>NC_081559.1:107742116-108022206 GCF_022355385.1 Mustela nigripes
ATAGATAAATGAGAGAACAAAATGTTAAAAGGGTGACAACAACCCCAGTAAAATATATGCCAAACAGATCAGAAGAGACCCTTAAACCAGGGGGAAAAGAAAGAGGAAAAAAAAAAAAGAATATGATCAGACTGGAGAATAGAAGAATAGAACAGAGCCATACACTAGATTTTGAGTGTATTTTTGTCTGTTAGAATTTGTGTGTCTTTTTGTCTGTTAGAAAATACTGTGTCCCAAAATTTTAAAGAAAGTAAAATTTATATATATACACAAAAATAAGAGTAAATACAATGAATGGATGGACTATGACTCTAAAGAAAAAAAAATTAAAAAGAAAAGATTTTTTTAAAGGAATTGATAAGATAAGAAGTTGGTTGAAAAAAGAAAGAAAAAATTACAAAAAAATATAAAATAAAAAGGAGAGATGTGATCAGACAAGATACTAGAACAAAGCCATATACTAGATTAAGTATATTTTGGTCTGTTATAACAAACTGTATTTCAAAGTTTTCAAGAGAGAAAAACCTATTCATATATAAAAAATAACAATAATAAGTTTAAATACAACGAAGGGATAGAACATGACTTACAGAAAGTGGTCATTTTTCTCTTCATAGAATTGCTGCTCTTCTTTTCTTCAATCTCTGATTGAGTTTGTAGGTATTCAGAATGGTTTGATAACTATCTAGCTGAATTCCTGGGATCAGACTAAATTTAGGTCTCCTATTCCTCTATCATCTTGCTCTCTTAATATATATTAGATATTAACTATGATCAGTTATAAAACTTGCAAATATTTTCTTATATTCCATAAGATGCCTTTCCATATTTTGATGGTTTCCTTTAATGCAGAGAGCTTAGTTTTATGCACACTCACCTGCTCATTTTTGCTTTTATTGCTTCTGCATTTGATACCATTTTTTTTAATTGCCAAGACAGATCAAAGAGCTTACTCCATATGTTTTCCTTGAGAGACTTTATAGTTTCCATTATTACAGTCAGATCTTGAAACCATTTGGTGTTGAATTTTTATGTATGGAACAAGACAGTGACCTAGTTTTATTTTTTGCATACACTTTTCCACTTTTTTCAAAACAGTTTACTAAAGACACTGTCCTTTCCCAATTGACTTTTCTTGGCTCTCTTGTCAAATACCTGTTGACCATATATGAAGGGGTTTATTTGGGCTCTATTCTGCTCCATTGGGTTATGGTCTATTTTTATGTCTGTATCATACAATTTTGATGATCTAATATCATCAAAGGGGCAGGAGGGGCGGGAGGGGCAGGAGGACTTAACATTGTAGCATGGATTGGAATCAGGTAGTGTGATACCTCAGTCTCTTTTCTTTCTGGGATTTATTTATTTATTTATTTGCTCTTTGTGGTTGTTTTGGTTCCATAAAAATTTTAGATTTTTTTCTTCTAGTTCTGTGAAAAATATCAATGTAATTTTGACAGAAATTACATTGCATCTAATGATGGCTTTGGATAGTAGAGACGTTTTAAAAACATTGATTCTGCCTTTTTGAAAGGAGGGACAAGATGGCGGGGAAGTAGGAGGAGGTGCCATTTCAACCTGTACCCTAAAGTGAGCTGATTACCCACCAAAGAACTCTGACCACCCATGAAATCAGTCTGAGATTAGAATTATACACTTCTAGATCTCTACAGAGACAGAAGATGCCAGTGGGCAGGTAAAGCAGAGTGGGAACATTGGACTGATATCGGAAGATAAACAAAAGGGGGAGAGGGCCACCAGAAATGTCCCATTGTAAAGTAATACTGCAATACAAGAGTGCCCTGCAACTGGGCACCAGCATTAACTTGACATCTGGTTGAAAGCACTCAAAAAAAGCAAAGGATCCTGGGGGGAAATTGTGGGAATCAGGGTGGATAGGGACAGGGCTTAAGGCCCCTGACCTAGGACAGCCACCCCTGCTGCTGAACAAGAGAGTGTGGCGAAGAAGCCAGGTCTTGGTCCCTGAGCCACCAGCATGCCTAAGAGGGTCTGGGCAGTGGCTCCTGTGAGGGTGAGGGAGCCTTGCCAGCTGGCATAACCACAGCCTTTTGCACTCTCCAAGAGCACACTGTGCAACCAGAGTCTGAGTCACACCCCCACCCCAGAGATGCATGCAGGCTCTAGGCAGCAGAAACCACAGACTCTTGCACTCTCCATGTGCACAACCAGAGTCTGAGTCACGCCCCACATATCCCCCTTGAGAGAGGTGTGTGCAGGCATCAGCCAGTGCTCTCTCAGACCCTGGAGAGTCTGAGCACTCCCAGCCAAGGCCATCAGGAAAATCTCAGCATGCTATCTCTGCTTGGGACCTCTCTGGCAGCCTGGAGCTTCCCAGACAGCTGTGGCTTTCATGGTTTTGGGTACAAGTGGGAGTTCCTGTGACCCCAGAGATCATGACTGGGAACGTGCTCTGCCAACAGCCCAGGGGGAATTTATGTGCTCTGGAGCACCCATAGGGGAACAGAATGAGGCTTCTCTCTGAGAGGGAGGTCTGGATGCAGTTTACTTTCCTCTAAACCTCCAAAAACCCTCAAAAACTGCCAAGGGGAGAGAAAACAAATGAATGAAAAAACAACAACAACAAAAAACCTCCAGAGAACAAAAGCCTGAAAAACTGGTCTCCTCAGAAACCCTGTTAATGGGGGCAGGAGGACTTAACTCTAGGGACACTGCCTGAAAACCCACGCAGCAGGTCCCTCCCCCAGAAAACCAACCAAAAAAAAAAAAAAAAACAGAACAAAAAGAAACAAAAAACAAGAGGACAATCACCACTACTTCATAGATACAACTTTTATTTTTAATTCTTTCCCACCATTCTGGTTCATTATATATACATATATATACACACACACATATATATATATATGTGTATATATATATAGTATTTATAAATTTATAATTGTAATAATTTATGTTGTATTCATAAATTTATATTGTATTTATAAATTTATAAATTTATATTTATTTATAAATTTATAATATATATGTTTATAAATTTATATTTATATATTCATTATATATATTTATATTCTGGTTCATTTTATATATGTATATAAAATTATGTATATATATATAATTTTTAACCTATTTACCATCACAGTGAGATGTCCAGTACATCAAATTCCATAATAACCTTTTAACCTGAACTTTTTGATACATATACCTGTGTTTTTCTTTTGCTTTTCTATTTTTTTACTTAATTTTAGTTTATTCTTTTTTTTCTTTTTAAAAATATTTGTATAGAGTTAAGCTCCAAGATAATCCCCTTTTCCCACTCAATGTTACCCATATAGGTAAACCAGTTTTAATCCCCCTTTATCTTAGGAAAGTTGAGTTCTTTAGCAAAGATATCAAGATACATCCAGGAAGAACCAAAATAACCTTCCTCACCCACACTGAGGATTTATAACCACTCTCCCATCTTATTCTTCCACCAGTGTTTCTGTGTATTTGTTTTTGTCCTGATAGTATATAAATCTTATACTTGGTTTTTTTGTTTGTTTGTTTATTTGTTTTTTTATGAGGTTCTTTTTTGTTTGTTTGTTTTTATATATTTATTTTTTCTCTGGTCATCTACTTTTGTCAGTCTTTTTTTTGTCTGTTTTTGTTTGTATACTTCATAAATCTTACCTTGGGGCCCATTTGGGCTGGGCCTTCTCTTTTATTTTATCTTTTTTTTTTTTTAATCCTATCTCTCTCTCTTTCTCTCTCTCTCTCTCTTTTTTCTTTTCTTTTTTCTTCCTTTTGGGAAGGGAATTTTGACTGCTCAGAAGCGTTCCAGGGTGCACCTTGCCTGCCCCGTGGTCAATACATTCAGCTACACATCTGTTCAGCTATCTCTCACCAAAATACTAGGAGGAGGAATGCCCAACAGAAATTAAGAGACTGGGCTTTCTACAACAGAGCTAATGAGTATGGACATAGACAATATGTTGGAAAGGGAATTCAGGCTAGCAATTATTCAGGCAATAGCTAGGTTGAAGAAAGGTATGGATGACAAAATGGAATTGATTAGGGCAGAAATGAAAGCCACAAGGGATGATGTTCACAATGTTCTCAAAGAGTTCCAATCTAATCTAAATTCTCTAAAAGCTAGGGTAACTGAGATAGAAGATAGAATTAGTAATCTGGAAGACAAATAATAGAGAAAAAGGATCAGGAGGAAGGCTAGAACGAACAGCTTAGAATCCACGAAAACAGAATTAGGAAAATAAATGACACCATGAAACATTCCAACTTCAGAATTACTGGCATCCCTGAGGGGGTGGAGAAAGAAATAAAACTAGAAGATATAGTTGAACAAATTCTCCATGAAAATTTTCTCAGTCTAGTGAATGGAACCAGCATTCATGTACTAGAGGCAGAATTGTCTCCCCCCAAGATCATAGAATCTAACAGACCTCAAGATATGGGATAGTGAACATGATGAATCATAATTGTAGACAGGAGCTCTTGAAAGCAGCTAGGACAAAGAAATTCCTTACTTACAGAGGAAAGCCCATCAGAATAACATCAGACCTGTCCACAGAAACCTGGCAAGCCAGAAAGGGATGGCAAGATGTATTCAGGGCACTAAATGAGAAGAATATGCAACCAACAGTACTTTATCCAGCAAGACTGACATTCAAAATGGATGGAGAGATAAAGAGCTTCCAAGATTGGCCAGGTTTAAAGGAATATGTGACCACCAAGCTGACACTGCAGGAAATATTAAAAAGGGTTATATGAAAGAGGAAAAATCCTAAGAATATCATTGAACAGAAATATATGGAGACAATCTATAGAAACAAAGACTTCACAGGTAACATGATGTCAATAAAAATGGATCTCTCAATAACCACTTTCAATGTGAATGGTCTAAATGCACCCATAAAATGACACAGGTTGCAGATTGGATAAAATTCCAGGACCCATCCCTATGTTCTCTACAAGAGACCCATGTGGAACCTAAGGATTACACCCAGACTGAAAGTGAAGGGATGGAGAAGCACCTTTCATGCCAATGGGCCTCAAAAGAAGGCTGGGGTAGTGATTCTCATATCATATAATTTTAAACTAAAGACTGTAGTCAGAGGTACAGAAGGACACCACATAATTCTTAAAGAAGAAGATCTAACAATTATAAATATTTATGCCCCCAATATGGGAGCAGCCAATTACATAAGAAAACTGTTCATCAAGATAAAGAGTCATATTGATAGGAATACATTAACAGTAGGAGATATTAACACCCCACTCTCAGTAATAGATAGATCATCCAAGCAGAAAATCAATAAAGAAACAAGAGCATTGAATGACATATTGGACCAGATGGACCTCATAGATATATAAAAAACATTCTACCCTAAAACAACAGAATACTCATTCTTCTTGAGTGCACATGGAACCCTCTCCAGATTAGACCACATACTGGGTCACAAATTAGGGCTCAACTGATACCAAAAGAGTGAGATTATTCCTTGCATATTCTCAGATCACAATGCTTTGAAACTGGAGCTCAACCACAAGGAAAAGTTTGGAAGGAACTCAAACACCTGGAAGCTCTAGACCATCTTGCTTAAGAATGCTTGGACCAACCAGGAGATCAAAGAAGAATATACACAGTTCATGGAAACCAGTAAGAATGAAGACACTTTGATCCAAAACCTATGGGATACAGCAAAGGCAGTCTTAAGGGGGAAATACATAGCCATCCAAGCCTCCCTCAAAAAAATTGAAAAATCCAGAATACACCAGCTATCTCTACACCTTAAAGAACTGGAGAATCAACAACAAATTAAGCCAACTCCACACACAAGAACTTTTGGGACTTCATTAAGATCAAAAGCTTCTGGAAAAAAAAAAAAAAAGATCAAAAGCTTCTGCACAGCAAAGGAAATAGTCAACAAAACAAAGAGGCAACCCACAGAATGGGAGAAGATATTTGCAAATGGCAGTACAGACAAAAGGCTGATATCCAGGATCTACAAAGAACTTCTCAAGTTCGACACACACAAAACAGACAATCATGTCAAAAAATGGGCAGAAGACATGAACATACACTTCTCCAATGAAGACATACAAATGGCTATCAGACTCATGAAAAAATGTACATCATCACCAGCCATCAGGGAGATCCAAATTAAAACCACATTGAGATACTGCCTTACACCAGGTAGAATAGCCAACATTAGCAAGACAGGAAACAACGTGTGTTGGAGAGGATGTGGAGAAAGGGGAACCCTCTTACACTGTTGGTGGGAATGCAAATTGGTGTAGCCAACTTGGAGAACAGTGTGGAGATTCCTTAAGAAATTCCTTAAGAAATTAAAAATAGAGTTTCCCTATAACCCTGCAATTGCATACTGGGTATTTACCATACAGATGTAGTGAACAGAAGGGCCATCTGTATCCCAATGTTCATAGCAGCAATGGCCATGGTCGCCTAACTGTGGAAAGAACCAAGATGTTCTTCAGTGAACGAATGGATAAGGAAGATATGGTCCATATACACTATGGAGTATTATGCCTCCATCAGAAAGGATGAATACCCAACTTTTTATCAACATGGACGGGACTGGAAGAGATTATGCTGAGTGAAATTAGTCAAGTAGAGAGAGTCAATTTTCATATGGTTTCACTTATTTGTGGAGCATAAGGAATAACACGCAGGACATGGGGAGATGGAGAGGAGAAGTGAGTTGAGGGAAAGTGGAGGGGTAGATGAACCATGAGAGACTATGGACTCTGAAAAACAATCTGAGGGTTTTGGAGGGGTGGGGGAATGGGAGGTTGGGGGAGCCTGGTGGTGGGTATTATGAAGGGCACATATTGCATGGAATTCTGGGTGTGGTGCATAAGCAATGAAATCTGATACACTGAAAAGAAATTAAATTTAAAAGGTTCAGATTAAAAACAACAACAACACATTGATTCTTCCTATCCGCGAATATGGGATCTCTTTCTATTTGTGTCTTCTTCCATTTCTTTTTCAAAGACGTATGTTTTTCACTTCTCCTCTTTGATTAAATTTATCCTAAGTGTTATGTTGTTTTTGACAGCATTATGAATGGGTAAGATTTTTTTTTTAATTTTTCAGATATTTTGTTGTTACTGCATAAAATTCAACTGATTTCTCCATGTTGATTTTATATCCCACCACTTTATAAAATTTGTGATTACCTCCAAAAGATACTTGGCTGAGCTTTTAGGATTCTCATTACAAAATATCGTATCTTCTGCAAATAATGATAATTCTACTTCTTCCTTTCCAATCTTATTTTATTTTTTATTTCTTTATTTTGCCTGATTGCTATAGTTAGGATATCTAGTACTATGATAAATGTGAGTGGTGATAATGTACACCCTTGTCTTTCTAAATCTTGGAGAAAACTTCAAACTTTCATCATTGAGTATAATGTTCACTGTGGCTATGACAAAGATAGCCTTTGTATGTGGAGGAATCTTCCTTATATAGGCAACCTGTTGAGATTCTTTATCATAAAAATATGTTAAATTTTATAATTTTTTTCTTTATCTATTAAAATAATCATATGAATTCTATTTTTCATTCTATTTATAAAAATGCATCACACTGACTGATACATGGATGCTGAACAACCTTTGGATTCCAGGGATAAATCTAGCTTGATCATGGTGTATGATCATTTTAATGTGCTGCTGAAGTCAATTTGCTAAGACTTTATTGATAATTTTTGCATTCAGATTTATTAAGGATATTATTCTGTTATTTTCTTATAGTATTCTTATCTGGCTTTGATATCAAGATAGGATTGGCCTTGTAAAATGATATTACGGGTTTTACCTTCTCCTCATTTTTTTAGAAGAATTTGAAAAGGATTGACATTATATCTTTTTTTTTTTAATAATCCATAATTGAAAACATTTATTCCTGGGCTTCTTTGTGTTAAAAAAATTTTGTCTGCTATTTTAATCCCCTTACTTGCTATTGGTGTGTTCAGATTTTCTATTTATTCATGACTTAGTCTTGGTAGATTATGTGTATCTAAGAATGTATTCATTTATTATGGTTTATCTTGTTTGTTGACATATAATTGTCCATGGTTGTCTCATAATCCTATGTATTTATGTGATATCAGTTGTTATTTCTCCTTTTCCACTTCTGGTTTTACTCATCTGGACTCCCCCACCACACTTTTTGAGTTAATCTACCTAAGATTTTGTCAATTTTGCTTTCTATTCAATAAATCAGATTTTAGGTGCTTTTTTTGTTTGTTTGTTTTTGGTTGATCTTCTATTGTTTTTCTGGTCTTTAATTTATTTCCATTCTGATCTTACTTGATTCCTTCCTTCTGCTATTTTTGGGCTTAATTTGTTCTTTCAATTTTCTAATTTCTTGAAAATAAGTGTGGTTTATATTTGAGATTTTTCATTTTTTCTTAATATATGTCTCAATCATTATAAACTTCCCTCTAAGAACTGCTTTTGCAGCACCTTATAGGTTTTGGTGTGTTGCATTTTAATTCTTACTTGTCTCAAGACATTTTAAAATTTCCCTTTTGATTTATTCTTTGACCCTTTGGTTTTTCAGGATGTGATGTTTCTTTTTACATTGGGACTTTCCCTAATTTTCTTCTTGTTGAATTCTAGTTTCTTAGCATTGTGTTCAAATGAGATACTAGGTATTATTTTAATCTTCTTAAATTTATCAACTGGTTTTATGGCCAAATGACCTATATGGAAATTGTCCCATGTGTCCTTAAGAAGAATATGTGTTATGTTCCTGTTATGTGGAATGTTGTATATACATCTTTTAGATCCATTTGGTTCAAGCTCAAGTTTTCCTTGTTAGTTTTCAGTCTGAATGATCTATCCATTTCTGAAAGTGGGCTATTGAATTCCTCTATTATTATTATATTTTTGTCCATTGTTTCTAGATTAGTCGGTATTTGCTTAATATATGCAAGTGCACCAATATTAGGTTTAAGCATGTTTACCACTGACATATCTTCTTGATGAGTAACCCCATTTTCATTATAATGACAATATAATAGTCTTTTGATATTGGGGCTTGAAGTATCTTTTTTCAGACATAAATACAGCCATTTCCATGTGTTTTTGATTTTCACTTGTGTGGTATATTTTTTCATCTCTTCGCTTTGACCCTATATTATCCACTAAAGTGGAGTGAGTCTCTTACAGACAGAATAGACTTAAAGACTTGAATCTTTTTTTTTATTATTATACAGCTAATCTGTTTTTTTGATTAGAAAACTAATCCATTATATTAGAGTAACTATTGCTATATAAGGGTTATTATTGCCCTTTTAATTATTGTTTTCTTGCAATTTTGCTGTTCCAGTATTCCTTTTATCATCTCTTTCTACCTGCATTGGTGAATTGGTGATTTTCTGTAGTGTTGTACTATGATTCTCTTCTCACCTTTTTGAATCTACTACAGTTTTCTTTTTTAATTTTTGTTACCATGATGCTTACTTTTAAGCATATTATAAGTATAACATCTTATGTTGATGGAAGCTTAAATTTGATTGCATACAAATGATGTATCCATATACTCTCCCATGTTATACTTTTGATGTCATAATTTCCTTTTTTAAATAAATTGTATTCATTACCAAAATACAGTAGATACAGACATTTTTAATTCTCTTTTCCTTTAACATTATACTATGGTTAAGTATTCATTACAACATTCTATTATAGAATTGGAATTTACTAAATTTTACTGTACGTTTTTCACTTTTACCAGTGTGTTGTATATTTTTGTATGTTTTCATGTTACTAATTAGCATCTTTTCAAGTCACCTTGAAGAATTTCTTTTTGCAGTTCTCATAAGGGAGGAATAGTGGTGATAAACTCCAATCTTCTTGTCTGGGAAAGTCTTTATTTCTCCTCCATATCTAATGAATAACTTTTTAGATTAAATATTCTTAGCTAGAATTTTTTTTTCTTTTTCTTTCTTTCTTTTTTTTTTTATATTCAGCCCTTTGAAAGTAAATCACTCCATTTTCTCTTGACCTGTAAAATTTCTGCTAAGAAATCTCCTGATAGATTAATGGGGGTCCTTTGTGGTTACAATTTTATTTCTTTTACTGTTTTCAGGATAATTTTATCTTTGATTTTGACATTTTTATTATAATGTGTCTTGGAGAAGATCATTTTGGATTAAAATAATGAGAAGGTCTATTAACTGCATAAATCTGGATGTCCAAATCTCTCCCCAAGTTTGGGAAGTACTCAGCCATTATTTCTTTCAATGAAATTTTTGCCCCCTCTCTTTCTTTTCTCCTTCCAGGGCACTAATAATTCTGACATATTTCTTTTAATGGTGTTCCATGATCATATAGACTTTCTTCACTCTTTATCATTCCTTTTTCTTTGTTCTCCTCTTATTGAGTAATTTTTAAGTGTCAATCCTCTAACTCACTGATTCTATCTTTTGTTTGATCTATTTTGCTTCTGATGCTTTATATTGTATTTTTCTTTTTAGTTACTGAATTCTTCAGCTCTTCTTCAGAATTTCTGTTTGGTTCTTTTATATGATTTCTAACTCTTTGCTAAATTTCTTATTTTTTTCATGTATTTTACCTTGATTTTGTTGAATTGTCTTTCTGTGTGTTTGTTATAGCTCACTGAGTTTCTCAAGATAGCTATTTTGAATTACTGCTTAAATACATTGCAGAGTTCTGTTTATTGGGTTCTTTGCTGAAAAATTATTGTTATCTTTTGGTAATGTCATGTTTCTTTCATTCAGCATGTTCATTGGAGTTTTGTATTGCTATTTTTATATTTGAAATAACTGTCATCTTCCCCAATATTTACTAACTGCCTTCATGGGGGAGATACTTTTGGTTGGTCCTGCATTTATCTGAAGCTTTCTCTGGTTTATTATCAATACACCTGTTCCTATGCTTTTTGCTCCCTCTTGCGGCAGAATATTTCAGCCTGGTTGTCTGGAAATCCCTCTATTTCCAAAGGTGGTGCTACAGCTTAAGTTAAAATTTACTCCCTTGCCTGTTTTCTGTATCCAGTTCCTCTTTACTGGTGCTTGTTCTTTCTCACTACCACCTTGAAAGATCACAAAAAGATCTGGCCACATAGTGAGGGGAATGTGTGAATTTGACACATGTGGTATTGTGGGGAGCCTCTGGGCCATTTGGAAGAATACTATCTTCCCAACAGCACATGGTCAGGTTTCCTGCTAGGGTCCTGGACATGGTCAGCAACAACTGGATACCTTTAATGTCCTTTCATGTTTGTATTTGCCTTTTCCCTCAATTTCTCCCTCCCCCCAGTTATGGAGATCTCAACTCAATACTCTGATAGAGAAAGTTTTCTCTAGCAGTATCCTGCATAGCTGGGGAAGTAGAGCACTTGCTCACGGTCTCCCTTCCCCCAACAAGAGATGTTACCACAGGCTAGTTTAGCTCACACTGTGCCATCATGGGGTATGGAACCTGCTGGAAAAGTTGCTTTTACCTTCTCCAGTGCATGCTAACTTTTTTTTTGTGTTTTGGTTTTTTGTCATTGTCTTGTTTTGGTTTTGGTCCCCAACGGAGTACTGGAATCTGTCTTCTTGAAACAGGGACCTTGTGAAAGCTGTCTCCTCTAGGTTATTGGCTTAAGTCAGTGCTTTCTAGGAGCTTCCTGTTTGTAGCTGAGAGGGGATGAAGCCTAGTTATAAAGTCTTGATATTCCCCAGCCTGTACTGATATCTGTCTGCCTATCATCTGATGCACAGGGGAGTAAGATTCTTCTTGTCTTCATTAGTGTATGGTGCCACAAAAAATTCCCACAAGGGCACCTTTATTCATGGATGAATGATGAATTCTAGTTGTTAAAAGGAGGAATGAAAAGGAAGGATGTCTTAGGCTGTTATGATGTTGACATTGATTTTTTTTTTTTAATTGAGTAGGCTCCGGTCCTGGTGTGGCCCACTGTGGCCCAATGTGGGTCTTGAACTCACAACACTGAGATCAAGATCAGAACTGATATCAAAAGTTGAATGCTTAACCTACTGAGCCCCCCAGGCACCCCCTGACATTGATTTTCAATTTGACTATTTCTCTGTTTTTAAGTAAGTAAAATTTATTTCCTAATTTGACCCACTTGGTTACTCTAAAATTTATTTCAAAATATCATATATGATTTCTTACTAAAATTAATTTTAAAAACATTGCCAAGCTTCCTAACTCTTTATATTATTTTCTGAACACATGGAACTATATAATATCTAACAAGATGTGTAGCAGTAGTAAATTTATTAAATAACTTCAGAGTACTTTTAAACTATTAGAGGGCAGTGTGGGAGTTCCAAAAATTTAGAGAATGTGTTGTTGGAAAGAATGCATAGAATAAAGAGAATTAGATCCCCATTAAATCTCCATTACTAATAGAATGTTATAAACCTAATAAGTTTGAGTTTTAAAAACTTTTATGAATTATTTAAATATAGAAAAGACATAAAGAAAAAATAAGAAAACTCCTGACTCGTTGTCAGCTTTTTTAAATTTATTTTTTAAATTTAAATTTTTATTTAATTTTATTTATTTAACAGAGAGACAGATCACAAGTAGGCGGAGAGGCAGGCAGAGAGAGAAGGAAGCAGGCTCCTTACTAAGCAGAGAGCCCAATGTGGGACTCAATCCCAGGACCCTGGGATCATCACCTGAGCCAAAGGCAGAGGCACCCAGGCACCCCATTGTCAGCCTTATAAGTAAAGTATTTTATTATCAACCTAGTTGTGATACTTAATACCCTTGTTGGTTGCACCAACTTCAATCATCCTCCTTTCCAGTGACTATCAAGATCCTGAATTTGATTTTATTATTCCCAAGTATATGTATGTGTATCTTACCAAATATATACATATGTTAATGTATATAATAATATATGTGAAAACTATGTGTTATATGTCTTGTTTTGCATGTTTATCTAAGTAGTTAGTTACTGTTTGTATTTTTACCACTGGTTTTTTACAACCAATAGATTTGTCAAATTCTCCATGTTAAGATTTGTTACTCCAGTGTTTCTAGAATCAACTGGTAGTGTTTTAGTGTACAAGTAAATCACAATTTATTCATTCTTCTGCTGATGAGCATATGGTTGTGTTACTGTGTGTATATAATATACATGCATATATACATGTATTTCTGTATACACACATACACAGAAAACACTTTCATAGAATTATATAAATCAAGGTATGTGACTCTTCATAAATATATGAGAAATTCTCTAGGATATATGTATTTAAGAGTAAAATTGCTAAGCAGTAGGACATGTTTACTATCAACTTCAATATGAAAAACTAAATTGCTATTCAAAGTAATTGTAACACAAAACTCTCCGTAATAACATTAACAAGGGAATTATACAAACATTCTTATTGATATATATCCTCATCTAGACCTGGTGTCTGTTCTCCAACCCACTATTCAAAAACAGAACAAGAATGTGAATTGGTGGCTCACTGTAATTTTAACTTGTTTTCTCTATTCTTTTATTTTCATAATTTTATTATTACTTTGAATTTAATTTCTGTTAATTACCTTTTCACAGTTTTTTTCTATGGGACTGCTTTTCCTTATTTGTAGCTTTTAAATTAATTGTGGATAGTGATCCTTAATATAATATATTTGCTACAAATAACTTCTTATAGTCTATGGCTTATCATGTCACTTTTAGTATTTTTAGTTGTACAGAAATTTATACATATTAATTAGATATATTTATCAAATTTTCTTCCATGGTTTGTGATTTTGATTAATTTGATTATTTCTTCTCAGTAATAAGATAATAAATATATTTTCATAATTTTCCTCTATTTTTAAATTTTTTTCCCAGTTTGGGTTTTACTTA
Organism: Mustela nigripes; assembly: GCF_022355385.1. NCBI lineage: Eukaryota > Metazoa > Chordata > Mammalia > Carnivora > Mustelidae > Mustela > Mustela nigripes. The sequence goes on from NC_081559.1 coordinate 107,755,981, forward strand.
ATCTTTAATTTATTTGTGTACATTATCTGAAAGATTCAATTATGCTTTATCAAGCATAATTTTTGAATATTCCATCTTTTTTCTCAATCATTTACCAAACCATTTAAGTTTTTTAACAAATTTTCATAAATACACATGTCCATTTCTTGCTCATTATTTGTTTTCATTGAGTTATCAATCCCAGTATCAAAGGCATATTATTATAACTTTAGCTTGTTTCTTCACAAAATTCTGTAACTAATATTTTCCACAACTTTATGATTCATAATTTACATATAATAAAATTTATAAATTTAAAATGTACCTTTTGAGATTTTTGGCGTACTCACAGAGGTATACAACCATCACTACAATCTAAATTTAGAACATTTCAGCACCTCATTAAAAAACCCTGTAACAGTAACAATCACATTCAATTCCTTGAAACCCACAAGGCCATAGACAAACGCTAATCTCACATTCAATTCCTTGAAATCCACAAGGCCAAAGGCAAATGCTTATCTACCTTCTGTCTCAATAGACTTGCCTGTTATGGGTAATGTTAAGTGAAATCATATCATGTTTGGTCTTTGTGTCTGGTTACTTTTACTTCATATAACGTTTTCAAGGTTCATCAATGTTGTAGCAGATTTTAATTCTTCATTATTTATATTAGTAAATAATATTTTATTATATGATATATTATATATCGTTTAGCTATTCATCAGTTGATGGACATGTGGGTTATTTTTCACCTTTTTGGTTGTTCCACATAATACTGCTGCCTTGAATAATCTTGATCTTTTATTTTTTACATACAATTTATAAATTCTTTGTAATGTTCCATAAAATATCCTGGAAAACATTGTAATTAAATCTAATTTTAATGTGAGGGTAATTAACATATCTACACTTTTGGATCTTTTATAAAAAATATATACTCCCACACACATATACATATACAAAATGTACACATTACTCATTCCTGTTCAATTAAGGTTATGCACAGATCTTATTAGATTTATTCCTGGGAGATTTTATTTCATTTCCTTTACATATAGGACTCTTAAAAGGATATATTCTATGAGTTGATAAAAATATTTAATTAATTTTTATGTATTGATCTTATATCAAGCAAAATTGCTGAATTTTATACTATATATTTGCCTTTTAAAACCTCTATTTATATATGGGAAAACATACTGTATTCAATTAATGACAGATTTATCTCTTTCTTTGATATTTTCTTCCTGTTATTTATTTGTTAGTCTTCTGGTCTGATAAGAGCTCCCATTTCTATACTGATAAAAGATATAAGAAGTAATGTATTTTTATCTTTGAATTTAAAGTTACAACTTCTGATGTTGTAACTACAACTTAATGTTGTAGGCATGATACATGACATACAGACAATCTCTATCATGTAAAAGAAATATTTTACTATTCCTTTTCAGGTTTTTAAAACAAATGTGTTTTGAAATAGACCATATATTATTTTCGACATCTCTCCAGATTAATTTACCGCCTTAATTAGTAAAGTGATAAAGAATATCAACGGACTTTATGTTATGAAATTATTGTATTCCTAGAAAGTTGATTTTGTCATATGATATTATTATTATACACGTTACTGGATTTTGTTTGCTGAACAGTTTAGAAATGTTCACATCTATATTCATAAATGAAAATAGCATGCAAATATAGTACCTCAATATATATATATACCTCAATAAATATATACCTCAAATATAGTACTTGGCTGTTTTTTATGAGGACTACACTCACTCTAGAAGATTTTGGGAGAATTCTTTATCTTTTACCTATCTTATAGCACTAAGAGTCCAATAATATTGCCATTATCTGATATTTCAACTTCACTTATAAAATACTATGGATTAATTTGGGGGTAATTTTATTATCTTTAATATCTATATGTCTTTTCATATCATTTATTTCATACTAAGCATATTTCAGTGACTATATATTTTTTTAAACATTGTTCATTTTGGTAGTTTTCAAATGTATTGCTATATTTTTTAGATTAGGCATGTCTTGTTATTATTTTTAATACTTAGTATAGTTAAACATATGTCCCCTTTAATACCTACCATTACTTGTGTGTGTTTGTGTGTGTAATTTTTTTTTGGTCTCTCACTATTATTTTTTAGCCATTATGTCAGAAGTTTGCTATTTTACTAGTCTTTTCAAAGAAATGTAGAAACTTTGGGCTTTATTTATCATTTCCATTTTATAATTATTTTGTTAAAATGAAGTTATTATACAAGAAAAATGTAGTAAAAGTTTCAGAAAATGCCCCTACTGAGCTAATGTAATAAAGCAAAAGCAATGTTTGATCCCATGATAAACTTCATAAATTAGACCACTATCAGTGATTTTAGTTTCAAGAGTACAGGTCTCTGTCAAAACTATGTCAGGATCCCTAGGTGGTTCAGTGGTTAAAGCCTCTGCCTTTGGCTCAGGTCATGATCCCAGGGTCCTGGGATTGAGCCTTACACTGGCTCTCTGCTTTGCAGGGAGCCTGCTTCCCCTGCACCCCTCTCTGCCTGCCTCTTTGCCCACTTGTGATCTCTGCCTATCAAATAAATAAATAAAATATTTAAAACAAACAAACAAACAACTTTGGTCAGTTTGCTTTCATTACCCTCAAAAATCCATTGTTAGTAAACTAAACTTGTTACTATAACTTATAAGTTGTAACAATAGTAGCATGGAATGTACCTATACCAGGAACATATCAGTATACCATCTGGTCTTTGGTATGAAACTACTGATATGGTAAATACATTTTAATTCTGATCTTCACTATCAAAGAGTATCAATAGCAGATTGCATTTAAGTGTGAAAGATGACAGCACACACTATTTGTCTTGTCCCAAGGCTATGTCCACTGTCTTCCTCTTAGTCACAATATTGTCTACAAGTATAAAACAAACAACTGATTATCAAGGATATCAAAAAGACTAATAAAGATAATTGAATCAATATTAATCATAAAAATTCAAATTAAAACTATAATTTAAAAGACACCTAAAAATAAAATAGACTAGAAAGGAGCAGAGAAAATATACAGTAATAGTCACCTGACAGGCAATACAATGTCACTAAATTCATATCTTTCAATAGTTACCCTGAATGTAAATGGGCTAACTGCCCCAATTAAAAGATACAGGGTATCAGAATGGATTAAAAAAACAAGACTCATTGATATGCTATCTGCAAGAGACTAATTTTAGACCCAAAGACACTTCCAGATTGAAAATGAAGGGATGAAAAATATTTACCATACTAAGGGACATCATAAGAAAGCTGGGTGGAAATCTTTATATAAGACAAATTGGATTTTAAACCAGAGAGTATAAAAGATGAGGAAAGACACTATATCATACTTGAAGGGTCTATCCAACAAGAAGATCTAACAATTTTAAATATCTATGCCCCTCACTTGGGAACAACCAATTATATAAGACAATTAATAACCAAACTCACAATAATACAGTAATAGTAGGGGACTTTAACACCCCCTCACTGAAATGGATAGATCATCTAAGCAAAAGATCAACAAGAAAATAAAGGGTTTGAATGACCCACCAGACCAGATGGACTTCACAGATATATTCATAATACTCCAACCCAAAGCTACAGAGTACACATTCTCCTCTAGTGCATGTGAAATGTTCCCCAGAATAGATCACATACTTGGGTCAAATATAAGGTCTAAACTGATACATAACCCTGCATATTTCCAGACCATAATGCTTTGAAACTAGAACTCAATAACAAGACGACAGTTGGAAATAACTCAAATACATGGAGGCTAAAGAGCATCCTATAAAAGAATGAATGGGTCAACCAGGAAATTAAGGAAAAATTTTAAAAATTCATGGAAACAAATTAAAGATTTTATTTATTTATTTGACAGACAGAGATCACAAGTTGGCAGAGAGGCAGGCAGAGAGAGAGAGAGGAGGAAGCAGGCTCCCTGCTGAGCAGAGAGCTGGATGTAGGACTTGATCCCAGGACACTGAGATCATGACCTGAGCTGAAGGAAGAGACTTAACCCACTGAGCCACCCAGGTGCCCCATAGAAACAAATTAAAATAAAAACACAACTATTCAAATCAGTGGGATACATCAAGGCTATCCTAAGAGGAAAGTATATAGAAATACAAGCCTTTCTCAAGAAACAAGAAAGTTCTTAAATACCTCAAAAACTTAAACTTACACCTTTAGGACCTGGAGAAAGAAGATCAAATAAAACCTAAACCCAGGAGAAGAAATAAAGATCAGGGCAGAAATCACTGAAATAAAAACCAAAACAAACCAATCAAAAAACTAACAAACAAACAAACAACAACAAAAATAAAAACACAAAACACAAAACAAAAACAATAAAAACAACAACACAAAAACACACAAAAACAAAAAAATCAGTTAAAGTAGGAGCTGGTTCTTTGAAAGATTTAATAAGATTGATAAGCCCATGGCTAGACTTATTAAAAATAAAAGAGAAAGGACCCAATTAAATAAAATCATAAATGAAAGAGGAGCGATCACAAGCAATGACAAAGAAATACAAATAATTTTGAGAAAATATTATGAACAACAATATGCCAGCAAAATAGACAATTTGGAAGAAATGGGTGCATTCTGAGAGACCTATAAACTACTAAAACAGAACCAGAAAGAAATAGAAAACCTGAAGAGACCCATAACTAGTAAGGATATTAAAGCAGTAATTTAAAATCTCCCAACAAATAATAACCCAGGGCCAGAGAGCTTCCAGGGGAATTCTACCAAACATTTAAAGACGAAGTAATACCTATTCTGCTGAAACTGTTCCTAAAATAGAAATGGAAGGAAAACTTTCAAACTCATTTTTGTAAGGCCAATATTACCTTGATCCCAAAACCAGAAAAAGACCCCATCAAAAATAATTGCAGACCAATATCCCTGATAAACATGGGAACAAAAATTCTCACCAAAATACTAGCAATAGGGTCCAACAGTACATTGAAAGGATTATTCACTACAACTAGTGGGATTTATTCCTGGGCTGCAAGGCTGGTTCAACATCCACCAATCAATCTAATTGATTCACTATATTAACAAAATAAAGGGCAAGTACCATATGATACTCTCAATAGATGCAGAAAAAGCTTTTGACAAAGTACAGCATCCTTTCTTGACCAAAACTCTTCAAAGTGTAGGGATAGAGGGTACATATCTCAATATCCTCAAAGCCATTTATTAAAAACCTACAGCGAATATCATTCTCAATGGGGAAATACTGAGAGCTTTTCCCCTAAGGTCAAGAACACAACAGGGATGTCCACTATCACCACTGCTACCCAACATAGTACTAGAAGTCCGGGCCTCAGCAATCAGACAACAAAAAGAAATAAAAGACATCTGAATTGGCATTGAAGAAGTCAAACTCTCACTCTTTGCAGATGATATGATACTTTTTGTGGAAAACCCAAAAGACCCCACCCCAAAACTGCTAGAACTCATACAGGAATTTGGTAATGTGTCAGGACAGAAAATCAATGCACAGAAATCTGCTGCATTTGTATGCACCAATAACAACACAGAAGAAGGAGAAGTTAAAGAGTGGATCCCATTTACAATTGCACCCCAAACCATACGATACCTAGGAATAAATCGAACCAAAAAGGCAAAGAATCTGTACTCAGAAAACTATGAATACTCATGAAAGAAATTGAGGAAGACACGAAGAAATGGAAAAAAAAAAATATTCCACACTCAGGTTTTGGAAGAACAAATATTGTGAAAATGTCTAAGCTTACCTAGAGCAATCTACATAATTAAAGCAATTCCTATCAAAATACCATCAACTTTTTTTGAAAGAAATTGAACAAATAATCCTAAAATTTGTATGGAACCAGAAAAGGCCCCCCAAAGCCAGAGGAATATTGAAAAAGAAAACCAAAGCTGGTGACATCACAGTTCTGGACTTCAAGCTCTATTATAAAGCTGTAATCATCAAGACAGTTTGGTACTGACACAAAAACAGACACATAGATCAATGGAACAGAATAGGGAGCCCAGAAATGGACCCTCCACTCTATGGGCAGCTAATCTTCAACAAAGCAGAAAAGAATGTCCAGTGGAAAAATGATAGTCTCCTCAACAAATGGTGATGGGGAAGTTGGAAACTGGGCCATTTCCTTAGACCACACACAAAAATAGACTCAAAATGGATGAACGACCTCAATGAGAGCCAGGAATCCCTCAAAATCCTTGAGGAGAACACAGGGAGAAACCTCTTTGACCTCAGCCACAACTTCTTCCTAGAAACATTGCCAAAGGCAAGGGAAGCAAGGGCAAAAATGGACTATTGGGACTTGATGAAGACAAAAATCTTTTGCACAGCAAAGGAAACAGTCAACAAAATCAAAAGACAATGGACAGAATGGAGAAGATATTTGCAAATGACATACCAGATAAAGGGTTAGTATCCCAAATCTATAAAGAACTTACTAAACTCAATGCCCAAAGAAAGAATAATCCAATCAAGAAATGGACAGGAGGCATGAACAGACATTTCTTCAAAGAAGACACACAAGGGGCGCCTGGGTGGCTCTGTGGGTTAAAGACTCTGCCTTCAGCTTGGGTCATGATCCCAGGGTCCTGTGATCGAGCCCCCCGCATCAGGCTGTCTGCTTGGCAGGGAGCCTGCTTTCCCCTCTCTCTCTCTGTGCCTGCCTCTCTGCCTACTTGTGATCTCTGTCTGTCAAATAAACAAATAAAATCTTAAAAAAAAAAAAAAGAAGAAGAAGAAGGCACACAAATGGCCAAAGGACACATGAAAATTTCTTCAACCTCAGTGGGCATCAAGAAATGTAAATCAAAACTTGCATTAGACACCATTTCACACTAGTCAGAACAGCTAAAATTAACAAGTCAGGAAATGACAGGTTGTGGCAAGGATTTTGGTGGTAAGGCAAGCACATGCAGGCACTCTGGAAAACAATATAGAGGGTGCCTGGGTGGCTCAATTGGTTAAGCACCTGCCTTCAGTTCAGGATCAAGTCCCACATCAGGTTGCCTGCTGAGCTGCTCAGCAGAGAACCTGCTTCTCTCTCTGACCTGCTTCTCTCTCTGACATTCTTCCCTCTCATGCTCTCTGCCTCTCATTTTCGCTCTCTGACATAAATAAATAAAATATTTAAAAAGAATAGAAAACAGTATGAAGGTTCCTCAGAAAATTGAAAATAGAGCTACCCTACAACCTAGCAATTGCACTACTGAGTATTTACCCCAAAGATACAAGTTCAGTGAGCTGAAGTGACACATGTATCCCAATGTTTATTGCAGCAATGTCCAGATTAGGCAAACTATTTGTATGGCCCAGATGTCCATCAGCAGATGAATGGATAAAGAAAATATATATATATATATATATATATATATATATATATATATATGATGCCACCATCAAAAAATGAAATCTTACCATTTGCAACAATGTGGATGGAAATAGAGGGTATTCTGATAAGTGAAATGAGTTAATCAGAGAAAGACAATTATCATATGATCTCACTGATATGAGGAATTTGAGAAACAAGATCATAGAGGAAGTGAGGGAAAAATGAAACCAGAGAGGGACACAAATCATGAGAGGCTCTAAGTCACAGGAAACAAATTAAGGTTTACTGATGTGGAGAGGGTTGGGAGTGATGGGGTGGCTGGGTGATGGACATTGGGGACAGTATGTGTTATGGAGTGTGCTATGAACTGTGTAATACTGATGAATCACAGACCTGTACCCCTAAAACAAATAAAACATTATATGTTAATAAAAAGAAGTTATAAAATCATAAAAATATAATTTAATACCATTTTTAGTCCATCAAATTGATAAAATCTTAGATAGATTATGGAGCTGCTGATAATATTTTTACTCTTATTCATTGCTTGTGGAATTAACAATTGCCACAATGTTTTAAGGATAATCTCACTGTACCCAAATTGATACTTATTATCAATAATTGTCAATAATAATTATCAATAGTAATAACAACAACAATAATAATAAGCTTTGACATGAGAATAATAGGTGTGGGGGTCAATTTTAAATAAATAAAAGGCCACATGAAATATATATGAATATACATACAGTTATTTTTTAAAAAATATATTTATTTATTTGACAGAGAGAGAGATAGCAAAAGCAGGAATACAAGCAGGGGCAGTGGAGAGGGAGAAGCAGGCTTCCCACTGAGCAGGGAATCCAATGTAGGGATCAATCCAAGGACCTTGAAATCATGACCTGATCCTAAGGCAGATGCTTAACGACTGAGCCACTCTGGCACCCCTACAGTTTTTTGTTTGTTTTTTTGTTTGTTTGTATAGATTTTATTTATTTATTTAACAGACAGAGATCACAAGCAGGCAGAGAAGTAGGCAGGGTAGGGGGGAAGCAGCCTCTTTGCCAAGCAGAGATCCCAATGTGGGGCATGATCCCAGGACCCTGAGAGCATGACCTGAGCCGAAGTCAGAGGCTTTAACCCATTAAACCACCAAGGCACCCCTGTTTTTTTTAATTGCAAAATTGTTTGAGTGACAAAAACAAAAATCTAAAAAATCTGAATATCCAACTATCTAATCTCTTACATAATAAAGTTAAGATACATCTGTAGCTATCACCTTATAGAACTTCCCCTGTTGTATCACTAAATAGAACAATTAGGCAATGGTAGTATTTGGTAATACAACCCTGTGTTAGAAAATAACAACAGCATGAGGTTAGATGAAAATTAGTAGATAAACAAATTGTTCATTGTTAGCTTGAAGAAAGGTCGGATTATTGAAATTTTTTTCCTCTGTGTTTAAAATTTCTATAATAAGCTTGATTTATTTTATTTAAAAATAATCTATAAAAAATGATGTGCAAACTTATGTTATGCACAATGTGCATTCAAATCGGATGCAAACTAAGTCCAGCTCTCTTACCTCCTAGTTTACTGTATTTTCCTAGATACTCACTTTTTCCATCCTATTGTTGTATATAATTAAATACTAAGAAATTTTCACTTCAAAAAGAATGTTTCATGAATCAAATTTTTAGTAACTCATAAAGTCTGGGGATAGTATTTGTTTGGCAGGGAATAATTTATGCATCCATCAAGGAAAGAATCCATTTATCTATAATTTATCTATATTTATTTATAATCCATTTATCTATAAGTTATCTACATAACTATGTAGAACAAAATTTGGAAAATATGAATAGACAAGAATAACCTCTAAGGATGCTGGAAAAACTCTGTTATAGCTCAGATTCTCAACCTTGTGTATTTCATTCCTAAGAAAATCTTTAACTGCTTCATAGAAACTGAGTATTTATGATTGCTCAATAGAATTAATAACTTGTATTAGATTTATGAAGAATGATGGCTATTAAGACAGAGCAGTAATGTCTATTTATAAAGAAAAACTCACCTTGAATGAAGCAGGGAAGACTGAAAATGAAACTGGTGAAACAAGAACTGAAGAGTCAACTAAAGAAATAATAACCATATGAAGGTTCAGATGTAGAAACATGGGCAAAGGTTAAGAGGAAATTTAAGATGCATCTCTAGTTTCTGCGCTCAATCCCAGGTTATAGTCTTCCTCCAGTTAGCATGGAAAAATGAAAAAGAATGGGATGGTTCAATGAATGGGGTCATTACCCACACACAATCTTTGCAAGCCAGAATAATCAAATGGCAAATAAAATAGAATGTACACACACTTAGAGTATTTCCCTGGTGCTCCCTAGAAGGTAATGACTTGTGTGAATGGAGCTGCAACAAAATGAAAGTCAGTTCATGGCTACTGAGGGAAGACATACAAATACAGGAAATGGAGAATAAAATACTTTAAAAAAGTAAAATAAAAAAAAATAAAAGTGTCATGCTTAGAAATTTTTAGTGAAGTAACCCTGAATGTGAGTTACAAATATATTCATAGAAATTTATGAAAAATATAAATATAGGGACGCCTGGGTGGCTCAGTTGGTCAAGCGACTGCCTTCGGCTCAGGTCATGATCCCAGCGTCCTGGGATCGAGTCCCACATCGGGCTCCTTGCTCAACAGGGAGCCTGCTTCTCCCTCTGCCTCTGCCTGCCTTTCTGTCTACCTGTGCTCGCTTTCTTTCCCTCCCTCTCTCTGACAAATAAATAAAATCTTTAAAAATATATATATATATATCTAAATATATAATAATGTAAAAAGATGATTATTTAAGAATGAAGAATGCTTACTATTAGAAAGCAGTGTCATATACTATGCTAATAGAAAAACCAAGACTCCAACATCATCTCACAGTTCAGAAAAGTATTTTGCTAAAATAAACAATCACTCAGGATGAAAATTTTAAGGAGATAATGAATAAATATTATCTTCTTTTTTTTTTTAAAGATTTTATTTATTTATTTGACAGACAGAGATCACAAGTAGGCAGGAGGCAGGCAGAGAGAGAGGAAGAAGCAGGCTCCCTGCTGAGCAGAGAGCCTGATGCAGGGCTCGATCCCAGGACCCTGGGATCGTGACCTGAGCCGAAGGCAGAGGCTTTAATCTACTGAGCCACCCAGGTGCCCCTAAATATTATCTTTTTAATTTGATCAATTATATCTCTCAAAAATTTATACCGATCATCATAGTTCACAATGAGACTTTAAAATAATTTCCCATAGGATCAGGAACATGACTAGAGTCATGACTATCATGACTTCTACTAAACATTGTTCAAAGGGAACTGACTAATGGAATGGAAAGGGATGAAATAAAGGAACAAACAGAGTGAGAGAGAGATGAGGGGAGGAAGAAAAAGAGAGGGAAGAGAAAGGTGTACCGGGTTTCTGTTGGAAGTCCAGCAAACAGAGATTACTATCATTCTCTTGATAGTGGTCCAGGGGTCAATTATCCCTGTGCCACCATGTTCAGGGGTAGAATTCTAAATTTTAAACTGGGTTTCCATATGATTATGAAAGTGTGCTATTGGAAGTTGGAGATAGAATATATTTTCCTTAACATTTTATTTAATAACAATTTAATTTATAACTCTTAAATATTTAGACATAGGATATGTCACCCTTTATTTACACAATCGTCACAGGGTTATTTACACAATCGTCACTATTGTTCGTATTGAGCACTTTGCACATTTTTAATACTACTAAATAAAAAAGAATATAAAAAAAGGACAAAGTGTTATCTGTAATAAATTATTCGCAATTGATAGGACAGATGAAATGGTGTATGTAAAAGTACATATATTCATTACATAAGTAGTTTACAAAATTATGAGAAAAAGAGAGATACACATAGAAAAAAATGGCAGAGTTTAGGAGTAGACAATGGATAAGAGAAAAAACCCAAATGACCACCACCCAATTAGCCCTGGCAAGGAGTCAGAGAGATGGTTGCTTTTATATGTATTGCATATAGTGGAATGGTAGATTTCTACAGTATTTTTTGAAAAGAAATCTGTCAATATATATTAAAATTTAAGTACACATAACTTTTGAGCTAATAATCTTACTTGTGTGGATTTCTTTTTAGAACATTTAGAAGTAAAGGCATTGGTAAATACAGGTTTAGGTACAAACATGTCCAATACAGTATTATTTGCAGTGACAAAAATGAAGAACAAAAAAACAAAAATAAAAACAAAAAACCTTGGAACAATCTTGAATAACTGTTATTTGGAGAATAAATTTGGTGAATCCATATTATGAAATACAAGATAGCATTATTTCAAAGGACATTTCAAATCTTCCTTAATTAACATGAGGAAAGCTTGAGTAAGAAAATCAAGGAATGAAGGAATGCACCAATGTGTATTCTCTTTCTTGTGTGCTCATTTTTGCATGTTTCTATAAACTCAGAAAAATGTGTGCAGATATATGATCAAGGTTGTTAATTATCTTAGAGGTGGTGAGAGAGAATGGAGGTCCCATATTGTTAGTAAAAATCTAAACTGGTACATTTCTTTTAGAGAATATTTTAAGAAAACATTCTTAGAGCAATAAATATGTACATACAACCTAACTCTATATTTGAGAATTTATCCTAAATAAATAAATACATAAATAGTTTATGCACATAAAATATATTTATTGCAAGATGAGATCCAATAACAAATTAAAAATACTAGAAGAAGGATTAACAATATACAGTCATGGAGGAAGGATAAATACACTACTGTAGTGTTATTACCTTATGATCCTATCAAAACAATATACATATATAATGATATAAGACTATGAAGTGATATTTAAAAAATAGACAAGTTAAAATAAGGCCTCAAATCAAGAATACCATGAAATTATGTAAATATATGATTAAAATAAACATCAATTTGTAAAACTATGATTAATGATTAGAAGAATTTATTAAGGAAGGCATTTCTTTCCATTGTGACTTTGACTAAATGAATATTATAGAATAAAAAAATCGAATTAAAAGACTCAATAGACTTTTTGATTACCTGTTTGGTATCACATATTTTATTGAAATACAGTGGTGAAAATTGCATATATAGGCTCTGTCCTTGTAGGGCTTATATAGACAGAAAGCCTGGAGCCACACAAATAATTATATGTATAACTAAAAACTTGAAATTGGAATAAATGCTATTGAAGGAAAGCATAGAGTCTTTGAAAATGATGCCATAGGTCTGGATCACCTTCCAGAGGCAGTGACAACATCTGAAGTACCAGGCGGGTTGTCCGGGTGCTGGGCCAGAGCTCAGGGGGAGATAACATGAATATAATAACACATTCCAGGCAGATTAGGCAAAGGCTCTGAAGACAGAGACACAGAAACAGAGAAAGAAAGAGACAGGGGAAAGGGAGAAAGATAGAATATGATGGTAACATTGTAGCTGTGTCACCCCCAAACCCTCAATATGTTGTATCTTTTTGTTTAAGAGAGCAAAGAATATTATATCTCATTTTGGAGACATTTTTCTCTGGTTTGGTAGCAGTTTCTCAGCCAAATACAGGATGATATGGTAAAATTCATTGGTTGTAGTTTAGATTCTGTTTTGCTCTATGATCTTGACTAGGTTAGTTCTGTATGACATTATATGCCCTTCATATCATACCATATATATGTTTATGAGAATAGATGTACAGAGTTCATTTAGTTTGGAAGTGGATACAGGAACTGGGAACATACATGTGTACACAATGTACACACTTCATTCTGAAAAAGAAAACCCAAACAGTTCCAGCTGCTTATTTCTCCCTTAAGCAAATGCTCCCTAAGGTAGAGGCAACTACCTTCCTGTACTAATAATCAGACAACCAGTGGGAGAAATATAGTATTAAAGGTACATTGGACCACCATCAGTTCCTACTCTGAGTTGGCTCTTCCCATAAGATAAGAACTGTAAATAGCCCACTCAACTCTGCATTATTTAGGTAATTACTTCATCCCAGCAGTCACCATTAGTTGCATTTGGGGAATGAATCAGAAGTAGTGTGAACTACTTTGGAATTCCCAGAAACTGCTTTGGAATGCAAGGAGGATTGCATTGCATCATTCTGCCAATGAAGGCAGACACTTGGAAGCTTAAATAAAAGTTTAAAAGCAAGGTTCCCTTACAGTCTTCATGAAGTGTCAAAGTGCTGGAAAAATAGGAAAGCTTTTCCAGCAACAGTTTTTAGTTTGTTTGTTTTAATTCTTGTGTAGATAAATGAAGTGCAGGGTATAGAAAAGATTAGAAGACTTACAAGTCCCTCTTACCAGCCAAGTTTCAAAATTGCTAAGAGCCTCTATATTTTTCTTTGGAAAGTGGAGGTAATATTACCTTATAAGGTTATAGAGGTCACTGGAAATCCCCTGCACATATTCCTCTGGCCTGCTTTCAGCTGATCCACAGTTTCTGAGCATGCCCTTAGCTTCCTCAGTATCTCTGGGTAATGTTCTTTGGCCTGGGGATTATGCTTGACCTACATATATAGTACGGTAGTCATATAGGAGAGCTCACTTCCGAGGAGCAAACCTCAACTGATGAGGAATGGAAGTTGGTAAACACAGTGAATAAGTACATGACCCTTGTAAGGGCCTATTTAGCCGAAGCGATTCTATCCAGTTAGCGATTTTGTTGTTTATACGGTAAAACTTAAACTGTGCCTGCCCCTCTTCCCTGCAGGGGACTTAAAAACAAGTCCTAGAAACCAGTCCCAGGTAACAAAGCCCAAATACAAGGGTGGGTCAGGCCAGGTGATTGGAATCAGTGGGGGCGCATACTGTCTCCCTAGCTACCAAGGAGTATGGGCCCTGCCCTTTGGGCACCTTTTGGGTGCCAATTCTGACCAAGGTGATAGGCTAGTTCAAGTATCTACTATAGGGTAAATTGTAATTCAGTTGATTCAATTGGTCACTTATGTGTGACCTAGCATGACTGTGTAGCTTTCTCTGTGTGTTACAATCTCATTAGCCACCTGTGTGTGGCCAGGCCCAACCACATGGCCTTTGTCCTTAAAAGCTAGTCTGTAAGGCAGAAAGAGGTCACCTCTTTGCAAGAGATGGCCCCAGCCAGTCGGTTTGATTCTCTATGCTTGGTGCAAAATAAAGCTTTGCTTGATCTTCACTTTGTATCAGTCTCACTCCTTTGATTACGAACCCAACAACCCTCCTTGTTCTTTACAAATTAAAGGTGAAGGGCACAGTTTCTCAAAGGTCCCTGATGAATCCACTCCTCATTGACAATAGTGGCAAATTATTGGCTTTTACCTCCTCCCTGTCTGATATCCTCATGTCCTCATAATGGTTTCTGGGATCATTTCTCAAACAGAGTACTCGTACCCACAACCTTATACAGAGTCTTTTCGGGAGGCAACTCAAACTAAGACAGTTTCTTTTGGAATTAAATATTATATAATATGGGTGGGACATGAAATTTTGCTCTATTTGGTAAACACAGAGGCCATGTAACTGTTTTTTTTTTTTTTTAAGATTTCATGTATTTATTTTGACACAGCGAGAGAGGGAACACAAACAGGAGGAGTGGGAGATGGGGAAGCAGACTCCCCACAGAACAGGGAGCCTGATGCAGGGCCTGATCCCAGAACACTGGGATCATGACCTGAGCCTAAGGTAGTCTTTTAACGACTGAACCACTCAGGTGCCCAATGTAACTCTCCTTAACATCAGATGTTCTTGAAACTCAGAGCGTTTAGCAATAAACAAAGAAAGGAAACTGTCATATGAACCTCAAATATTCTATAGTACTTCTTCTATAGTAATAGATCCCCTAATTGTTGCTGGAAACATAACTGCCAAGAATAGGTACTACATTTCCCAACTTTACCTCAGTGGTGTGTGTCATTCAATTACCAAATAGGTGGGGCCTTGCTAAATGTAAGAAAGACAATCCCTTCAATAAATGGTGTTGGGAAAATTGGACAGCCACATGTGGAAGAGTGAAAATGGACCACTTTCTTACACTATACACAAAAATAAGCTCAAATGGATGTAGTTTCTTGTATTGAATGGAAAGAGTCCTGCCTTCCCTTTTTCTATTCCTTCTCTCAGAGGAATTTGGAAGCAATGGGGATTTTCTCTTGATCAGGCAGATAAGAGAATCACTTTGGGGTGTTGAAGCAACATGACAGTAAGAGCCTGGCTCATCAACAGAGTGAAACTAGCACACCAGCTTAATTTTTAAGTCTCTGCTGTTCTGAGTCTCAGTCACAATAGCGTACCTCATTATCTAGTGAACACTCATCAAAACCTATGATTGCAGACATTTAGTATGCTCAACATCTATGAGAATCCTTAACATATTGAATAGGTGGGAGAAATGCATATAAAACAAAAAAGTATAGCAATGCATGTCTTTATGGATTTCTCTTATAAAATACGAAATATTTCGTGGGCATTTGCTCTGTTTTCCTATAACACAATGGCTCATCTGGAGATTAAAAAGTTTCAAACAAAGTTGTGATTGCAGGCCCAGTTTTGATTGGTTTTCCTTAATGTTTATATTATGAATTGTATATTTGCAAAGTTAAAGTATTTAGTCTTTAATTAAGCTCCATTTCTGACATATGAACAGTATTATGGGCTTTCTGAATTCAAAATATTAAAAAAAAATAAATAAACACAAACAAAACTCTAGGTGCTATGTAAAATATTTTTTAAAGGATTTGAGGTAAGGGAAATCTCTATAGACAAAACAAACAGATCAGAACAAATTATGAAAACATGACATTGGAAAAATGAGCCTTGATGCAAACTACAAGATGCAGAGAAACACTAAGGCCAAATGTTTGGGTCAGCACTGTGATCTGGTAAGTAAGCATTGGGCCAGAGATAAGGGGATTAAGGCTGGAAGTCTGAGGCCCAAGGAAAGAGATCACAGTGACCTCAGGTCAGTTTCATTTACTGATTTCCTAGTGCCCCACAGAGTCTAGACTCACTTATTTAGCTACTCAGGATTCCTGCAGATTAATATTGAGGAAATACGAGATGGAAAATGGAATAATCAGATCTAAAGGAAATAAACCACCATGAATGGAGTCAGCAGTAAAAACTTCAGTCAGTGTCATAGAATCCAAAAGTCTTCAGATATTGGGGTTATTACACACATTTTAAAAACCGGTTTATGACATTAACATGGTGATAAGCAACAGTTCTTTTAAATAGCAATGCAGATTTAACAAAATAAAAGGAAAAATACACAATCCAAAATACAATGAATGGGCTAAATGGAAAATTAAACATGGCTTAATGACAAATAAAACACATAAGCAGAAATCCTAAAACTTTTGATCCTTGGTAGCTGATAGTTTTTTTTTTTTTTTTTTAAGATTTTATTTACTTATTTGACCACACAGAGAGAGAGAGATCACTAGTAGGCAGAGAGGCAGGCAGAGAGAGAGAGGGGTAAGCAGGCTCCCCGACAAGCAGAGACCCCGATGTGGGGCTCAATCCCAGGACCCTGAAACCATGAGAGGCTTAGCCCACTGAGTTACCTAGGTGCCCCAGCTGATACATTTCTTAACACAGAAAAGTTGAAATAATTTACAGACCAATTATTAAAACTTCAGCAGGGTAACTTTATATAATAATAAACAATAACCTGTATTTCTATTTACCAGTAATTAAGATTTGGGAAAGATGATTTTTAAGATATTATTTACAATAGCAACAAAACTATGCAGTAATGAGGAATAAACTTAAGCAGATATGTACCAAAGAAACAGATAACTGCATTACTGTATTGAACAACAAATAATAATAAAAAAACCTTAAATAACTCAGAAAACATATTGCATCATTTGATAAAATGATCCATATCATCAATATGTCCACTTTCTTCAAATTTATCCATAAATTTTCATACTTCTAAATTAACACTGTATCATTTTTGCAAGTGAATTAACAAACTGATTCTAAAATTTGTGTGGTGGAGCAAAGTACAAGAATAAGATATTAAAGCCCACCTACTATATACTAAGACATACAAGGTTGTATTAAGATAATATAGACACAGGGATTGGCAAATGGAAGAAAAAGAGAAACCAGACTTAGACCCATAAATGGTAAGGAAACATCAAGCGATGGAAAAGCCTGGGTAGATTAGTAAGAAGAATGGCTATTCAATAAATGGTCTAGTTATCCACATGGAAAAATTAACTGGATCACAATCTTATACTACACATATGATTAATTCTGGTGGGTTAAGATTTAAAATTTAAACAGCAGACTTCGACATTTTTAAGGTCAGTATAGGAAACTATCTTTGCTGAGTAGAGAAATGTATTTTAAACAAGATGTAGAAACTTTGGACACAAACAAAAAGATTGAGATTTAGGGTAACAGTTAGATAAATCACCATAAGGCAATTAAAAATGGAAGCACTGAATTGGCAAAATACATGTACAATGATGTTCTTTTTATCTCTGACATTTGAATAACTCAATACAAAATATGCAAATAATCCAATTAAAAAATAAGCAAAGCGTTAGCAAGTATTTCACAGAGGGGGAAATGTGAAGGGCTCACAGACTTAAGAAAACATGCTTATCTTGATTAATAATCAGAGAAATTGAATTAAGATCACAATTAGCTGTAATTTAATATCCACCGGATTGCTAACAATTATAAAGTCTAGCAACACCAAGTATAGAAAAGGATGCCTATTAAAAATAATTTACATAAACTACTAGAAGTTGTGGTACAACCATTTTGGAAAATGGTACAACCATTTTGGAAAATGACATTTTTTTACAGCACTGCATAGTTACATCTATGTGCTCCTAACATTTTCACACCTAAGTATTTATGTTAGAGTGCTCTTATGTATGGACATGGGGATAAGAAAGACTATAGCAACCTTTATCTGTGAGTGTGCATGTGTGCTGTTTGTATAAAAACAAAAAATTGAAAACAATAAATGATTATTTCCAAAGGAGTAGATGAATTATGACATATTTATTCAGTGAAATACTACATAGAAATAAAATAGACTTCAGGTATGTATAGAATGTGCTGAAAGGGTATTTTACAAGCACACATTGAATGTCCCTGTTAATCACTATCTTGACAATGTAGAGATCCTGTCTTCTGTCTATATGCCCTTCAAGCAGGATAACATAACAAGCAGGATAACAGAAAAACATGTTGTACAGTAGTCAAGGTCAGGGACTGAAGGGGTGCACAACCTGGAGAATCTCCTTTGTAAGGAAGAATGCACAGATGGCAGGCACTGATCTCCCTGGAATGTTGGTCATTCAAGGAGGGAGAGGTTACAGAGAGTTGCTAGGCTAGTCACCACACCACAAGAGCTAACTGTGTGTAGATTCCAGCAGTGGATGCTTTGCCCAGTGGGCTGCTCCTGGATCCTCTGTACTTAACTTACACCAATAAACCTGTGTCTGGATCACTGTCTCTGGGACATTTCTTCATTCTTGTTGGGCTATCACCCATCCTTGGCTTAGAGTCAGCTGGAGTGGATGTGGCTGCACAATGTACAATCAATGGCTTCTAATAGGACTCTTAGAAACCTTAGTCAAATCATGCCATTATTGTGAAACTAAGAAACAATACTGAATAGTATGTTCTTAAGGCTATTAAAAATTCAAAAGAGGGGAGAAAGATGCATCTGCAAAGATGGAAAAAGGCAAATGGGACAGAGGTGGATTGCACACTTAAAGATGTTTTGATACCATTCTAGATCTTCATGTGTGTGGTGAATTCATGGATTTATTTTGTCTTTATACTTCCTATCTTAGATATGATATACTACATATATCCTTCCACATATATTAAATGTAAGCTACACTTACAGCACATTTTAATGACATTCTGGAATATCAACCTTTTGTGGCATGTCGTAGGACCTGGGAAAGAACACAATTTCTTTTTATTACAGTCTCATTAATTGTAAAATGAAGATAATGACACATGCTCACTGGAAGGAGAAAACGTGTATGCCTTTGCACATACACTGAAAAAGGTTATGATCGTAATTGCATTAAAAAAATCCCCTTTTGCCAGCTACGTTGCCTCTGTTGGTGCACTGTCTTTTTACAGGCTAACATGATGAAGCGTTGATTAAAAGTGATAGCTAAAAATGGCACAGAAAAACAACAACAACATACAAATGGAGTTTCTTTCTTTTTTTCTTTTTTAAGAGATGAATTGTTTATATGTTTCCAGTGTTAATGATAACTGGATTTGTAATCTGTTGAGTTGCAAGACCAAATATACAGATATATAGATATATATACAGATATATAGATATATATACATATACACAGATATAATCTCATTCCCTAGTAAAATGTCTGGTGTACTGTTACTTTTTTTCCTTTATGTAATAAGCATCTGTTAAGTATCTACTATATGCTCAGTGACATGTTAGGCACTTGATAAGCAGTCAAACATCTTACTGAATAAATAAATGAATGAGTAGACCTTTGGTGTACCATGTAGCTAACGTTGGTCATTGAAACTTAACTCAGTTCAACGGAATAGATTTTGTTAATTTTACATATGAATACATAAATTCTATAATACAAAGTGATATAGAGATTATGATGTAAAATATATTTTACAGTGTACAGCTTTTATAGTATATTTTTCCTATTTTACAAAATCTAGTTATTTAAAATACAGCAATTGAATTAAAATTGAAAGCAGGAAAGAAAATACATCCCAATACATAGAAACAATCCCTGTTACAGTTTAAACTATTTTTCTTGTCTTTTTTTTAAGATCTTATTTATTTTATTTATTTGACAGAGAGACAGAGCCAGATAACACAAGCAAAGGCAATGGCAGAGAGAAAGGGAGAAATAGGCTCTGCACGGAGCAGAGAGCCCAATATGGGGCTTGATCCCAGGCCCCTGGGATCATGATCTGAGCTGAAGGCAGATGCTTAACCATCTGAGCCACCCAGGCACCCCTTTTCTTGTTTTCTTATATGCATAATATCATTTCATGGTTACCAACATAATATACACACATTTTATCCTTCAGTTTCAATACCTCCATGCCTTTGTAGAAGGCATATTTTCTGTTAAATGAAGAATACTTCCAGGCATTGCAAGTATTCCAGGAATACTTCCAGACCTGTACCCAGGTCTTAAAAAAAATGGTATAAAATGATATAGTGCAATTTTTATATACCTCATAAGTTTTGAACATCTATAATAGAATGGATTTCTATCTCTTTTTCCTGACATAATTTCATACCTTTTTTGGATCAGGGGAATGGACTGATTAACTCATACAGTCCATAATAGCCTGAAGATTTTACAATATCCAGAGCAACTGGAGTTTCTCACAGCACATTGATAAACAGAAATCCTCAAAACACAATGGTTATGTGATCTTAGACACATTTGGGAAATTCAAGCTGGCAGCAAGTTTTTAAAGAATGCCTAACCTTGGGTTTTAGGGCTTGGCAATCTTTTATTGAAGACTTCATTATGCCTAATATAAATGGATTAACATTAATGAGGATGAATAATGAGAAGAAATGTCGAACACCATTTTATCGTTTTCTGGGGCAGGAATGGGAGCACAGTGATAACAAGGAGGATGTATCAATGAGACCTAATTTGAACATGTGACAGTTTATAAATGAAGAGGAAAAATGCAGTGTTAACAGCTTATCCCTAAAAGACAGGCTAAGGTTTTCTTTTGATAGTACTTTTTTTCATTCTCCAAGTAAAAATCAATTGTTTTGGGGTCTATTCCCTTCCTCCAAATATTCTCTTAGTCTCTGTTGTTATATTCAAAATGCTGAATATAAAAAGAAGAAAAAAAACCACAATTCACATAATACCCTAAACTAATTTCATTTTGAGGGTGAACTGAATTGGAAAAATCTCATTTTCTTAAGGAAACTTTGTGTCTCATAAAGTCTTTATGTGCTTTGGAGGAACATGCCTTGCCCTAAGGAGATGCCTGTGCCTTGTTGTGGAGGCAGTAAGAAAGAAAGAAAAAGAATAAAGAAAACAGCCTTTCTACAAAGTGCAAAGGCCTAGACATTTTAATTCTATCATTTCCCCATTATTTCTTGGTTGATCAACCATTTTTCCCTAAGCAAATTCTCACTTATCTGCTTTTTTTGTGCTTTTGCCTATGCAAATTAGAATCTGCTTTTAATTATAAGGGGCCCTACTCTCAACACCTGATGATATAAGAGTGAAAACAGAAAGTGCATTAAGCAGCTTCAAGGGGATTTCATATGCACTGTAATGACCTTTCAATATGAATTCTTAGCAAGTAAAGAAGGATTTATATTTTTCATATTCTATAGGAAGTTGTTTTTTGTTATA
Source organism: Mustela nigripes (assembly GCF_022355385.1). NCBI lineage: Eukaryota > Metazoa > Chordata > Mammalia > Carnivora > Mustelidae > Mustela > Mustela nigripes. Next base: position 107,777,793 of record NC_081559.1, read on the forward strand.
AGATGTCACTTGCAATTTGTAGTGACATTTGACTAGAGGTGTAAAAATGTCATATTTTACCATTGACAGATCCAGTCTGTTCTCTCTTGTCATGGGATAAGAGACTTTTTCATGCATATATATGACAGCTCGAGATGTTCTTTCAGTTGGGTTTTCTTTCCTTCAGTCATTAAATATTCAGGATGTTCATTATGCACCAGAGCCTGAATAATATAAGATTAGTGGGAAACCTTTGTAGGAGGTTTTATTATCATTATTAATATTAATCATGTATGCTGCACTCACTTTCTACTTCACAAACTCAAATGTCAATAGAATAAGCAAAATTCCCCCCTCCCCACCCCGAACCTGCCGTGTTCTTGTTCTTGTAGGTAAGGACAAAAAAGCTTCAGAGTAAAAACAAGATTATTTTTTTTTAATTTTCATTTTTAAAACAATGAGAAGGACCAAGAGCTCAAATTCAAAATCTCTCCTGTTGAAGAGAAAAATTTGGAAGATGGAAGCAAATTCCAAGAAGTGGAAAAAAAAAATTCTCCAAAGTAACACAGGTCAGAAATGAAGGAGGGAAAAATTGAAACCCAAGGCCATTATCCTCATGTTTTATTGAGATATAATTGACATGTAACCCAATAGTTTAAACTTAATTCCAGGTACTTCTCTCTTTCACACTGACTTGATAGAGCTGAATAAATATCATTGTTGCATCAGCTACTCAATTACAATTGAGTTCTGGAATACCAGAAATCATAATCAATCTCTACTCAGGATCTAAACCATGGTTTTATCATACAATTGAAAATACCATTAAATAGGATTAAATAGTGTCTAACAGATGTGGTGTACTCTTCAGCTTGTCAATGTTCTCACATATATTTTTCTACAGCATCTGCTTCATGCATGAATGAATAAATGAATGAAAGTTTTATCATTTTGTCCAAAATATCTAGTAGATTGTCTAGTGCCTATAGATATGCAGTAAAGATTTTTGGAATAAATAAAAGATTAGTTGTTGAAATGTAACTAATAACAAAGAGGATAAAAATAGTAAATGTCATAACTGTAACCCCTCTATTTTGCAGACTGTACTGTCATGGAAAAGGTAGTATCTTCAGAATCACACAGAGTCATTGACATTTGCTAGCACTGTGCCTTGACTATGCTATGTAATTAAAAGTCCGTTTCCTAATCAGCCTAATGGAGATTATAAAATCTATAAGACAGAGTTAATGAAAATATGAAATAGAATAATGCATGTAAGTTTCTTGGCACAGAGAGTGCTCATATTAACTATTACGAATATATTTTGTTATGCCAGTCCTTAAATTTTGACACACTTCAGCTTCATGCCACGGGTCCTGCTCTCTCTCAACACACCTTCTGACCTTGGATAATTTCATCCATCTCATGTCTACAGTGACCATCCTTCTGGTCACGGCTCCCTATTTCACTTCTGAATTTCATTTCTGTGTATTACACTTATCTTTGGATGCCTTTCCTTGAACGTCCTAAATGAAAGTTAAACCTAGTTAGTATAACCTAGAAGTGAAGAATCTGTTTATCACAGTTAGTGTAAATATGCATGTGTGTTTCCATAAAAATGTTAATAAATTTTGAATGGGGTGTCATCCCCGACACAGATGGGGGTGCGCTGTGATAAGACATGTTCACCATATGTACAATTCTGACAAGAATTTGGAGAAGTCATTGTGAACTTAATACCTTTTTATTAGGTTCTTACAAGATTACATTGAATTAATATGTGCAAAGTAATGAGAACTATGAGCACAATTTGAGGAGTGAATACATTTAAACTTGATTTATGATATCCAGAATTGAACTTATTCTATGCCTCCTCAAACTATTTCTCACATGTTCCTTAATCAGGTTTTTGATATCTACCATCTTGGTTTCCTAAAGCATGCATTGGAAGGTCCTCATCAGTGCTCCATTCCCACTAAACCCCACTCCTGTGCAACAACAACAGAACCAGGTCAAATCTACTTAATAAATATTTTAACTTAATGTTTTATGTGTTTAATATCCATGGCTATCCTTTTTCCACAATGACTCCTGTCTCTAAGTTCAGGTCACATTGCCATCATTTTTAAAAGCATATTTTAAAATTAAAAATTAAAAATGTAAGGTACATATACGTTAAAAAATCTGACAGAAAAGTAAGAAAATATATTTCTTCAATCCCAGATATTCAGTTTCACTTTCCAGAATCCACTCAAACATTTCTGTGAATATTGTTCAACAGGTTATCTCTCTCTCTCTCTCTCACACACACACACACACACACACACACACACGTGTGTGTGTGTGAGAGAGATAACGTGTGTGTGTGCGCACATACAAGCACTGTATATCTCTTTTATGTTTTACATATTTGTTTTTACACTTATAATAATGACTTTTGTTCCTATTAGTACATGCAAGTTCTTCACTCTCTAGGTTTGTGGAGTATTTTGTAGTATTAAACTCCACATTTCCTTACCCCCTCCCTATTCTGGGCAATTAGATTGTTTCATTATTTTGTTTTTGCAAATAAACACATAATTGAATACCCTTTCATAAAGTATTTATTCACTGGTGAAAGGATAGTTAAGGTAAGTTTCTAGAATTAGAACTTTAGTACCAAATGGTACACACAGGTAAAATTTTGATAAATATTGCTAAACTGTGTAAATATGTTGAAACAATTTTACCATAGTATGTGAAGTACTTATTTTCCCAACATGTCCAAATTTGTATTTAGAAATATTTTTTCACCATTCAAGTGGGTAAGAGATAGTACATCTTTATGTTTTTTAAAAATTAATTTGCAGGGTATCTGGGTGGCTCAGTTGGTTAAGCATCTGCCTTCAACACAGGTCATGACCCCAGCATCCCAGGATTAAGAACTGCTTCAGGCTCCCTGCTCAGTGGGGAGTCAGCTTCTCCCTCTACTTTTCTCTGCTGCTAGTGATCTCTCTCTCCCACTCTTTCTCAAATAAATAAATAAATATTTTTTAAAAATTTCTATTTCTGTTATTAGGTTTATGGCTGTGCATCCACTCAAAGATTTATGACCTTTTTAATGAGTTATTGATTTCTTATTAATCAAAGTTCTTTCTATCTTAAATGAGTTCATAATGTTTGTTACATATACTAGTTCCACTGTCTTGTAAGTCATCTATAAGCTTTGGGTAATACTCTCATGGTGAAATTGTACAATCTTTTTTAAAGATTGTATTTATTTATTTGACAGAGATTACAAGTAGGCAGAGAGTCAGGCAGAGAGAGCGGGAAGAAGCAGGCTCCCCACTGAGCAAAGATTGTACATTTTTATATTGTCAAGTTTATCTGTCTTTCCTTTATGGCTTCAATATTTTGCATGTTAAAAAGTCCTTCTCAAGGGGAGGAGTCAAGATGGCAGAGAAGTAGCAGGCTGAGACTACTTCAGGTAGCAGGAGATCAGCTAGATAGTTTATCTAAGATTGCAAACACCTATAAATCCAACGGCAGATCAAAGAGAAGAACAGCAATTCTAGAAACAGAAAATCAACCACTTTCTGAAAGGTAGGACTGGCGGAGAAGTGAATCCAAGGCGACAGGAAGATAGACCCCGGGGGGAGGGGCCAGCTCCCGGCAAGCAGTGGAGCAACGGAGCACAAAATCAGGACTTTTAAAAGTCTGTTCTGCTGAGGGACATCGCTCCAGAGGCTAAACAGGGGTGAAGCCCATGCAGGGTCAGTGTGGCTTCAGGTCCTGCAGGGTCACAGAAGGATCGGGGGTTTCTAAGTGTCGCAGAGCTTACAGGTATTAGAACGGGGAAGCCAGCTACAGAGACAGAGCGGAGGAGTGCGGCCGGAAGCCACAGAGACGGGAGTAATTGGCCATAGTTCTCTGAGGGCACACTGAAGAGTGGGGCCTCAGGCTCTTGGCTCCTCCAGGCCAGAGACCGAGAGGCCTCCATTTTCATTCCCATCCTCTGGAACTCTACGGAAAGCGTTCAGGGAGCAAAATCTCCCAAAAGCAAACCCAAGCAGATTACTCAGCCTGACTCCTGGTAAGGGCAGTGCAATTCCTCCTGGGGCAAAGACACTTGAGAATTACTACAACAGACCCCTCCCCCAGAAGATCAACAAGAAATCCAGCCAGGACCAAGTTCACCAACCAAGTAGTGCAGTTTCAATACCAAGGAGAGCAGCGGAATTCCAGAGGAGGAGAAAGCAAAGCACGAAACTCATGGCTTTCTCGGCATGATTCTTTAGTCTTGTAGTTATTTTTTTTTTTGTTCTTTTTCAATTTTTCTCTCTTCTTCTGCTATTTTTTTAAAACTTTTACCGTTTCATTTTTAACGTTTTTTAACTAGTTTATCTAATATATATATATATATATATATATATATATATATATATTTCTTTTTTATACTTTTTCTTTATTCGTTTTCTTTTTTTAATTGTTTCTTCTCTTTCTTTCTTTTTTTTTCTTTCTGAACCACTTTTTATTCCCTTTCTCCCCCCTCATGATTTTGGATCTCTTCTGATTTGGTCAAAGCATATTTTCCTGGGGCTGTTGCCACACTTTCAGTATTTTACGTGCTCCTTCGTATACTCTTATCTGGACAAATTGACAAGGCAGAAAAATTCACCACAAAAGAAAGAACAAGAGGCAGTACTGAAGGCCAGGGACCTAATCAATACAGACATTAGTAATATGTCAGATCTAGAATTCAGAATGATGATTCTCAAGGTTTTAGCCAGGCTCAAAAAAGGCATGGAATATATTAGAGAAACCCTCTAGGGAGATATAAAAGCCCTTTCTGGAGAAATAAAAGAACTAAAATCTAACCAAGTTGAAATCAAAAAAGCTATTAATGAGGTGCAATCAAAAATGGAGGATCTCCCTGCTAGGATAAATGAGGCAGAAGAATGAATTACCTATATAGAAGACCAAATGACAGAGAATAAAAAAGTTGAGCAAAAGAGGACAAACAGCTACTGGACCACGAGGGGAGAATTCGAGAGATAAGTGACACCTTAAGATGAAACAACATTAGAATAATTGGGATTCCAGAAGAAGAAGAAAGAGAGAGGGGAGCAGAAGTTATACTGGAGAGAATTATTGAAGAGAATTTCCCCAATTGCAAAGGGAACAAGCATCAAAATCCAGGAGGTGCAGAGAACCCCCCTCAAAATCAATAAGAATAGGCCCACACCCCATCACCTAATAGTAGCATTTACAAGTCTTAGTGACAAAGAGAAAATCCTGAAAGCAGCCCAGGAAAAGAAGTCTGTAACATACAAGGGTAAAAACATTAGATTGGCAGCGGACCTATTAACAGAGACCTGACAGGCCAGAAAGAGCTGGCATGATATATGCAGAGCACTAAATGAGAAAAACATGCAGCCAAGATACTATATCCAACTAGGCTATCATTGAAAATAGAAGGAGAGATTAAAAGCTTCCAGGACAAACAAAAACTGAAAAAATTGGCAAACACCAAACCAGCTCTACAGGAAATCTTGAAAGGAGTCCCCTAAGCAAAGAGAGAGCCTACAAGTGGTAGATCAGAAAGGAACCGAGACAATATACAGTAACAGTCACCTTACAGGCAATACAATGGCACTAAATTCATATCTCTCAATAGTTACCCTGAATGTTAATGGGATAAATGCCCTAATCAAAGGACACAGGGTATCAGAATGGATAAAAAAACAAAACACATCTATATGTTGTCTACAAGAGACTCATTTTAAACCCGAAGTCAACTCCAAATTTAAAGTTAGGGGGTGGAAAAGAATTTACCATGCTAACGGACATCAGAAGAAAGCAGGAGTGGCAATCCTTATATCAGGTAAATTAGATTTTACGCCAAAGACTATAATAAGATATGAGGAAGGACACTATATCATCCTCAAAAGATCTGTCCAACAAGAAGCTCTAACAATTTTAAATATCTATGCCCCTAACGTGGGAGCAGCCAACTATATAAACCAATTAGTAACAAAATCAAAGAAACAAATCCACAATAATACAATAATATTAGGGGACTTTAACACTCCCCTCACTGAAATGGACAGATCATCCAAGCAAAAGATCAACAAGGAAATAAAGGCCTTAAGTGACACACTGGACCAGATGGACATCACAGATATATTCAGAATATTTCAATCAAAGCAACAGAATACACATTCTTCTCTAGTGCACATGGAACATTCTCCAGAATAGATCACATCCTTGTCCTAAATCAGGTCTCAACCAGTACCAAAAGGTTGCGATTATTCCCTGCATATTTTCAGACCACAATGCTCTGAAGCTAGAACTCAATCACAAGAGGAAATTTGGAAAGAATCCAAATACATGGAGACTAAACAGCATCCTTCCAAAGAATGAATGGGTCAACCAGGAAATTAAAGAAGAATTGAAAAAATTCACGGAAACAAATGATAATGAAAACACAACAGTTCAAAATCTGTGGGACACAACAATGGCAGTCCTGAGAGGAAAATATATAACGGTACAAGCCTTTCTCAAGAAACCATAAAGGTCTCAGGTACACAACCTAACCCTACACCTAAAGGAGCTGGATAAAGAACAAGAAAGAAACCCTAAACCCAGCAGGAGAAGAGAAATCATAATGATCGGAGCAGAAATCAATGAAATAGAAACAAACAAACAAACAAACAAAAAAACCCAAAAAACAAAAAACAATAGAACAAATCAATGAAACTAGGAGCTGGTTCTTTGAAAGAATAAGAATGAATAACCCCTGGCCAGACTTATCAAAAAGAAAAAAGAAAGGACCCAAATAAACAAAATCATTAATGCAAAAGGAGACATCACAACTAATACCAAAGAAATACAAACAATTATAAGAACATACTATGAGCAACTCCATGCCAACAAGTTTGACAATCGGGAAGAAATGGATGCATTCCTAGAGATATATGAACTACCACAACTGCACCAGGAAGAAATAGAAAGCCTGAACATACCCATAACCAGTAAGGAGATTGAAACAGTCATCAAAAATCTCCCAGGGCCAGATGGCTTCCCAGGGGAATTCTACCAAACATTTAAAGGAGAACTAATTCTTATTCTCCTGAAACTGTTCCAAAAAATAGAAACGGAAGGAAAACTTCCAAACTCATTTCATGAGGCCCACATCACCTTGATCCCAAAACCAGACAAGTATCCCATCAAAAAAGAGAACTACAGACCAATATCCTTGATGAACACAGATGCAAAAATTCTCACCAAAATACTAGCCAATAGCATTCAACAGCACATTAAAAGGATCATTCACCATGATCAAGTGGGATTTATTCCAGGGCTGCAAGGTTGGTTCAACATCCGCAAATCAATCAATGTGATACAACACATTAATAAAAGAAAGAACAAGAACCATATAATACTCTCAATAGATGCTGAAAAAGCATTTGACAAAGTACAGCATCCCTTCCTGATCAAAACTCTTCAAAGTGTAGGGATAGAGGGCACATACCTCAATATTATCAAAGCCATCTATGAACCCCCCCCCCCCCCACACACAAATATCATTCTCAATGGAGAAAAACTGAAAGCTTTTTTGCTAAGGTCAGGAACACGGCAGGGATGTCCATTATCACCACTGCTATTCAACATAGTACTAGAAGTCCTAGCTTCAGCAATCAGACAACAAAAAGAAATTAAAGGCATCCAAATTGGCAAAGAAGAAGTCAAACTATCACTCTTCACACATGATATGATACTATATGTGGAAAACCCAAAAGACTCCACTCCAAAACTGCTAGAACTTGTACAGGAATTCAGTAAAGTGTCAGGATATAAAATCAAAGCACAGAAATCAGTTGCATTTCTCTACACCAACAGCAAGACAGAAGAAAGAAAAATTAATGAGTCTATCCCATTTACAATTGCACCCAAAACCATAAGATACCTAGGAATAAACCTAGCCAAAGAGGCAAAGAATCTATACTCAGAAAACTATAAAGTACTCATGAAAGAAATTGAGGAAGACACAAAGAAATGGAAAAATATTCCATGCTCCTGGATTGGAAGAATAAATATTGTGAAAATGTGAAAATGTCTATGCTTCCTAAAGCAATCTACACATTTAATGCAATTCCTACCAAAGTACCATACATCTTTTTCAGAGAAATGGAACAAATAATTCTAAAATTTATATGGAACCAGAAAAGACCTCGATTAGCCAAAGGAATATTGAAAAAGAAAACCAACGTTGGTGACATCACAATTCCATACTTCAAGCTCTATTACAAAGCTGTCATCATCAAGACAGCATGGTACTGGCACAAAAACAGACACATAGATCAATGGAACAGAATAGAGAGCCCAGAAATAGACCCTCAACTCTATGGTCAACTAATCTTCAACAAAGCAGGAAAGAATGTCCAATGGACAAAAGACAGCCTCTTCAATAAATGGTGTTGGGAAAATTGGACAGCGCATGCCGAAAAATGAAATTGGACCATTTCCTTACCCCACACACGAAAATAGACTCAAAATGGATGAAGGACCTCCATGTGAGAAATGAATCCATCAAAATCCTTGAGGAGAACACAAGTAGCAACCTCTTCAACCTCAGCCACAGCATCATCTTCCTAGGAATATCACCAAAGGCAAGGGAAGCAAGGGCAAAAATGAACTATTGGGATTTTATCAAGATCAAAAGCTTTTGCACAGCAAAGGAAACAGTTAATAAAACCAAAAGACAACTGACTGAATGGGAGAAGATTTTTGCAAATGACATATCAGGTAAAGGGCTAGTGTCCAAAATCTATAAAGAACTTAGCAAACTCAACACCCAAAGAGCAAATAATCCAATCAAGAAATGGGCAGAAGATATAAACATATATTTCTGCAGAGAAGACATCCAGATGGCCAGCAGACACATGAAAAAGTGCTCCCTATCACTCGGCATCAGGGAAATACAAATCAAAACCACAATGAGATATCACTTCACACCAATCAGAATGGCTAAAATTAACAAGTCAGGAAATGACAGATGCTGGCGAGGATGCGGGAAAGGGGAATCCTTCTACACTGTTGGTGGGAATGCAAGCTTGTGCAACCACTCTGGAAAACAACATGGAGGTTCCTCAAAATGTTGAAAATAGAACTACCCTATGACCCAGCAATAGCACCAATGGGTATTTACCCTAAAGATACAAATGTAGTGATCCAAAGGGGCACATGCACCCAAATGTTTATAGCAGCAATGTCTACAATAGCCAAACTATGGAAAGAACCTAAATGTCCATCAACAGATGAAAGGATTAAGAAGAGGTGGTATATATACACAATGGAATACTATGCAGCCATCAAAAGAAATGAAATCTTGCCATTTGCGATGACTTGGATGGAACTAGAGGGTATCTTGCTTAGCGAAATAAGTCAAGCAGAGAAAGACAACTATTATATGATCTCCCTGATATGAGGAAATGGTGATGCAACATGGGGGCTTAAGTGGGTACGAGAAGAATAAATGAAAGAAGATGGGATTGGTAGGGAGACAAACCATAAGTGACTCTTTTTTTTTTTTTAAGATATTTTATTTTATTTACTTGACAGACAGAGATCACAAGTAGGCAGAGAGGCAGGCAGAGAGAGGAGGAAACAGGCTCACCACTGAGCAGAGAGCCCGATGTGGGGCTCGATCCCAGGACCCTGGGATCATGACCTGAGCTGAAGGTAGAGGCTTTAACCCACTGAGCCACTCAGGTGCCCCACCATAAGTGACACTTAATCTCACAAAACAAACTTAGGGTTGCTGGGGGGAGGGGGGTTGGACATTGAGCAGTGTATGTGCTATGAGAATGCTGTGAAATGAGTAAACCTGGTGATTCACAGACCTGTACCCCTGGGGATAAAAATACATTATATGTTTATGAAAAATAAAAATTTAAATCAGAAAAAAAGTCCTTCTCTACTCAAATTAATTTTCATATAAACTGTCTCCATGTTTTATAGTAATTGTTTGAAAATTGAAACCATCAATCCATCTATAATTTTTTTAGTTGTGAGCATGAAGTATACAATCCAATTTGTTTTCACAATATTATCTGGTAAGTTGAGTTCCCTGTTTTGTTTTGTTTTTTACAGAAAGAACTTGGTTATTGTCACACATTTATTTTTCATATAGAATTTTAATAAATTTATCTGTACTACTCTCCCTTTTACTGTGAATCTTATGTTTACTCTAAACACATGGAATCACTCAAGTTATTTTTTTAATAATCATGATTTTTATAAGATTGAGTCTTACTAGCTTGCATAGTAAATCATTTTTAGTCAAGACTAATTTAAACTCTTCAATAGTTTTCATATTTTATTGTTTTGAAATGAATTTTTTAATATAATTCATGGTTGCTTTTATTTGTATGTAAGTATGTTATCAGATAATATACTTTGTAACTAGATGGATGGTGAATTATCCTATAGCGCAATCCTAATAGCCTGCAGTAAAGAGCAGGGGATAAATATAAACAGCAGACTTTAACCACAGCTACAGTTCTGCAGGGTAAGAGATAGTGTCACTGTTTTCAGTCAAAATTGTTCTTCAAGCAGCAATGCAAACCAGTAGAACAAGTATTGTGATATGAATCTACAGATGCAGATTTATTTTTATTTATTGCACTTAAACCCATGATAAGGGACATGTACATGCTGTACTGGCTACCCACTCAATCTTTTTATATAATTTAACTTATTCCCTTTATTATCTAATCCCTTGCAAGTGTCACAAATCCTTTTCAAATTCCTCCCCAAATTTCCCTTCTATACAGTACTAGCTAGATCACATCTTGCTCTGTTTCAAGTCAGTATCTAGTTAATTTTCAGGCTTATTTTCTTATTCTAAAATGATTAACATAAGGTGAGAGCACTATTGCTCCTTCAATGGAAAGGAAAGACTGCACACTTTAATTTAAATATAAAATTTATTTCTTAAAGATAATTCTTTAAGATGGATTTTCTCATTTCTGTGAAAGAATATGAATGTCTCTGATTCCTAATTAAGTCTATCTTTATGTATATTTGTCATATATACTCCTTCTTAATTTACTAACATTTCCCCATTTAGGTATTTTAATTAACGTTGCTAGCAAATACTCCAAGACAATTTAAATTTATTTTGATCATTATTTACTAATCAACACTTTAAGTTAACAGATTTGTAATTTCTTAGAATATCATTATATCACCTTCACTAATTTTTAACATGCTTATTTTCTCTTTAATGTGTTTTTAAAAATATACATATTCAAGCTTCTTGCAAATTATTACACCCTTTTTATCTGTTAGCGTTTATCTGATTTTTATTTCAAGTTTCCTTCTTTGATCCTAGCAATGTCACCAAGTTATATCTAACCCTTTGTTGAACATCAACCATTTTCCCCCATAACTCTGTATCCTCTTTCTACTCCTTGATGTATATTTTCATTTATTTAAATAAGGTGTTATCATTACATATTTGACCACCTGTTCTTACATCTATATAATCTTTTCTTTTAGATGTACTCATTTAAAGACTTTACACATATCTTCTTGCCTTATTTCTTGCCACCATTTAAGGTATACTTCACACTGAATTATGAATGATCTTTTCAAAATATAAATATACAACTCATTGATTTGGTACAGTAGCAGCTTGAATGAACTAAAACATGTTTTAGAAGCTAGGAAAGAAAAAGTAATTAAGCAGATTCTAACACATTCTTCTCAAGTGCACATGGAACATTCTCCAGGATAGATCATGTGTTAGACTACAGAACAAGTCTTCTTAATAAACTAAAGAAGATTAAAATTATACAAGTATCTTTTCTGGCCACAATGATATGTAACTAAACATCAGTTACAAGAAGAGAACTGGAAAATTCACAAATATGGAGATATTAAATAACATGCTAAACAATCAATGGGTCAAATTAAAAAATAAAAAATATCTTGAGACAAATGAAATGGAAATACAATATAACAAATCTTGTGGAATGCAGCAAAAGTCATTGGAAAAGGGAATTTCATCAGTCATAAAGACTTATGTTAAAAAAAAAAAAAGGTCTCAAATAAACCACCTAAATTCACACCTCAAGAGATTAGAAAATGAAGAACAAACAAAGCCCCAAATTAATAGGAGGAAGAAAATATCAAAGTTCAGAGTGGAAATGAATGAGATAGATACAAAAAAGATAGAACAGATCAATAAAACTAAAAGTTGTGTTGTTGCTGTTGTTGTTCTGAAAAGAAAAATAGAAAAAAAAAACTTTAGATTGACTCACTAAGAAAAAAAGAGACTACTCAAATAACTAAAATTATTTGAGCAAATGTAACAACTGATAATATTGAAATACAAAGGATCCTGAGAGTACTGTGGACAATTATATGACAAAATATTTGACAAGTTAACAGGAATAGATAAATTTCTAGAAACATACAATCTACCAAGACTGATTTATGAAAAAAGAAAAATAAAATCTGAAAAGAGTGATTACTAACGAGTAGATTTAATCAGCAATCAAAAACTTCCAACAAGCAAAAGTCCAGGATCAGATAGATTCACCAGTGAGTTCTACCAAATATTCAAAGAAGAATTAATCCCAAATTCCTTGTCAAATTGTCCCAAAAAATAGAAGAGGATAGAACACTTCCAGAGTCATTTACCATAGTAATTTTATGAGGCCATTGTCTCCATGATACTAAAACTAGACAAAGATGCTCCAAGAAAAAGAAAGCACAAGCCAATATCCCTGATGAACACAGACCTAGTGCATATATATATATATATACACACACAAAATATTAAACCAAATTCAATAATACATTAAGAGGATCATACTCCATGATTCAATACAAGCAAGTAAAAAAAAAAAAAAAAAGGATATATTACATTAACAAAATGAAGGGTAGAAATCACATAACCATCTAAATAAATGCAGAAAAAAAACATTTGACAAAATTCAACATCCTTTTACTATTAGAACTCTTAACAAATTGTAGATAGAGAGAACATAACTCAAAAGTCTTACATGACAAGGCCACAGATAACATTATATTCAATGGTGAATAGCTCAAACCTTTTCCTTTAAGACCAATAAAAAGACAAGCATGCCCAATCACACCATTAAGCATAGTATTGCAATTCCTAGCAAAAGTGTTTAGCTAAGGAAATGAAATAAAATATTCAAATCAAAATGGAAATGGTAAAACTAATACTATTTGCAGATTACATGATATTTTATATAAAAAACTCTAGACTCCATCCAAAATTGTTAGAACTAATAAATTAATTCAATAAAGTTGCAAGATACAAAATCAATATACAGAAATGTTTTATTTCTAAATACTAATAAAAACTATCAAAAAATAAGAAAACACTATCATTTATCACTGCATCAATAAATATAAGGAATAAACTTCACCAGGAATGTGTAAAGACCTATACACTAAAAACTACAGGATATTGATTTAAAAAATAAAAGAAACACAAATAAATGGAGAGAGATTCCATCTTCATAGATTGGAAGAGTTGATATTGTTAAAAAGATTATGCTGAGTGAAATAAGTCAAGCAGAGAGAGTCAATTATCATATGGTTTCACTTACTTGTGGAGCATAACAAATATCATGGAGGACATAGGGAGTTGGAGAGGAGAAGGGAGTTGGGGGAAATTGGAAGGGGAGGTGAACCATGAGAGACTATGGACTCTGAAAAACAATCTGAGGGGAATGAAGTGGTGGGGGGGTGGGAGGTTGGGGTACCAGGTGGTGGGTATTATAGAGGACACAGATTGCATGGAGCACTGGGTGTGGTGCAAAAATAATGAATACTGTTATGCTGAAAATAAATAAATTTAATTAAAAAAAAGTCCATACATATTCAATGCAATCTAAAATATACAAAGAACTTATACAATGGAATAGAAAAATATAACCAATCTGATTAAAAGGAGAACAGAATACTTGAATAGACATTTTTCAAAGGAAACCTACAAATGGCTAACAGGTATGCAAAAAGATTGTCAACATCACTGATCATTAGAGAAATGCAAATCAAAACCACAATGATATTTCATTTCACACCTGTTAAAATGACTGTTATCAAAAAGACAAGAACTAATAATTGTTGCCAAAGATATGGAGAAAGGAAACCTTTATGCACTATTAGTAGGAAGGTAAATTGGTGTGGCCATCTTGAAAAATGGTATGTAATTTCCCCCAAAAATTGAAAATAGAACTACCATAGTACCCAGCAATTCTACTTTTTGGTGTTTTTTGAAGGAACTGAAATCATTATCTCAAAAAGATATATGCATCCCCCATGTTCATTATAGCATTCTGTACAATAACCAAGACATGAAAGCAAACTAAACATACATGAATGGATGAATGAATAAAGGAAACATGATATACAGATTGCATTTATAGTATGTACCATATAATATTAATAATATTATTATATACTACATAATATTAATATATGTATTAATATTTCATTATATGCTATATGTATGATATATACTTAATATATTACATGTATATTATTAAGCCCCAAAAGAGGGAAATCTTGCAATTTATGACAGTACTAATAGTACAATAATGGTAATTGAGCCAAAGACAAATACCATTGCATTTCAGTGATATGTGGAATATATAAAACAAAACAAAAGATACTGAACTCATAGATACAGAGAACACATTTGTGGTTTCCAGAGGTGGGACTGGGGCAAAATGGGTGGAGATTGTCAAAAGGTACAAACTTTGGATTATAGATAATTTCTAGGGATTTCCTACATAGTATGGTGACTATGGTTAATAACACTGTATACCTGAAAGTTGTTAAGAGAGTGGATCTTAAAAGTTCTCATTGAAAGAATAAAATCTTTATGTACAGTGATAAATGTTAACTAGATTTATTGTGGAGAGCATTTCCGTTTATACAAATATTTAATATTTTCTATACCTGAAATTAATGTCATGTTATATGCCTGTTATATCTTAATTTTTTAAAAAATGGGGAGAAAAAAATTACAGAACTTTGAATTTGAACCAAAATGTTCTAGGTTTATCTAGTGGTCATAGAAATCATTGGGAGTTTTTCATTAGGGAACATGGTCACAGGAACGCTGTAGAATGAACAATCTGGTGGCAGTGGGAAGAAACAAACTTTCAGAGGCACAAAAAAAGAAAGAAATGTCAGATTATACAAAGATGAATAAAAAGAAATAGTATTTTTGAAGAACTAAATCATTAGGAAAGCATGGCTTTAAGGATTTTTGTTTAACAATTGAGGAGAAAAGTTCCCATGAAACAATAAACTTCTAACCCAACATTAACAACATGTCCCATTGCTTATTTATTCATTAACTTTCAATAATAAGAAAGTCCCATTTTTTATGGAAAAAAATTAAAAATGATGCAAATTTTACTCCTTTTTTGACTAACACATTATTTAGAAAATTGTAATTAAAAAAAAAAACATTCACTTATATTACTATGCATTTTTTTGCAACCCCACACAGTGGAATGAAAAGCAGACTGAGATAGAAGAAGAAAATGTGTTTAAGTTAAAGAGGATTTTCCTTTTCATTTCTTTGAGTCCTATACACTCTGAACAATTAGAATTTTATTTTTCTGAAGTATTTATTCCTTCTCTTCTTAAGTGAACTATATATTTTAAATGTCTTCCTGTACTGGGTAACATTTAAATGATGCTTTAACAGGAGTCCCTGGGTGGCTCACTCTGTTAGGCAACTGGCTGTTGATATTGGCTTGTCATAATCTCATGGTCCTGGGATACAGCCTGCAACAGGCTCCATACTCAGCAGGAAGTCTGCTTGAGATTTTCTCTCTTTCTCTCTCTCTCTCTGCCTCTCTCTTTCACTCTCTCAAATAAATAAAAATAACTAACTAAATAAATGTTTAAAAATAAAGAAAGAAAGAAATGGGGACTTACCCAGTGGTTTTGGAATTGAGAAACCTGTGTTTGAGTCCTGGATCTCCCTGCTCCTAACTCTATGACCTAGTACAGTTCATTTAGAACCTTTCTGAAACACAACTTTTAAAATAAATGTAAATTATTTACACATAAATACAATACAGATTGACTATATGGATCGGTTAAATTATCAACTTACCATAATTTAGTTCAATATAATTAAATGCAATAAACAAACATTAATGACAGCCTAAGAGCTAAAAGAAATATAAATTCAAATAAAAAATAGCACTCATTATCACCATGTCCACTGAGAATCACACCCTCTGATCTATTCAAAACAAAGACAGATCTTGCCAACTGGGTTTCAAGATCAGTTTGACATTTTATTATGATGTTGGAGCTCATAAAATTACCTTTAAGTTATGTTACACTTAAAAACATAAGAATGAACTATGAATGTACATGTCAGTAAATTAATTTACTCTGAGTAACATAACTGTAAAGAGAGGCAGTATCTTGTGTTAACCTTATCAGAAATTTTTATTCCTTTAGAAAAACTACTTAGAAAACTAAATAGTGTAATAATACTAGGTAAAATATAATTAGACTATTACTAAAATATCTCATGTTTTTAAAGGCATTTTAATTTAGTTTTGCCAGGGAAATTAGAATATAAAAAAGAATTGGTCATCTGATAATTATTGCAGAGTTCTGATTATATACAGTCTACTCCAACAGTCTGCAATATTCAGTAATTTGACATTTTTCTGAGTCTGGTATTTTCATCTGTAGTACTCACAAATATACATACATTTTCATCTGTAGTACTGACAAATATACATGTTCATATTTTTAATAGCAAAACAGAGCCACATAGTGGTTAACCATATTTACCTTGGTCAAACTGACATCAATTTGAATGTTAGACCTCAAATTTCATAACTGGATGATTTTAGATTTCCCACAGTGACAACATGTGCAACTGTGAGGTCTAAGCCAGAGAAAGTCCCAGCAAAGGCAGCCAACAGAAGCGGGCTCTCTGGACCAATATTACTTACAGTTTTAGTGGCATGGGGGTGCAGAGACTAGTGGGCACTTTGGGCAAACCTTGTGATGGTGGCTGGGGATGTGCACTGCCTATGGGAGGTTGCTTGGTCTAGCAGAGTTTGCAGAGGGGGAGTCTGTATGGTCTGTACCACCCACAGGAGAGCAGACTGAGGCTTCTTTCTGAGATGGAGGTCTGGGCAGTTTGCTTTCCACTAAACCTCTAATTTTTAGATTTCTTAACCTCTCTGAGTTTCTGTTTCCTCTTCATAAACAGAAAAATTAGAAAGCTGTATCTTAGCTTCTTGTCAGGTTTCAATGATATAGTTTTACATTTTTTAGCATGTGCTTGTCACAAAGGGTGGGCTCGACATGGTAACTGACTATATGTTATCTTGTAAAGCCAGAACAATAACAAACATACTTACAAGGAGGATATGTGACCTGAGAGAAGATGCATAGTTCTTCACAGTGAATAATAAATACCTGGAACCGTAGGTCTCTACATTGAACATGACTTGTAACTTAACTGAGGACAACTAATCAGAAGGGCTATGGGTTGCAGGATATTTATCTTGTAATTATACCTATTTTGTATATATTAAGCATGTAAATCTAACCTTTCATTATTTAAGAAGGAATTATAAAATAAGTCAATTTAATTCAGTAGGCATCAGAAATCCTGCTGTTCATCATGAACACTCAAAGGTGAACAAGATAACACCCCGCCTTAAATGAAGAACTCTCATCAGGAGTGATACTGTTGGGGCACCTGGGTGGCTCAGTGGGTTAAAGCCTCTGCCTTTGGCTCAGGTCATGATCCCAGGGTCTGGGATCAAGCCCCGCATCGGGCTCTCTGCTCAGCAGAGAGCCTGCTTCTGCCTCTCTCTCTGCCGGCCTCTCTGCCTACTTGTGATCTCTGTCTCTGTCAAATAAATAAATAAAATCTTAAAAAAAAAAAGAAGTGATACTGTTACACTATAGTATTGCAATAACAAAAGCAAGCACAAGATTTGTTGTAAATAAAAGAAACACTGGAAAGATCAAACAAAAGGAAATAACTCAAACTTCTCATTCAATGAGTTTAACTTTGTCAAAGGAACACCTAAGGAAGAAAAACCAGGAGGCAGCATTATGTAAGAAGTAAAGGAAAGCTGAAATCTCATGCTGCATAGATTCATATTGGACCCTCAGTCTGCTGGGCACATGAACTGTGAAAAAGTCAAGTCCTGAGAAGACTCTGATACCAAATTAAGGAGTTCTATAATCGTAATAAAGGCAAAGAGCGGCATCTGAAAAATAATCTCACTGTGGGAGATTATTTCACTGAGGGTGAAAGTTGCAGAAAATAACAAGCAAATTAACTTAATTTGAAAAAGCCACAGAGAGGAGTCATGCTAAACTAGAAAAATATTTGTGGAGCAGTGCCTGGTGTCTCAGCTGGTTGAGTATCTGACTCTTGATTTCACCTCAGGTCATGATCTCAGGATCCTGAGATTGAGCCCCATGTTGGGCTCCCTGCTGGGCATGGAGCCTGCTTGAGATTCTCTCTCTCCCTCTGCTCCTCTTTTTCATTCTCTCTCTCAAAAAAACAAAAAATAAAAACAAAACAACAACAAACAAACAAACAAAATCATTTGGAATAGGAGAGAATGATGATCATGGTAACCATAACGTATAGACCACACCAACACAAATTCTGAAAATCATATGGTGCATCACTTTATTAAACATTTCCCTCATTGTGACTACAAGGGAATCTTTCTTCCTATAGGTACATAATATAGTGTTTATAGTTAGTGAAAAGAAACAGGAAAAAAGAATTAGTCTAATATCCCTACTAATACTCTTGGGGAAATAACTATGGTATTCAAATAGGGATGATAATCCTGTTGTAGTACTTGTACAAAAGAACATACCCAATCCTAATCTAAAAGAGATAAAAGATATGAAATTAATTCTAACCACTTAAAATGGCAATGAATAAATGCAAGGAATTATTACTGTCATACACACACACACACATATGAATCACCTAAAAGTTTTGCCTTTGCCTTCTTGGAGCAAAATATCAGGATGCTTGAAGGCACTTTAAGGTGTAGTGGCACATACAGATCAAGAGAACTAAAAAAGAACAGGAAGGTACAAAGCTGTACTATGAAAAAAATAGGTATGTTTCCAAAATGAGAATGAAAAAGCAAAAAATAATATTCTCCAGCACACTATTTCTAATGTTAAAGTAATAGTTTGCATTTGTTTAATCATCTTCAAGCATCTTTACATATGCGTACGCACTGACTGATGTGAGACATTCTGGAATTAGCAACTGCTAGACCCAGAGGACACTACAATTGGGAGTGATCCTCACAATTGATGGCTGCCCTAAGCCCAAGGAAACAGTTGTCTCACCTGCAAAATAAATAAAAATGAAATTTCTTCCCATGTAGACTTAGAAGGACTAAATCAGATAGCACAACGTATAATGTATAAACTAGGATTCAGTGTGTACCTGATATGCAGTAAATATAGGTGATATTATTACCATAGTTTCATGTTATTGAATTATCAATATCAAGTTTTATTAACACATTTGAGATGAGTGAATTGAATCTCAGTAAGACCAAATCATTTACTCAACATTGCATGGCAGTGCTAAGATCAAAAACCATTGCTTTGATTCTACATTTAGATCTGCCCCTACTCTCTCTACTCTATACCTTGGTGGTGGGAGAGATGGGGTCATCCACTTCCAACAGAATGCTGCTTCATACAGTAAATGTGCTACTACAGGGAACATACAGATTTTCATGAAAAATGCCAAATTTTACTATGTCAAAAATGGGGCTTCTTACTTCATTTCAACCGGCCTCTAAGACTCAAATGAATGTTTCAAAATAAAATTTCCTTAGTCTTACAGAGATACCACATTAATCTAAGAAACAAAGCACAAACATAAGTGCAAGTTAAAAAAAAATGTCATGCCCTGTCTTATAGAAATAGGTTTTGGATTACATGTGGCAAAAATTAAACTATAAGATTAATGATGTAAAAATGAGATCAACCTTGTTTATAAATATAGCTGAAAATTTTCTCGAATTTCTTGAGCAGAAATAAATATGTGGGGCAATTCTCCTTTTGCTTTCCCCATATAATCTGGGTGTTGTTTTGGTATCTGAGCTGGAAATGATATAGACAGTAAGATAACAAGAAACCCCATTCATCACTCTGATGGCTGTTTCACTTTATCTGTGCGTAAATTGCCAGTGATAGAGTAGCCTGTCTCTCTCTCTTCTCAGCCTTATAACCAATGCTTCAACTGAACTAAAGTTCTTGTTTTTTTATAATCAAGTTTCAGGGAGCTGCATTGTTATTCATGTATTCTAGAAGAGGTAAGGTTTCCAAGTCAGTGATAGGATTCTATTGTAGCCAAAAGTAAGTAAGCATAGCACCACAGTGGACTAGATATTTAAACATTTCATTGTTAGAATCAAGCAACTATTTATTAGCATACAAACTATGTTGATGCATAAATTCATGTGAATACATACATATGCATATTTGAACAGCATCTAATATTTGATACTCTAGGGCAGTGTTATCCAATAGAACTTTCTGCTGTAATAAAAATGTTCAATATTTGCACGGTTCAATATGGTAGTCTCTAACCATATGTGACTATAGAGCATTGAAATGTGTCTAGTGTAACTAAGGAACTGCAGTTTTATTTTCATCTAACTTAATTAATTTTAATTTAAATAGTCACATATGGTTATTGACAACCATATTGTTCAATGCCTTTCTAGAAAAATCACTTATTCACTTGAGCTCAAATTAAACTCTCTTCTTAAATGAATATGTGCTACAATATTCTTTTGATTGATTGATTATTTTACTGTGTTATGTTAGTTACCATACAGTACATCATTATTTTTTGATGTAGTGTTCCATGATTCAGTGTTTGTGTGTAACACCCAGTGCTCTATGCAATCGTACCCTCCTTAATACCTGTCATATGTTATTCTTATAAATATAATCTTATATCTTACATGTTTATGAATAATTGATGTTCTAAGGCAAAAGCCAAAACACACATTACATATTTTACCAGTGGATATACTCAGGTTTAGAAAGGATCATATTGAATTTAGGTTTATATCTGAGGTGCTAATTGTTATTCTGTTTCATTGCTGATCCTCAACTTCTCAATGAAAGAGTATTCAAATTAAAAAAAAAAAAAAGCAGAAAACAGAAACACAAACAACCTAACAGAAAGTAGTTAACTCCTTATGCAGAATTCACAAAAGTTTTGGAAAATTTAACTCTTTCTTAATAAGAATCTGAATAGTGATTTTTGAAAAAAAGGGCTATGTTTTCATCCCATTAAGTGACATGCAGAAACTGCAATGCAATTAGACAATGTCTAATCCTATGCCTATCAGCATTCTGAGGTTTCACGGGCTAATATTTACTACTTCGTTTTTCCTTTGACTTAAAACCTTTGGACGGTTAACTGAATTGCCAAATTATCACTGGCAACGTCATTTCAATTATGTGAGTTGCCAAGATATCTAATCAGTGTGAACATTATCAGTAACATGTCAAGGTTTGTCATTTATACACAATTCTTAAGACCTAAATATCCATTTCCAAGTATCAGGAGGCATTCTAAATAGAACTCCAAATAAAATTTTCCATTTCTCTTTTACTCATTGGCATTATATCCATTATTATTATTATTTATTTATTTTTTTCCTGAGGCTGAGAAACCTGGTGGAATTTGGCATGATAAGTTTCAAACTTGCTTGGGAACGATAACTCTTATTTTTTCCAGTTTTACCTATGGAAATGGGGGTCTCTATCTAATGCCTGTTCTGCTACTATTTTTTTGGAAACGGAGAACTTGCTTTGTAGTTTCACAGGGCTACAGGTGGAAAGGAATTTTGATTAGACCATTCATATAGCCCCCTGCATACTTAGATGATGAGAGTTGGAACTTTTAGAATTGGTTATATTTAAATAAAATTTTGGATTTAGAGTTGACGATAGTGAGAGGAACACTTGTAGGGATATTGGGATAGGATGAATATGTTTTGTACATATATATGTGAATTTGGGGGGGTAGGCATAGGGCTAACTGCACTGGGTTGAATCACTACTTATCCCTCAGAATCCATGTCTATTCAAAAATGTAGAATGTGAACTTGCTTGAAAATAGGGTCTTTACAGATGTAATTAAAGATGAAGATGGGATAATGCTAGATTTGGTGGTACAGTCTAAGTCCAATGAGAATGTATTTATGAGTGAGAGGGACACAGAAACACAGAGAATAAGGCAGTTTGAAGATGGAGGCAGAAATTTACACCTCTATAAATCCAGTTATAATAACGATTGTAAGCAACCGCAAGAACCTAGGAGAAAGAAATTGGATAGTTTTTCCCACCAGTTTTTAGAAGGAACTAGCCCTTTTGATAGCTTGATTTCAAAGTTTTGGCTTTCAGACTGTGAAAGAATAAATTTCAGTTGTTTTAAGCTATCATATTTGTGAAAATTTATTGGCAGCCCCAGGAAATATATATATCTTATAAAATAGGAAACATTTTTGAGGCCTGATTCAAATATTATAAAAGTGTGTATTATATAATTGACATTGCTCTATATAGTATATAATATGTGAAAAATATTTAAAATTTAAATGCCATCCAAGGCAGAGCAATAATTTGATTATATTACACTTGTATTTTTTATAGAACTGAACTGTTTGTTACCTAACATTAGTGACGTTAAAGAAAAAAATGTTAACATTATGTTCAATAGCTAGTTATGTAATTCTGTGTAGGCATTGAGTCTTTCAAGTAAATATTCCCATATGAAAATTCCTCATATACCATACAAATGCCATCTACATTTTATATATAGTAAAAATAAATCTGTCAACTTAGCTAAAAGTTTCATGTGAATAAAAAATTCAGGTCAAAAATATCCATGATTAAACCCATTAAATTTATGATATATATATATATTTTTTTTTTCACACACACAAATCAGAAAGAAATAAAATATAAAGAGATTAATGGAGTTTCCACAAAATGTCCTTTCTGTGAACTTTAAGTGAAACTCTGAAGCTATTGATAAGAGAAGCTATGAAGGGTGCTAAGAAAGCAGTGTACCTGGATACAAATGAAAACATTGGAAATGTGACTCCCAAATTTATAATAATAAAGAGATAATAGTACTTACTCCCTAACATGTATTTATTCTTATACCCCATTCATTAATTTCAATTTCATAAAATTAATACTTCATTGCCACCTTGGAATCAAATATTAACCGAAAGTCTTTCAGGTTTGCGTAAAACATCTATTCACATATATATTCACATATAGGTGATATGAGAGATTCAAGAGAACTTGAGTTAAACTCTCAAAAATTGATGTAAATGTTTCTCTTAAAAAGTGTTTTGTACACACACACACAAAAAAAAGTGTTTTGTAAAATAGTAGACCTAACATTTGATATAGATCTTTCTTTCTTTTTTTTTTTAAGATTTATTTATTTGACAGACAGAGATCACAAGCAGGCAGAGAGGCAGGCAGAGAGACAGAGAGAGAGAGAGAGGAGGAAGCAGACTCCCCGCTGAGCAGAGAGCCCAACGTGGGGCTTGATCCCAGGACGCTGGGAACATGACCTGAACCGAAGGCAGAGGCTTTAACCCACTGAGCCATCCAGGCACCCCTAGATCTTTCTTTAAATATTATGCATTGTCCAGCCATTTTTTTTTTCTTTTTATTTGACAGACAGAGATCACAAGCAAGCAGAGAGGCAGGCAGAGAGAGAGAGAGAGAGAGAGAGAGAGAGGGAAGCAGGCTTCCCGTGGAGCAGAGAGCCCGATGCGGGGCTCAATCCCAGGACCTCGAGACCACTACCGGAGCCGAAGGCAGCAGCCCAAATCACTGAGCCACCCAGGCGCCCATGTCCAGCCATTTTTTAAAAGATTTATTTATTTATTTGAGAGAGAGAGAAGAGAGAGAGCAGGAGGGAGAGGCAGATGGGGAAGGTGACAGTCTTTTTTTTTTTTTTTTTTTTTTTTTTAAGATTTTATTTATTTATTTGACAGACAGAGATCTCAAGTAGGAGGAGAGGCAGGCAGAGAGAGAGAGGAGGAAGCAGGCTCCCCGATGAGCAGAAAGCCTGATTCAGGGCTTGATCCCAGGACCCTGGGATCATGACCTGAGCCGAAGGCAGAGGCTTTAACCCACTGAGCCACCCAGCTGCTCCAGGTGACAGAGTCTTAAGCAGATTTGGCACTGAGCATGGAACCTAACCCAGGGCTCAATCAATCTCATGAACCTGATATCAAAACTTGAGCCAAACCAAGAGTCAGACACTCAACAGACTCCTCTCCCAGCTGCCTCACATCCAACCTTTCTTAACAGAGAATATTCAATATAAAGAAGGCATATTGCATAATATTATTTAGCTTTCATTTAATGGCTATTTAAAGTTTACTTGATTTTAATTATATAGTAATTGTACTGTCAGATATTATAAATGAAATATAGTAGTAAATTAATATGTATCCTAGGACTAGCTGGAATTTGCTTTAAAAAAGGAACATCTTGGGGCACCTGGGTGTCTCAGTGGGTTAAGCCTCTGCCTTTGGCTCAGGTCATGATCTTAGGGTCCTGGGATCAAGTCCACATCTCTCTGCTCAGTGGGGAACCTGCTTCCCCCTCTCTCTCTGCCTGCCTCTCTGTCTACTTGTGATCTCTCTCTCTCTGTCAAATAAATAAATAAAATCTTTAAAAAAAAAAAAAAGAAACATCTTTTGATATTTGTTAGCTTTTGCTTACTGGATTCTTTACACTAAAGGTAAGGTTAAGGACATAGAATCCGATATTATATATAAATATAAATGTACTATAATATATAATATAAATATAAATTATAATACAATTATAGTACAATTTAATACAATATATAAATAAATTTTTATAGTATGTGTTGTATATGGTATATACTATGTATAGTCTATAATATATATTATATAGTATAGTATAAATATATAGTCTAGTATATACATATAGTATATAAATTTATATGGGTAGTATATAAATTTATGTATCGTATATAAGTTTATATTTATATGTATATGTTTATTATCACAATTATAATGACACAAATATATAAAAATAAATATGTAGTGTATAAATATAATACAAACAGTATGAATATGAATAAGACATAACTATATAAATATAATACAAATATATAATGCAAATATATATATATACATAAATATGTGTTTATCTGTAAATATAATATCTTGGTCTGCATTTCTTTGTTCATATTTAGGCTGACTCTAAATTTTTCCTCAAGAACATTGGTGGGAATTTCTTGCTCAAAATCTGTAAATCCATTTTCCTACCAGCAAAGCAAAGCAACAAAGACCACCAATAAATAATAATAATAATAATAATAATAATAATGTATTCTAAAATGAAATAGATGTTTCTGTATCAGAAACAAGAAAAGTAATGGTAATTTTTAAAGTCTTAGTATACCTTTTAGAAATATTAAAAAGGCCTAACTTTTCAGGGCCAGTTTTGTAAGATTAAAAAGAAATAAAAACAGGTAGACAATTGTAGAGTAGGACAATAAGTGTATTTTTTTTTTAATTTAGAGGATATCTGTGGATAGCCCACTCAATGACCAATAACATGTTAAGTCTTTTTTAGCTTACATGTGTTGGAGTTAAAGAAATAAAACAGTATCGCCTTGGAGGCATTGCTTCAGGAGGGCTGTTTGATGGAGTTTCTCAGAAACTTTCAGGTTATCTATGTTTTGCTCAATGGGGAAGTTATTTTCAATTTAAGCTGCAAGAGGGCAGAGACTCTTCCTTTCATAACATTCCTTTAGAAATCCCTGTGATTGCCACAGCAGGCAGGGAATCTGACTTCTGGGAAAGAGAGGTATAAAGTTTCCACATTAGATGGAGAGAGAGAGCCTTAGAGCTACAGAAAACATTTGATAATGTTGCAAAGAAAAAAGCCAAGCCTTTGTAGAAATCATATGATAGCTTTAAGTTTCACATCGACACACTGAGTAAGTAAAGAAATTTAGTGGAACACAAGAGAGATCAGTGGTTAAAATTACATATATAGAAACTACGTGTGCCTTAAATATTTTACTTTTACCAAAACACAGACATGCTAATCAGTGTATTAATCTTTGAACGTAAGGCCAAGTCTCTCTTTAATATAAATGCTTGATTGATGTTGCATATATATTTTTTTAATATTTTTTTATTTATTTGAGACAGAGAGAGAGCACACAAGTGGGTGAGTGTCAGAAAAAGAGGGAGAAGCAGGTTCACCACTGAAAGGAGCATGAGGATGGGCCTCAGTCCCAGGACCCTGATATCGTGACCTGAGCTGAAGGCAGAAGATTAACCAACTGAGCTATGCAGGCTCCCCGCATGTTTCTTTTTTTTACAAAATGCACCCATGATTTCTAGTTTTGTGTTATTAAAGTAAGAGCAATAACAAGAAGCAAAAAATACAGAATAGTTCTTATTTTAAAATAATTCTCCTTAATCTTATGTTTAGGTGTATTAGATATCAACTGACTGATTATATTTTTGTATACTCATATTTATTGTTTTCTAAAACATATTGCTTGTATCTTATGAAATAGATATCATTTACACACTAACTTCAATTGGTTTACATGATAATTGAATTATGTTATTCAATTAACCTATACAATTAGAATCATTTTAGGAACAAACTAAACCAATTCTTGATAAACATAAAACATAAGCAGTGAAAGCCTCAATTTAAGAGTACTCATGATTGCATGTGATGAGCATATATTAGTGTATTTTGCAGAAATAATAGAAATAATCAGTTCCTTGGGTCACTGGGAAAATTGGGTATCATTTAAGAGCACTAAAATCACACCAAAAATTGGAAATGAAGGATATAAAGGCTGAGAATTGCATGGGTATAAGTTCCTGTTATGGACAATTGCATGCATGCCTGAAACTCCAGGGGACTCTAAAATTCATGTCTTCTCAGCTACCATGAGTCTTCTTCCCTGCTTAGGTTTTCTTTAAAAAAATGATAGGACACTTTACATCATGAATCCTCAAGATGTCTAATGCTCTCTTCTCCCTAAAATATTGCTTGGATACAGACGCAAAACAGGAACATATAAGGAGAATAACATAGAACAGATAATCCCGCAATTTTTTGATTTTGCAAGAGTACAAAAACTATACACCTTCAGTAGAAACCTTACTTTGTAATTTGACTTTTGTTCTTGTGCTCACCAGGCTAGTGATATGAGGTACAATATTCTCTTGTGATGCTGGACAGCAGCAGTGTCCAGTCAGTCACACAATCACATACTCACAACCGTTCTGTACCCAGACAACCACCCTGTTTTTCACATTCAGTACAATAGTCTGTAACTGACACAAGATATTCAACACTTGATTATAAAATAAGCTTTGTGTTGGATAATTTTTCCCAACTGTATGCTAATGTAAATGTCCTGAGCACAGTGCTGACAAAAGTGATTCTACCTTTGGCTCTCCATCTTACTCACACCTGGTCAGTGATTTCCCTCCAGGTTCCATGTTCCAGGCCCCTTACTGGTTAATGCATATCCTGACCAGAATGTGGCAAGGTTTGCTCTGATATTTCTGGAAGTGGTGCCCATAGTACCACTTTTGATAACAGGTAGAGACTGTCTGGCACACAGGAGAGATAGCACCATTTTAGATAAGTAACCTGTGACCCCACCACAATGCCCCTCATTTTGTAGAAGCTGTGACGTAAGGTCCAGCTGAAGCAGGGAAAAGCTTCATAGTACCTGGATCATCAGTCTACTTACCTCTTCTCCCCTGTCAGGAAGTTACCTTGAATAAAACTGTGTAAGTTGTATGGAGTGTCTGACTTCAGAGGAAGATCTATGTAATGTTAAACCATTTCAAAGAAAATGCAATAAAATGTGGCTTCTTCTCAGTAGCATTAAAACACCCTTTCTAACCAAAATAATATGTAAATGTGATAAATTCCTAATGAAAACTTATGAGAACATTTTAGTTTTGGAATTTAACAAGCTGATTCTAAAATTAATCTTCAAGAACTAAAGCTGTAAGTAACTACAGTGAATTTAAAGAACTTGAAAGATGCCTTACCACACTTCAAAATTTATACAGTTTTCTAAATTAAAACAGCATGATATTAGAATAATATCTATGGATGAATAATCTAGTAAAATAGAATAAACTAGAAGAAGAACTTTTATATGGGATCTTTTATATATGAATGAAGTGGCAAAGCTAGTTAAAATAAACATAATTCAATAAATTATTGCTAAAAAGAGGTAGAACACAAGAAGGTTTTTTTGTTTGTTTTGTTTTTTTTTAAATTCAAATACTTTTGGGCACCTGGGTGGTCTTTAGGGATTTGCCTTTGGCTCAGGTCATGATCCCAGGGTCCTGGGATGGAGCCTTGCATCAGGCTCCCTGCTCAGCAAGAAGCCTGCTTGTCCCTCTCTTATTCCCCTGTTAGTGTTCCCTCTCTCACTGTTTCTCTCTCTGTCAAATAAATATATAAAATCTTAAAAAAAAATCAAATAGTTCTACCCCCTTACACTACATGCTCCAAACTGTGCATGTACACATATACGCACACATACACACAACAATCCCAAGTGAATTTAAAAAACTAAATAAAGGGAAAAACTAATATTTAAAGAAAATACAGGAGCACATCCTCATGATCTGGTGTAGCAAGTATTTCTCTAAAAAAGCACAAATAGCTCAATGTTTAACTGCATTAAAATTTAAAACTTTGGATCAATACAAATCACTATAAGGATAAGCGAAATGACAAGCCAGTCCGAGAGGATATTTTCAATGTATATTATTCTTAAAAGTCCAGTATTTAAAATATATGAAAAACTCATAAAAATCAAGGGAGACAAGCAATCTAATAGGAAAAAGCGCCAATGACTTAAACATCCAATTTAGAAAGGAAGAAGCCAAAATATTCAATAACATTTTAAAAGATGCTCAGTCTCCATAGTAATCAGATAAATACCTAATAAAACCATAAGGAGATGCCATTCTATATCCATTATATTGGCTAGGTTTAAGAATTCTGACACCAGCAATGAAAAGGTAGAGAAGCAGGCACAATTGTGAGAATATAGATGCATACAAGCACTTTGTAGAGCAATTTGGCAATATAAAGTCAGATTGAATAAATACATTCCCTTGGAACTACATTTTTTTTTTCTTTAGATGTAAACCATGGAGACTTTCTTGCTCATATGCCCAGGAAAATATATAAAGAATATTCCTAGCAACTTGGGTATCATAGACAAAGGATGAGGAAACTTCTGTGCTTAAAAAAAAAGTCATAATAAATAATAATAAATGCAAATAATAAATATAGTATGATTTCCAAATGTGGGATATTGCAGAGTAATTACCACCAATGAAATAGGGCCTCGTGTTTCAACATAATCTTTCAAAATACAGTTTCAAGTAAATGAAAGCAAGTTCATTGATAATAGACAATGATTCTATTTATTTTAATTTTCCCTTGATATGATTTTTATGAATTTGCAATGATACTAATAACATGTGACACACTGTTGCTACATAACCATGATTAAGGCAACCAATGATATTTCCTCATATCTTTAAAGATTTTAGTTATTCAGGAGGAGAGAGAGAGAAAATAAGAGCAGGGGGAGGGACAGTAGAAGAGGGAGAAGCAGACTCCCTGCTGAGCATGGAAATTTAATTGGTATTGATCCTAGGACCCTGAGATCATGACCTGAGTGAGATCAGACACTTAGTTGACTAAGTCACCCAGGTGTCCCAATAATTCCTCATATTTGAGGAAACCATATGAATTTTCCTAATTCAGAGTTTCCCCAGTTTATTTTAAATTATAAGACCTTCAAAACCATATATTGTTTAGAAAACAGAAACTTAATATGTTTTAGATGCATAGGTATAATAATCACCCACTTATTATATAGTTACTTTGAAACTATTGAAGGGTAAGTGGCCTTCAGGAGGTATGTGAGTGGCTTAAGCTCTCTAGATTATTTGTTTTTTTTTCCCCTTGTTTCTTCACTTTTAACACCAGATTTTAATTTTGAAAAGAAAAAAAAAAAGAGTAAATCTACTCAACACCCTTAGAATTTAATCTCTTAACCCAAATGAAATCATCTAAATAATTGCTTGGGTAAACTTTCTAATTTATATATACATACACATATATGTAACAGACACTGAAATGGAGGCCTTACTGGTATATCTGGTACCTCCTATGAACCACCTAATTTCCATTTGGTCTCATTTGTCTTTTTTTTTTTTTTTTTTTTCAGCTACTGAAGTGTGGGCATAACCAACCTCACATGGAGTTGAACCTTTAACGCCTTTCTTAAATCATCACTGCATCCTATTATTTCCTGCCCTTTGTCTTTTGTGTGGATGCCTTTCTTTGGGAAATCCAATTGGCGCTCCTGAGTTAACGGAAAAATTTCAAAATTTTGGGGCACAGGGGTGCCTCAGTTGGTTAAGCATCTGTCCTTATCTCAGGTCATGAATCCCAAGATCGAGTTTCAGATCAGGTTCTCTGCTTAGCGGGGAGTCTGCTTCTCCCTCTGACCCTCCCCCTTCTCATGCTTTCTCTCTTTCACTCAAATAAATAAATATATAAAATCTAAAAGAAGGGGTGCCTGGGTGGCTCAGTGGATTAAGCCACTGCCTTCGGCTCAGGTCATGATCTCAGTGTCCTGGGATCGAGCCCCGCATCCGGCTCTTTGCTCAGCGGGAGCCTGCTTCTCTCTCTCTCTCTGTCTGACTCTCTGCCTACTTGTGATCTCTCTCTCTCTCTGTCAAATAAATAAATAAATAAATCTTTAAAAAAAAAATCTAAAAGAAAAGAAAAAAAAAGGAAAGCTTTGAAAATTTTGACCAACTGGGTAGTAGAGGTTCTAAAAAGCATATCACATGAATCATCATCTCTTGCCATGGAATAGAATGACTAGTAGCATGTAGTGGTGGCAAACTCCATTATGTTTCTTTGTACTGATTGTCCTTCCACCTTCCTATTTTCCTCCCGTCTCTCAAGTCAGCTCCCTGGAACACTTGTCAATACAATACTTGCACTTAAGACTATGTTTCAGGTTCACCTTTTTGAAGAACCAAGGCTAAGATAGAAAAATAATGAAATAAAATATATGTTAAATAGTTCACAGCTAAATAGCCAAAGCAGAACTTATGAAAGAAATATTTCTTACAAACACATCTTCAACTCTTACCTCATGAACCAGGAGAGGGATATGAAACATACTCACAGTATGGAGAGGACTAGTGAAGAGATTTCTCTGGGAAAAGCTGATATTTTGGTCTCCCAGGAGGAGAGCATTTGGGATTGATTCTATCTTCTTACCTAAGTCCTGAAGACTTTGAACTTCAATAAGACTCTGGAGAAGCTTTTTTGTGCTTCTTTGCAGTTCTGTGACATGGTAGTGTTGGTCTCACTCTTTCCTAGAGAAATCTAGAAGATGAGAAATCCACAGAATACTCTCAACATTGTTGATGGACAAAGGAAAGTCCTCAGAATTAGAAGCCAGTTGTATCCCAAGGATTTCTGTTGGACTAAAGTTTCAGGAATCGTTCCAATACCCAGAGGTGTGCTATGAGAAAAAGACCCAATAAAGAGACATAGAGAGTAAAGAAGAAATTGGCATGGAGTCCTGTCAAACATGGCCCTATCAATACATGGCTACCTGGAGAGGGAGAGGAAAGGTTACAGTTGAAATTTCCAAGCGATTAACAGAGGCAGAATGCAATTGCAACCAAGAGAGAAATAGATGTAAAAGGGTAGAAGAGAGAATCCCAGCTATGAAACTTTTTACAGGAACCCCTTGCAGGAAAGTCATCTAAAAAATGTTTCCATAGCCAAAGAACATTACACTGGGTTAATTTGTGACTAGATCAAGGAAGACTTTACTTCTTCATTTTTTCTCCTTCCTCACAACCAACCTGGAGAAAATGGCCAGAGATCTGGTGAACTTTGATTAGTGAAGGTGGTTGAGTTTTGCTGATATTTAATGCAGTTCCTTTTTTTTTTTTTAATTTTGTTATGTTAGTCACCATATAGTACATCATTAGTTTCTGATGCAGTGTTCCATGACTCCTTGTTTGCATATAACACCCAGTGCTCTATGCAATATGGTCCTCCTTAATACTCATCACTAGACAGAGTTTCTTTTAGAGTTGTGCACTGAACAGTCTAAACTCTACAATGAGGATTGGGTTGCACTTCAGATTTCCTGAGAATAAGAGATAAAAAGACAAAATATCATGTACCCTGAGAGAGCTTTTTCCAAAGGCATTGTGTGAGATTATACTTATACAGTAAACTGTGAAAGGCAAAGTGGGAAAATTAGAAATGTAGGTATCATAACATGCATGTGTGTGTATGTGTGTATGTAAATGAGAGTACATCAAACAAGTTGTTTCCTTATTTCTTTAATACATAAAACATATATTTATATATATACATATGATTGATATCTATGATTATGATTATTTTCCCACTATTAGCACATTTAGGTTTATTTCATTTTAAATTTTTTATAATTATTGCATAACAAATATATTAATTCACAAGCATTGTAGAAACTGTTTCAACCTTTGATTGCCTAGAGTCTCTGTTCTGTTATAGGAAAGTAGTTGTGTTGGTATGTATCTTAGAAAAGAAAAATATAGAGTTACTTTTTTTTTTATCAAAATGTTATCATGTTTCATTTATTTTTAGAATTCATCGTTTCCAAACAAAAGTATGTCTTGGGGAACAAAATAAACTGACAATTACATAATTATAAAGCTGCCTCATTGTTTCAATCCATAATATTTTATTTCATGGTATGAATAGCACATGGTTAATTTTTTTTTTTTTTTTTTAATTTTTTATTTTTTATAAACATATATTTTATCCCCAGGGGTACAGGTCTGTGAATCACCAGGTTTACACACTTCACAGCACTCACCAAATCACATACCCTCCCCAATGTCCATAATCGCACCCCCTTCTCCCAAACCCCCTCCCCCCAGCAACCCTCAGTTTGTTTTGTGAGATTAAGAGTCACTTATGGTTTGTCTCCCTCCCAATCCCATCTTGTTTCATTTATTCTTCTACCCACTTAAGCCTCCATGTTGCATCACCACTTCCTCATATCAGGGAGATCATATGATAGTTGTCTTTCTCTGCTTGACTTATTTCGCTAAGCATGATACGCTCTAGTTCCATCCATGTTGTTGCAAATGGCAAGATTTCATTTCTTTTGATGGCTGCATAGTATTCCATTGTGTATATATACCACATCTTCTTGATCCATTCATCTGTTGATGGACATCTAGGTTCTTTCCATAGTTTGGCTATTGTGGACATTGCTGCTATAAACATTCGGGTGCATGTGTCCCTTTGGATCACTACATTTGTATCTTTAGGGTAAATACCCAATAGTGCAATTGCTGGGTCATAGGGCAGTTCTATTTTCAACATTTTGAGGAACCTCCATGCTGTTTTCCAGAGTGGCTGCACCAGCTTGCATTCCCACCAACAGTGTAGGAGGGTTCCCCTTTCTCCGCATCCTCGCCAGCATCTGTCATTTCCTGACTTGTTGATTTTAGCCATTCTGACTGGTGTGAGGTGATATCTCATTGTGGTTTTGATTTGTATTTCCCTGATGCCGAGTGATATGGAGCACTTTTTCATGTGTCTGTTCGCCATCTGGATGTCTTCTTTGCAGAAATGTCTGTTCATGTCTTCTGCCCATTTCTTGATTGGATTATTTGTTCTTTGGGTGTTGAGTTTGCTAAGTTCTTTATAGATTCTGGACACTAGTCCTTTATCTGATATGTCGTTTGCAAATATCTTCTCCCATTCTGTCAGTTGTCTTTTGATTTTGTTAACTGTTTCCTTTGCTGTGCAAAAGCTTTTGATCTTGATGAAATCCCAGTAGTTCATTTTTTCCCTTGCTTCCCTTGCCTTTTGCGTTGTTCCTAGGAAGATGTTGCTGCGGCAGAGGTCGAAGAGGTTGCTGCCCGTGTTCTCCTCAAGGATTTTGATGGATTCCTTTCGTACATTGAGGTCCTTCATCCATTTTGAGTCTATTTTTGTGTGTGGTGTAAGGAAATGGTCCAATTTCATTTTTCTGCATGTGGCTGTCCAATTTTCCCAGCACCATTTATTGAAAAGGCTGTCTTTTTTCCATTGGACATTCTTTCCTGCTTTGTCGAAGATTAGTTGACTGTAGAGTTGAGGGTCTATTTCTGGGCTCTCTATTCTGTTCCATTGATCTATGTGTCTGTTTTTGTGCCAGTACCATGCTGTCTTGATGATGACAGCTTTGTAATAGAGCTTGAAGTCCGGAATTGTGATGCCACCAACGTTGGCTTTCTTTTTCAATATCCCTTTGGCTATTCGAGGTCTTTTCTGGTTCCATATGAATTTTAGAATTATTTGTTCCATTTCTTTGAAAAAGATGGATGGTACTTTGATAGGAATTGCATTAAATGTGTATATTGCTTTAGGTAGCATAGACATTTTCACAATATTTATTCTTCCAATCCAGGAGCATGGAACATTTTTCCATTTCTTTGTGTCTTCCTCAATTTCTTTCATGAGTACTTTATAGTTTTCTGAGTATAGATTCTGTGTCTCTTTGGTTAGGTTTATTCCTAGGTATCTTATAGTTTTGGATGCAATTGTAAATGGGATTGACTCCTTAATATCTCTTTCTTCTGTCTTGCTGTTGGTGTAGAGAAATGCAACTGATTTCTGTGCATTGATTTTATATCCTGACACTTTACTGAATTCCTGTATAAGTTCTAGCAGTTTTGGAGTGCAGTCTTTTGGGTTTTCCACATATAGTATCATATCATCTGCGAAGAGTGATAATTTGACTTCTTCTTTGCCGATTTGGATGCCTTTAATTTCCTTTTGTTGTCTGATTGCTGAGGCTAGGACCTCTAGTACTATGTTGAATAGCAGTGGTGATAATGGACATCCCTGCCGTGTTCCTGACCTTAGCGGAAAAGCTTTCAGTTTTTCTCCATTGAGAATGATATTTGCGGTGGGTTTTTCATAGATGGCTTTGATGATATTGAGGTATGTGCCCTCTATCCCTACACTTTGAAGAGTTTTGATCAGGAAGGGATGTTGTACTTTGTCAAATGCTTTTTCAGCATCTATTGAGAGTATCATATGGTTCTTGTTCTTACTTTTATTGATGTGTTGTATCACATTGACTGATTTGCGGATGTTGAACCAACCTTGCAGCCCTGGAATAAATCCCACTTGGTCGTGGTGAATAATCTTTTTAATGTACTGTTGAATCCTATTGGCTAGTATTTTGTTGAGTATTTTCGCATCTGTGTTCATCAAGGATATCGGTCTATAGCTCTCTTTTTTGGTGGGATCCTTGTCTGGTTTTGGGATCAAGGTGATGCTGGCCTCATAAAATGAGTTTGGAAGTTTTCCTTCCATTTCTATTTTTTGGAACAGTTTCAGGAGAATAGGAATTAGTTCTTCTTTAAATGTTTGGTAGAATTCCCCCGGGAAGCCGTCTGGCCCTGGGCTTTTGTTTGTTTGGAGATTTTTAATGACTGTTTCAATCTCCTTACTGGTTATGGGTCTGTTCAGGCTTTCTATTTCTTCCTGGTTCAGTTGTGGTAGTTTATATGTTTCTAGGAATGCATCCATTTCTTCCAGATTGTCAAATTTATTGCCGTAGAGTTGCTCATAGTATGTTCTTATAATAGTTTGTATTTCTTTGGTGTTAGTTGTGATCTCTCCTCTTTCATTCATGATTTTATTTATTTGGGTCCTTTCTCTTTTCTTTTTGATAAGTCGGGCCAGGGGTTTATCAATTTTATTAATTCTTTCAAAGAACCAGCTCCTAGTTTCGTTGATTTGTTCTATTGTTTTTTTGGTTTCTATTTCATTGAGAAAGGAACAGAGACCATATACAGTAACAGTCACCTTACAGGCAATACAATGGCACTAAATTCATATCTCTCAATAGTTACCCTGAATGTGAATGGGCTAAATGCCCCTGTCAAAAGACACAGGGTATCAGAATGGATAAAAAAACAAAACCCATCTATATGTTGCCTCCAAGAAACACATTTTAAGCCCGAAGACACCTCCAGATTTAAAGTGAGGGGGTGGAAAAGAATTTACCATGCTAATGGACATCAGAAGAAAGCAGGAGTGGCAATCCTTATATCAGATCAATTAGATTTTAAGCCAAAGACTATAATAAGAGATGAGGAAGGACACTATATCATACTCAAAGGGTCTGTCCAACAAGAAGATTTAACAATTTTAAATATCTATGCCCCCAATGTGGGAGCAGCCAACTATATAAACCAATTAATAACAAAATCAAAGAAACACATCAACAATAATACAATGATAGTAGGGGACTTTAACACTCCCCTCACTGAAATGGACAGGTCATCCAAGCAAAAGATCAGCAAGGAAATAAAGGCCTTAAACGACACACTGGACCAGATGGACATCACAGATATATTCAGAACATTTCATCCCAAAGCAACAGAATACACATTCTTCTCTAGTGCACATGGAACATTCTCCAGAATAGATCACATCCTCGGTCCTAAATCAGGACTCAACCGGTATCAAAAGATTGGGATCATTCCCTGCATATTTTCAGACCACAATGCTCTAAAGCTAGAACTCAACCACAAAAGGAAGTTTGGAAAGAACCCAAATACATGGAGACTAAACAGTATCCTTCTAAAGAATGAATGGGTCAACCGGGAAATTAAAGAAGAATTGAAAAAAATCATGGAAACAAATGATAATGAAAACACAACGGTTCAAAATCTGTGGGACACAACAAAGGCAGTCCTGAGAGGAAAATATATAGCGGTACAAGCCTTTCTCAAGAAACAAGAAAGGTCTCAGGTACACAACCTAACCCTACACCTAAAGGAGCTGGAGAAAGAACAAGAAAGAAACCCTAAGCCCAGCAGGAGAAGAGAAATCATAAAGATCAGAGCAGAAATCAATGAAATAGAAAGCACATGGTTAATTTATACAGTGTATTTTATGGTGAGGTTCTAACCCTTGAGCTGAGTGTTACACCAGCTAGACCTCTGGTCAAGGTTCAAAATTTTTATTGATTTGATTGACACGTTAAGCCAAAGATGGTCTTAACATTAAGTTATTTTTCAGCTTTCAGTTTTGGTAGTATTTCAGTCCTACCAAGTACTCTTTGATTTGCACCCCAAATTTGAGCCCACACACAGAAATTTTGAAAGTTCTTTTTTCCTTGTCATCAAAGATTTAATATAAGATGGCTTTAGTGAGGGCTCATGTTACTAAGAATTCATTACAACAAGAAAATATATTGAGTGATATGATCACAAGTAATGAAAATCAAAAGATGATCAGATTAGGTGAGCAAGGTATTCCTGAGGAGTAGAATTTTTTGCATTTAATTAACCTAAACAATTTGCTTTCTTGTCCATAGTCTATTGTGTGTTCTTCTTGGTGGATTATTGACAAAACAGATTGCATTATTTTCCTATTTTTATATCTGTATGTACATTACGTGTGTCCCTTCTTCTACTAAACTATGATTCAGAGCATTTAAAGGTTATGAGAGCTCAAGTTTTACTTTGATAGTCTGTTCCTTATGTCATCCCAGAAAACTCAGGGGGAAAAAGTCAATCTTTGAAAATAAAAACTTGAAAAGTTTAGAAGTAGGAGAAACTGTGGTAAAGTCTAGACTTCTCATTTCTTCATAATAATGGGGTAACTGAGACCTAGAGAACTGGTTCATGTAACAAATTTGAGTCCCATTGTAGACTCATGTCTTTTTCAGAAATTTGTCCAAATACTCTTTCATTATTCTTGACTATCCTGAACAGCTTGCCCTACCATTAACTCTAATGTTAGATATTCATTTCCTTAAGACATATATGCCATGATTGGGCTAGAATCCAATTCTGCAGTCTCTTTATTTCAATTTTAAGACCCTTCTTCTCTGGGGTGCTGTAGTTCAATCAGTCAAGCATCTACCTTTGGCTCAGGTCATGATCCCAGCATTCTAGGATTGAGCTCCTTGTGGAGCTCCCTGCTCAGCAGGGGAGTCTGCTTCTTCCTCTCCCTCTGCTCCTGCTCATGTGATCTCTATGTCTTGTTCTCTCTCTCTCTCTCTCAAATAAATGTATAAAATCTTTTAAAAAAATTGTACCTTGTTCTCCTTCTCTTTTTCAAAGCTTTTTCCTTTTTTGAATAGTTAACCATGAGACTTTAAATCTCCTCTTGTCCCATACTCACTTTTAGGTCACTATTTCACTTTTGACGACTATGGTTTTCTTGTCCACTGAGATGCCTGTCATTGGAAATGCCTGTATCCATAATCAGGCCATTCTAACACAGTGCACTTCTAACCTTCCTCTCTATGCCAGTTTATCTACTTTCCCTTAGAACACATGGTAGATCTAGCCATCTTCAAGAATTATTGCATCTTGGAAGTTTTAAACACTAATTCATCTCTCTCAGGCATTCATGACCAACTCATTTCTCATAAACACACTGATACCTGGGAACTTTGATCATTGCCTGATTTTTGTAACTATTCTACACTCATCCATCTTCTTAACTGGTCTGAACCTCATGATTGATCCAACATTAGAATCACTATCTTACCAAATTATTAACATTCTTATGGTTTGGCTTTTTGCCGTGTGGCCTATGACGTATAATCTTATGTCACTCCTGAAAGTCTAATTTATCTAATTCTGGTTTTGGTCACAGAAAATTTTTGTATAGAATCTCCTGAGTATTTACTCCCTCCTGATCAACACAAATGGTATAGAACATGGCCCAGGAATCTTTCTACATGTCCCAATTTAGCTCTTTCTGATATGAGTCACTGCAAATTGAAAACCATGGATCATATATAATCTCCATGTATGTTTATTTTTCATGTACTTCTAGCAGGCAAAGATTTCACTTTTTGTACTTTGTGAGTTTGATTTGGAGCAGTTTATACATTGTAATAAGCAAATAGTTTTAAGAAAAAAAAAACATACTGTTGCAGCTGAAATAAACTATAGAGATAATCCAATCTAACATTTGGAGGGTGTTAAAAAATAGTAAAGTATCTTGCCTAAAATCTCACTGCTTTCTACTGTCAGACAGGAATATAATTTAGTTGTGTCTGTGAGCCAATATCTATCATATACTGAGTACTATACTATTGCTCTTTAAGAACATTTTCTCTGAACTAGTCATGGAAGACTAACAGGTGAAATTAATATAACCTTAATAAGTTAAACAAAGCTATTTCTCCCTCAAAAAATTCCCAATGCAGGTGTCTGTTGTCATGATCATTCACCTGGTAGATGAGAAATAGAATAATATAGAGATTCCCAAGCTGGAAGCATATACATTACCATCTCTATAATATGTCCTCTTGTAATCTATTGGTAAGAGCATGTTGTGTAGTTCTACCTGAATGTAGGTGGCCTGGTGTATAAAGCCCTTGATAGGGCATTTGCTTCCAGCAACAAATCTACACCAGAAGGAGAACATGAATCTATTTTAATATGTTCTTTGTAGCTCTCTAATTTAGTATTTCATTCCAAACCCAGTTGGCAGTATCATCATTATCCTTATCCCAAAAAAGGGAACTCCGGGCTTTAGAGGTTAGGTCACCTGTCAAATATTAGGCATTATGTGGAGATAGAGGAAAGCATCAAATCAGGGGCTTGAATTCAAACTCCAGAGTCATTTCTACTGTATCACATTCTCCTTGCAAAATATATGCCACCATTGACCATCTTGAAAGGTATGGATATGTGTCTCTTCATGTGTTTGACTTTTTTTGCAGTAACATAAGCTAGATAAGTCACTGTTCATTCAGCATGTTTTCTCTCTTCTTAGAGATAATACTTTGGGCACTATTTCTATCACTCTCTTTAAAGATAGCCCCCCGAAAGCCTAGAACATCAACTTGAAAACTTAACTTGTATTATTTACACTACTAAATTGTTTCAACTAATGGAACAATCAGATAGATAAACCCACATAGTTAACAGAATTCTCTTTAGTTTTGGATTGCATTTCTGATTTTATTTATAAATTTCTTCTGTGCATTGTATAGATCATTATGAAGTTGAGTTGACTCTGAGAAATCCTCCAGCAGTCATTTCATTTCTGCAAACATAGATTGTGCCTGTCATGTGCCACACTTTGTGTTTGATGCTAAGAGCAGAACGATAAATTACGTGAAATACACAGCCCTAATCCTAAATTGTCACATGCTAAGTAAGAGCCATAAGAGCCAAAGCATATGCTAAGAATAATAACAATAAAAAAATAATGTAGGGTGTGACAGAAGTTAGCACAGGACAATATATGTTCACACAGGGAATCTTTTAGTCTGTTTAGGAAAGATGACACATAAGTTGAGTCATAAAGTATAAGTAAGGGTATGAGGTAAAGAAAAATTGTGTTGCCATTGGGAAGGAGATGCCATGTGTTTTGTAACCATTAAAATCTTCTTTTCCCATAAAGAAAGAACACAATTTATACACTCAGTATATACACTCACAGTATATACACTCAAAATTTTCACAGTATATACACTCAAAATTTTAATTCTCTGATCTCTTACTTCTAAAATTTCTTCCTGTATTTACACCAAACTTGCTTAGCTATTTAGGTTCCATCATTATGCAGTTGATGATGACATGTAATGAGAATTTTGTGATGACTGAACACGTAGAAAAAGGCTCACTTTTTATCAGTTTTGGTGAAGATAAAGCAACAGAGAATGGATTTACACCCCCAGATGAAACAACCAAAAATAGAGTATCTAACTATATAATTATAACTAAAACTAAGTAGAACTATAACTATGTGCATAATGACATTGGGTCTAGATAACAAAGGCAGTGGCATTGGAAAATGGGACATATAGGAGGTGACTCTTCTGTTTGGCTCAATTTATTGTTGCCTGAAGAGGTTCTGTAGGCAGCTGCCAGGGGAAAACTCACTGGCTAGAGAGCTGAAATTCTGGGGATCCCACAGCAGCTAGAGTTGTCAAGACAGAGAGACACAGAAGACATAGTTGCACAATGGAGGAAATACAGAGATCTACCGAAAGTCCCCCCTTGAATATTCAGCAGACAATGATCATCATGTACCTTTGGGAAAACAAAAACAACTAAAAAAAAAAAAAAAAAAAAAAAAACGAACAAAAAAACCTATCTGAAGCAAGGAAAAATTATCCAAAAGATTAATAGTAGTGGTCCACAGAGATCACCTAGCCAAGAATAATCACTGTTTCTACCAGAAATCCCCTATCATTTATAGGACAGTGGATAGAATAAACAGAATGGTCTTTCCTCAAGGATGGGTATAATTAGCCGTAGACTGAGCACTATTCCAATAGTGACTAGAAAAGTATCTAAAACACCTAAATATCTAAATCTTAATTAAGAGTGAAGGATGAAGGATCCAGCTGTTTCCTAGTAACTTGAGCACATACTAGAAAAAAAGAAATCTCAAGTATATTTGTAGAAACATAAAAACATCTAGCACTTAGTAAAGTTTAAAAAAAAAGTATCTTATCTAACCAAAAGGTACCAGACATGCAAGGAACCAATAAAATAAAAATTATATGGCAGAGAAAACTAATCAATGGAATATGACTCACACTTGACACAGACGTTACTATTACCAGACAAGTACATTAAATGTAATTATAATTGTTTCCCGTAATTTTGAATGTTTACACAGGGTCAGAATGATATAAAATTGATTAAATTTATTAGAAAATCTACAAGGTTTCAGATAAAGTAGAACTAGCTGCTCCTGATGACAGATTAGATGCTACAGAAGAAAGCTCAATGAACTTGAATATATACCTAGGTTAAACAGAGAGAAAAAAATTAAAAATAAAATAAAGCATCAGTCAACAGTGGTGCAAGTTTGAGCAGGCTAAATTAAGTACAGTTACTGTACTAAAGGTGGGATGGGGATAAACAAAAAGAAAAACAAACTGAAAAAAATTTACAATGATGAAACATGTAAACTATAAGAAGTTCAGTTAAATTCAAGCACAAGATAAATAAGAAGAAAATTACTAAAATAAATACTGAATAAACAAAAACATTAATTGCTAAGTTAAGTCATTAAAAGAAAATTTAAAATAATAGTTTAGAATTTTTGGATATAGAAATTCAATTTGGATTTTTTCAACAAGTAGAGATTTTTTTATTTTTTAAAGCTGGTTAAAATTAAGACTTTCTTTCAGGCATGCAAAACTTAAGGGAGCCCCCATTATAAGAAAAGTTAAATGAACAGAGCCCCCATTATAAGAAAAGTTAAATGAAGCACTTGGGGCAAGGGAAATATTAGTGGGAGATTATGGAATAATGTTATATCTCATTTGAGGTAAGACTGATGGCTTCCTGCTGTACTACAGATGAATAGAGTTTTTATGTTGGCTCTGAGAGTAGTTATTGTTAAGAGTGTAGAATCCAGGCGGTGCCATGGTCGCTCAGTTGGTTAAATGACCAACTCATGGTTTAGGCTCAGGTCATGATCTCAGAGTCCTGGGATCTAGCCCAGAGTCATGCTCAAAGCTCAGCGCAGGGTCTGCCTTTTCCCTCTTCCTCCGCTCCCCCTTCCACCAAATTGTGCTCTCTTAAAATCTTAAAAGAGAGAGAGAGAGTAGAATCCGTAATTATCTAGGAAAGAATATTTTATCAGATATTTGGTACTTCAAGAATTAAGAAGCAAAAGCTCCTTAACTTTCAAGTGAGGGGCAGTTTATAAAACTGGGGAATATTATATATTCTATATTTCTGTTCTTTTCATTCCTATCCTCATTTCTGATGTTCCAAGAGTACTACTTTTTA
Organism: Mustela nigripes; assembly: GCF_022355385.1. Taxonomy (NCBI): domain Eukaryota; kingdom Metazoa; phylum Chordata; class Mammalia; order Carnivora; family Mustelidae; genus Mustela; species Mustela nigripes. The sequence continues at coordinate 107,820,794 of NC_081559.1, forward strand.
TCATGACCTTTGTAATAAACTTCTTTTAACCAGTATTTAAGGGTACATCTAGAAATGAAAAACCATTAATTTTTCCTGATGTATCATAATTCCCCCTTCCTTTCTGAAATAAAATTTTGCTGGCTGTGGAATTTACGGTTGATGGTTCTTTTCTTTCAGCTCTTAAAACTTTTTGTTCTACTCCCTCAATTCTCTATTATTTCAATTGTAAAAATCTTATCTTTGTCTTTAGTTTTCATTGGATTCACTGTGATTTGCCATGATTGATTTATTTGGGTATATCCTATCAATATTTGACTCAAGTTCTCAAATATTCAGATTTGTATGTTTTGACAAATTTGGAAGGTATTTCATTATATTGTTGCAAACTCTTTTAATGTCACTCTATTTCTTTTCTCTACCTGGGATTCCACTAAAACACATTTGAATTTTTCTTATGTTTCCCACAAGTTCCCAAAATTCTATGTATTTTGAGTTAGTCTATTTTCTTTCAGTTTTTCAGATTTGGTGATTCTATTTGTTTGTCTTCATATTTACTAATATTACATTATTTCCATTCAACTATTGAGCAAATTTCCATTTTTTTAAATTTTTCTTTTCCATAGTTTTCATTTTTTATAAATAACTTCTATATTCTATTTCTGTCTATTTTTAGGAGAATTTACCACTTATTCTTGAAGGATTTATGATGATTGTTTTAAACTTATTGCCAGATAATATCATCATTTGATTCATCTCAGGTAAAACAATTTATGTATAATTTTCTCATTTAAGAATTTTTTACACTTCATTGGTTCATAGTATGCACGGTAATTTTTAATTTTCTTTTTGGATATGAGATCAATATTTGAGCTGTAGTTTTTGTCTTTCATTTTTTAAAAGACTTTTTTTTTTTTTTTAAATGGTTTTAGGTTTAGAGCAAACTTGAGCAAACGTATAGAGGTTTTCCCTATAACATTTATAGATATCCCCATTTTCAACATACCAAGCCAAAGTAATTTATTTGTTACAACTAGTGAACCTACATTGACACATCATTATCACCCAGTCCATAATTTATGGTCGGGTTTACAACTGATGCTGTACATCTCATGGGATTGCACAAATTTACAGTAAAGCGCATTTACCATTATAGAATCATTCAAACTTCTTTTACTTCCATAAAATTTTTCAGCACTATGTCTATTTATCTCTTTTCCCTAACTTCTGAAAGCAACTGATTATTTATTTATTTATTTATTTATTTATTTTACTTTCTCCATAGCTTTGCCTTCCAAAGAATGTCCAAGATTTGGGTTTATACATTATGTATTCGTTCCAGATTGACTTTTTTCACTTTATATATTTTTAATATTCCTTTATTTTCTTTCTATGCCTTGATAGCTTATTTCTTTTTAACATTGAGTAACGTTCCATTGCCTGGATATACATGGTTATTTATCTATCACCTACCAAAAAAAAAAAAAAAAGAGTAAATAAGTAAATAAATAAATAAAAATAAAGCTGTGTTCAGGCTTTTGTGTGGATATAAGTTTTCAACACTTTGGGGTAAATACCATTACTGAATCATGTAAGAGTATATTAAGTAAGAGAATATTTAGAGGATATTTAGTTTTGTAAGAAATTATCAAATTATCTTCCAAGGTGTCGGAATCATTTCCTATTCCTGCTATCAATAAATGAAAATTTCTGCTGTTCCGTATCCTCAGCAGCATGTGGTCTTATCATGTCATTGTTCTGGATTTGGCCATTCTAATAGGCATCCGGTTGTAAACTAAAGTTATTTGTATCTACATCTTCTTAATGACATATTAAAAGAGCATCTTTTTCTATGGTATTTACCAACTGTATATTTTTTTTCCTTGGTGTCTGTTTAAATTTTTAGTACATTTTTAATTGAGTTGTTTGTGTTCCTATTGTTGAGTTTTAAGGATGCTTTATATAACAGCTCTTTAACAGAGAGGATTTTGCAAAAATGTTCTCTCACTCTGTGACTTGTCTTCTCAGTCTTTGGTATTATCTTTTGCACAACTTAAATTTTTAGCTTTAATGAAGTCTAGCTTATCAATTCTTTATTTTATGCATTGTGCCTATGGTGTTTTATCTGAGAAGTCATTGCCAAACAAAAGGTCATCCAGATTTTCTCCTATGTTATCTTCTAAGAGTTTTATATTTTTTCCTTTTACATTCTGATATGTAATATACTTTGAAATAATTTTGGTGAAAGAGGATGTCCGATGGCTCCAGGACTTTTTCATAGAGACATTCTGCTCTACTGTATTGCCTTTACTCCTTTGTCAAAGATCAGCAGACAATGTATTGGGATCTAGGTTCGTGCTCTATATTCTGCTTCATTGATTTGGTTTCTATTTTGCCAATACCACACTGCCCTCATTAATGTATTTCTATAGTATGTCTTGGAGTTAGTTGTGACAGTCTTCCAATTTCGTTCTCTAATACTATGTTGGCTCTTCTGGATCTTTTGCTTCTCAACATAAACTTTAAAATCAGTTTGTCATTATACAGATAATAACTGTATTTTGGGGATTTAAATGACTCTATAGATCAATTTAGGAAGAACTTTCAATATGATTTTGAAAATGAATAGCGAGAATGACATGTTGGCCTTATGTCTGATCTTAAGTGGAAAAATTTTGAGATTCCCAACATTATGCAATATAGTTTTCTTACATTTTGTATATATTCTTTTAAAATTTTTATTTATTTGGAAGAGAGAGAGCAAGATGGCACAAGCATGACAGAAGGAAAGGGAGTGGCAGAGGGAAAAGGAGAAGCAGACTCCCTGCTGAGCAGGGAAGCCCAACTGGTTCTATCTCAGGACCCCTGGATCATGACCTGAGCCAAAGAAGAAGCTAACCAACTAAGCCACCCAAGCACTACAAAATTTGTAGATATTTTGTCAGGTGGAGAAACTTCTCTATTCCTAGTTTACTGAAAGTTTTTCTTTTCTTTTCTTTTTTTAATCACAATGATATTGAATTTGGCAAATTTTTTTTTTTAATTGACTGATAGAATCATGTGATTTTTCTTTTTTAGACTGTTGATGTCATGGATTACACTGATTTCTGAATGATTAAACTAGCTTTACATACCTGGGATAAATCCAACATTGTCATGCTCTATAATTCTTTTCATATATTGTTAAATTCTAGTTAAAAATACTTTATTGAGAATTTATACATTACTGTTCAAAAGATAATCTTTGTCTCAAGTGTCTTGTAATGTCTTTATCTGGTTTTGGTATTAAGGTAATTCTGGCCTGTATTAGGAAGTGTTCCCTCTGCTTTTGTTCTCTGAAAGGCACTGTAATGAGTTCGTAGAGTGTATTTCTTTTGTGTATGGTTGATCCAACAGTGAACCCATCTGGGCTGGGTTTTTGGCAAGCATAATAAGCATCCTTTGTTTTTGGAGATTATTTATTATTGTCTCCATTTCTTTAATAGATATAACTCCATTCATATTGTCTACCCTTCTTATGTGAATTCTGGCAGATTTTGTTTTTAAGTGAATTGGTCCATTTCATTTAGTTTATCAAATTTGTGGACATAGAGTTGTTCATAATATCCCTTGATTATTCTTTTAATGTTTATAGGATCTGCAGTGATATTCTTTCCTTAATGTCTTTTTTAAAAATTTTTGAGGTATAATTTACATATAACATTATTAATTTCAGGAGTATAATATAATGATTCAATACTTGTATTTATTATAAAATGATTCTTATAATATTACTGACATTAGTAATTTCTGCCCCTCCCCCTTTTTCTTAGCCTGACTAAAGACTTAGCAATTTTATTAATCTTTTTATAGAACCAGTATTTTGTTTTTATTTTTTCTAATAATTTCTTTTTTATTTTTAATTTTTGTGTTCTTAATGTGTATTGTTTCTCCTTTTTGAATTTTGTTCTTTTTTAGTTTTCTTAGGTGGAAGCTTTGTTTTTTTTTTAGGTCTTTCTTCATTTCTATTATATAGATTCAGTGCTCTAAGTGCTGCTGCTCTATATCCTACACATTTTGATAAGTTGTGCTTTCATTTTCATTTAGTTCAAAATATTTAAAATTTTTTCTTGAGATATATTATTTGACCCATTTGTTATTCAGATTTTATGTTTAATTTCCATGCATTATGGGATGTTCTTGTTTTTTTTTTTTTTTGATATTGATTTCTAGTGCGGTATCATTGTGGTCTGATAGCAGACATTGGAGGACTTCTATTCTTTAAATTTGTTAATGTTTGTATCACACCATGTGTTGTGGGAGCTTGAGAAGAATGTGTATTCCTCTTGTTGGGTTAAGTAGTCTATAGATGTGAATTATATCCAGTTGATGGATGGTGTTGTTGAAACTGTTTCCTTATTAATTTTCTGCCTACTGGATCCATCCATTTCTGATAGAAGTTGAGAATCGACATCTCCAAATATAACAAGTGAATTCATCAAATTGTTCTTGCATTTCTATTAGTTTTTGCCTAACAAAGATTGATGCTCTGTTGTTAGGAGCATACATATAAAGGATTTTTTTTTTTTTACTTTTTTTGAGAATTGACACCTTTATTAGTATGCAATATATTTTAAAATCCCTGATAACTTTTCCTGTTTTAATTCAGCTCTTCTGAAATTAATTTAACTAATCTTGCTTTATTTTGATGAATGTTAGCATGATATAATTTACTTTAACCAATTACTTTTAATCTGTATATGTTTTTATATTTAAAATGAGATTTTTCTAAACAACATATAGCTGGTTGTTGTTTTTAAATCTACTCCAACAATCTCTGTCTTTTAACTTGTGCATTTAGAACATGGACATTCAAAGTAAAACTGACATAGTTGGATTGGCATATATTGTATTTGTTACTATTTTTTAATTGTTTTCCTTGTTCTTTGTTTCAATTATGTCTTCCACATTTCTCCCATTTTTTGGCTTTAATTGAGCATGTTATATGATTTTATTTTCTCTTTTTCTTAGTATATGAGTTGTACTCCCCCCTCTCTTTTTCTAGTGGTTGCCCTGGAGTTTGCAACATACATTTACAGCTAATCCAGAACCCCTCAAATAACACTATACTCCTTCTAGGTAGTATGTGTATCATGTAATAACAAACTAATTCCCTCCTTCACATCCCTGGTATCATTTCTGTCATGTATTTTACTTATACGTAATCACACTATCTATGTAATAATATATATAATCATATATCATATTATTATGATATAATGCATCATACAATATTTTGTTTTACTTTTGAAGGATAATGCAGAGGTTACAGAATTCTGGATTGGTTGTGTGTGTGTGTGTGTTTTCCTCTCAATTCTTTAAATATTCTCTCCATTCTCTTCTTGATTGTATGGTTTCTTAGGAGAAGTTGCCTTTCATATTTATCTCTTTTCTTCTATTTGTAGAGGAATTTGTAGAGAAGATATATTTCCTCTATGTCCTCAGCTCCTCTCAGGATTTTTTTTTTGTAATCTTTGATTTCCTGTAATTCAAAGATGATATGCTTAGGTGTGACTTTTTATCTTGCTTGATATACTCTTAGCTTCCTTTTAACTGTGACTTGGTGTCTGACATTAATTTAGGGGAAATTCTCAATCTTTATTATTCAAGATAGTTCTTCTGTTTCTATATCTTTTTCTTCCCACTCTAATATTCTCAACTCACATATGTTACACATTTTGTAGTTGAAACATAGTCCTTGGATGTTCTGCTTTGTTTTCAGCCTTTGTTCTCTCTCTCTCTCTCTTTTTTTTTTTTTTTTTTTTTTTTTTGGTTTTTGAGCAATCTTGATTTCTAGCTCACAGATTCTTTCTGTAGCCATGCCTAGTTTGCTAATGAACCCATCAAAGGCATTCTCCATTTCTGTTACAGAGTTGTTGTTTAATTTCCATTATTTCTTTCTGGTTCTTTTTAAAGATTTTCCCCTCTCTGCTTACACTGTCCATAGGTTCTTGCATGTTCTATATATTGTCTGCTAGAGGACTGAACAAGTTAATCATAGTTTTAAATTCTCAGTCCGGTAATTCCAATATCCCTGCAATTGGAGTTCTGATGCTTGCTCTGTGGTTTTCAGATTGTGTTTTTTTGTTCATTTTTTTTGTTTTTTGTTAATGGCTTGTAATTTTCTTCTTGATAGAAGGGTAAATTGGTCTGTTATAAATAGGCTTTATTAATGTGGAGGTAAGCAGTAGAGGGAGGGAAAGTTTTCTATAATCTTATGCTTAGGTCTCAGCCATTTAGTGAGCCTACGCCTCTGGACTGAATTTCACAAGCCTCTGTTAGTTGATTTTTTTGTTGTTGTTTTATTTTGTTTCATTTTTCCTTCCCTTTTTAGTGGGGACTGGATGGGTAGAGTGGGGTACAGTTGGACATTTTCCTTCTCTCATGTAGAAGGCTAGAGCCTGGTAGATTTTGATGTTTCTCCTCCTCTAGATCAGTTAGGCTCTGATACCATCTCAGCAGGTTTGGGTCTGGTTAACTAGTTTCCCCCCAGGACAAACCTTTTTATGGAGAACAGAATGCTCTGGCATATTTCAGGATAGTTTCATTCCTTTTCCTTTCACCTAGGGTAAGCACATACAGTTTTTTCTTTAATAGTTTTTGTTGGAATCTTGTTGAGTTTCTAGAGGTAAATTTTACAATACTGCCCTTCTCACACTGGAGTTCTTAACTCTTAAAGTGCTTCACACTAACCTTCCAGCAATAAGTCAGTTTTCCTACCCTAAAATTAGTTCTGGGGGTGGATTTCTGCTCATGAGTTTCGTCTCTAGGAAGCCATGACTTCTTGTATTCACCCCATCTTTCTCCAATCCTGGGGATAGTGGTATACCCTATGTCCTCTCCTTTTTTATGGATCCCTAAAGAGTTATTGATTTTTCAGTCTATCTTTTTTCTAGTTGTTAGGACATACCGATAATTTCTAAAACACTGACATGCAGAATTTGGACCTGAGAGTCCTTCTCAGCTTTGTGGGTTTTGTTTCTGTATTTGTTTTGTGTGTGTGTGTGTGTGTGTGGTGGCTTGTTTGTTTTTTATTTTTTGGTTTTGTTTTTGTAATTTCCTTTCCACTGCATCTTTCTATGGAGTAGAAATCAAAATGCAAGATTGCAGAGGCACTTGGGTGGCTCAGTCTATTGTCTGACTCTTGATTTGAGCTCAGGTCATGATCACAAGTTACTGAGATTGAACCCTGTGTCAGGCACTTTGTGGAACTTGATTAAGATTCTCTCTCTTCCTCCCCCTCTACCCCTTTCTCTCAAAAACAAACAAACAAAAAAAAAAAAGGAGAGAGAGACAGAGAGAGAAAACAAAAGGGAAGGATGCATATATGTCTAACATATGTCAAATTCTCTCTCTAAATGCATATCTATATCTATATTGATATCATCTATATCTAGATTCAAAATCTCATTTCTGATTCATCACCCTGCCTAGGGTTTTGAAACTTTAATGTTTCAATGCTAAAACCAATGCAATTGGGAAAATTTTCCTTGTAAAATGAAAACTTTTAATTGAATTATAGTTCCCAAGATTAGTCAATTGTTAAAATTGCCTGTATAATATTTTAGGATAATTTCTTGTCTCAGTGGCAACCCTCTTTAATCAGAAAATCTGGAAGATGGAGTCTTGAATTTTATTGTTCTAACATTTCTTCTGTGTGCTTCTGACAATCACTCGATTTATATTAGTAAGAACTGAATATTTCTCTGTTTCTCTATATACAATTCAATAATTTTATGAAACATTTATTGTTGAGCAATCTCTGGATTGCTCCAAAATGGAGATTAAATCCCAATGCAGGGGAGAGAAAGTGAAACTTGAAGGTCATTGTATTTTATGGAAAATATCATAATAAAGAAGCAGAGAGTTATCTAAATGAGCTTTTTGGCATTGTGCCAAGCAAGATAAGGCAGCCAGGATCTCATTCCACATCTCACAGCTGTTCCCTTAACACTTGCTGTTCAACACTTTTTTTAAATTGTTGTCCACATCCAACCATTGGCAGAATGAAGTGATCTGTTTCATTTTCAGTATTGTCTACTCTTTTTATTCTGTACACCCTCCCAGCCTCCATTATGTAGGTAGATTCTCTTCACACTTTCTTTCAGAAATTTACAAAATATAGCCCATTAAGGATCTGAAATAGTTTTCAGTAAGTGTAAAATTATGTACAAGAAAAAAAAAGTAAATGTACAGTACACAAATGTCAACAAATTTCATAAACAAAAATCTAAGTGAATGTCTTCCTAACTTCTAGGTTGGAGAACAGATTTTTTTAAAGAAAAATATAAAACTGTTAATTAAAAATGTTAATAAATATGAATATTCCAAAAATATATAAATTCCATTTATTCTAAGATACAAGTGGAAAGATAAACTACAAGTCTTTAGAAGACATTTACACTCCAGACAACCAATAGATGCTTAAAATTAGGAATATCTATCTATCTATCATCTGTCTATCTATCTATCATATATAAGGCACTCCAAAAATCAATAAGATAAGAGCAAATAACCCAAGAGAAAATGAACTTTTTACAAAACAGAAAATACAATTTTTGGTACTTTTATAATAAGATACTCACCTCACCAATAGTTTGGGGGAAAAATAGGAACATGGTGATTTGTTATTTTGCCAACTGGAATAAAATAAGATGTGGCTGAAATCCTAAATACTATTAAGGATGTAGATTATATTAGATCCTTTAATAATTGTTATTAGCATTTTCATCTCAGAAATTGGGCATTATTTTATGAAGTCAAATATCCAGTATTTTAAGGCATGTTAGTACTAATCATAATTTTATAACCAAGACTTGCCAATCTTTACCAGTAAGTGTATGCAAGAATGTTTATAACAGCAAAAACTGGACACAACTGGAATGTTCATGGTCAGGAGAACAGATAAACTTTCTGTGGTGTATTCACAGGTAGCTCATATTATAGCTATAAAACTGAATGTAGTATGGTGAAAATAAACTGAAAATATATACAGTACGTATGTCAAGAATAATTCTGAATGAGAAAAAAATGGTATCAAAAAACTATGTATGATATACTGCCTTCTTAAAAGATGAAATTTGAAAACAAGCCACACTAAATCATATATTTTTTTCGTTGTCTAGTGACCAAAGAACAAAAGACAATTTATTCTCTCCCGCAAAAATGCATTCCATATACAATAGTGGAGGTGCACCTGTAAATCCATAATAAAATCTCACATTTGAAACAGAGGGAAAGAAGGGGAACATAACTCTCATTGGTCCATGAAAATGATGAAATTCTCACAAACAAGTATTATTGGGAGAGCTCTCTGACCGGACAGAAAAGAAGGTCTTTGATTTGACCTCAGTTCTTTTCTCTGGAATATTTGTCTCTATATATTATTTTTCATGGCTCTTAGCACCACATTCTGAGACTTTTCCTCATCGGTTTACACATATGGCCACATCTGAAGTGGATATTGAAAAATGGGCCTTCATTGTGAGCTTACACCTTTTACTTACCTCCTCCTTCATGTCTGTGTAAAGGTTTCTTACTATTATTTTTATTTGTATTAGCCTTCAGTTTATGGATTTCTTTGGAATGAAATGTCTACTTAATAATCAACTACTAACTTATTCCTTCAGTCAGACCACGTGCAGTTAGTTATATTCAAATTAATTTCTGAGGCATACTTTATAATTCTCTGTCATCTATCTATCATCTGTCTATCTGTCTATCTGTCTATCTATCTATCTATTATCTATCATCTATCTATCAAATATCTATATCCATAACTTTTCCCATTCCTGGCCTCTATATCTCAATTTAGAAAGGACTGCCTGTAGTCCATGTGGCTTGAGTAATATCAAAATATTCTTCACCACATGGCTAGGTCTTTCAAGGGGAGTTTGTTGCTCAAAATCTTTATTAAATCTTTTTTTTTTTCACTTTATATCTAGAACCAGTTGACCTTTCCAACTAGTTGTGGCCCTGAATTTAATGAGTTTCTCTATTCTTTTTCATTTCTGCTTTTGAACCAGCCAGTTTTATTTTTTTAAAAGCTCATCCATTATTTCTAAAATCTTACTTAATGCAACCAGTTAAACCCTGATATCCAACTTAAAGTCTATTTCTAAAACTCTTCTGTGAGAGCCATAGACTCAGTAGGCACGTGTTTTCTCAGGTATTGGTAACAGAAGCTACCAAGTTTTTTGCAACTCCATGACACAGGGCTCCATCCTTCTAGCCTCTGATAACGATTTTCTTGCCACTCTATCATAGACTTACATAGTTAAGGCCTTTTTTAAACAATAGAATGCCACATAAAGTTGCTGATTTATATATTAATTATAACAATGTTAACTGTTATATAAATGTTAGCTATCCATGGTTTAGCAAATTAGTCATCTGTTGCTTACTAAAATAAAACCCCAGATGAATGTTTCTAGTATGCATGTGGCTGTGCCCCAAGTTGTGATTCCTTCTAGCAACTTACGACTTAACTCTATTCAACATGTGGCTTCCACAGTTATAGGACAAAGGGAAAGAGATGTAAGGGCTGCATATGGAGGTTCTTTTGGTCAGGTTATGGAAGTGGCACAATTATTTCAGCTTATATTCAATAGCATAGAACCCAAACACATAACCACACCAACTGAAGGGAAAGCTGGGAAAGAATTATGTATCCACATCATAAAGTAAGTATGTTTGAAGAACTCCGAGCTAGTATTTGATACACATTTCAATGTAAATTTATTTTTTTGTTATTCTCCCCCATTAGATAATAAGTTCTTTGGAACAGATTCTTATTTCTTTCAACTTTTTATCCCCACAACAATCACTCTATTTGGACATGAATATTGTTGAAGGAATGCTAAATCAATGGTCTTCACTTTTGTAAACATGATCACAATAGTGATAGAAACCACAAATGTAGGAAAGACTTTAAAATGCAAGTTTGTGATACACTTCTGAGACTACAACTTTTGTCATCTATATACTCTGTATGATCTTTCTGATGAACATAGTGGAAAAATTAGATGAAAAGCACACATAAATTGTAGGTTTTAATTTTTTAAAATTTTTTATTATAAAATAAGCACAGGGGCACCCTGGGTGGCTCAGTTGGTTAAGTGTCTGAATTCTGGTTTAGACTGAGGTTATGATCTCAAGGTTGTGGGATGGAGTCCTACATAGGCTCTGCATTGGGTGTGGAGTATATTTAGGATTCTCTCTCTTCCTCTCCTTATGTACCCCTAAAAATTAATAAAATAAAATAAACACAAATACAGAAAAAGAAAGAAATTGTATACTTCATGAGTGAGTTAAAGCAAATGCCCTTGTTAACTTCCACACAGGTGAAGAAATAGAAATTTGACAGCCACCTTCTTAGCCCTTCCATGGGTCCCATCCACATTATCAACTCAAAATACAAAATAACCACTATCTGATTTCTATAGTAATAACTTTCTTGTGATTCTTAATTTTAGTACTCAAATCTACGCCCTTAGACAAAATACTTTAGTCTTGCCCATTTTTACCTAGTAAGTATGTTTGTGTTTAACTCATGAATTACCTTTTCAACTTTTTATTTTTCTCATTGCTTATTTATTGAAGAACTCTGGTCATTTAAAACGTACAGTTTTTAACCATCTAGATATTACTATTGTGTATTCATAGTGTGGTTCTGCGGTTTCTATATCCTTTGTATTTCTTGCACAGCTTTATTCAGATGCATTAGCTATTTCAGGTTCAGTCCCAACGAGGATACTATAGGAGGTATGTCTTCCTACCAGGAAGGACACGAGGTCTAATTGTCCCCTTTTTTGTAAGGTTAGCAAGTGGTGATTCTCTAGTTCCTTTACTTCATCAAAGATTACTTACTGGGTATTTTCTTGTTCTGTCATTGCTTCCCATTTATTATTATGAGTGCTTTTATAAGAAGACATCCTTCCCTGTTCAGTTATTCTTCAGTGCAGTTCATTAAAAGAACAACAACAAGAAGTCAGGATATACGCTCAATTAGTTTTTGAGATGGCTAATTGGATCTCTATCAGCCTCTGAAAGTGAGTAATTATTTTTTAGATATTATTATGAGCTCATGAATTTAAACATATTTAAAGAGTATAAGTTCATTGAAATTATTACCTTATTTGAAACTCAAGTTGTCTTATTAGCTTGGGTCTTTTTGATACGACACTAGTAGTTTTTGATAGTTTTCTTTCTATTTGCCATGGCACAAGGTAGTCTAGGCTAATATTGTATGTAATTTCCCTGAGACATTCATCTAGGCTAAACTTCTTCAGATCCTGCTTACTTTTACTAGAATTAATATTTCTTGAGACTAGGAATACTTACTGCTATTGAGTTGATCATTTTATGTATGACTTTTCAATGATCAGAGGTATGACACATACTCAGTGACATATTTTAAGGTAAAATATCTCATGCATATATAAAGTCAACAGAATTATTACTTCACTTCTATTTTTACATGTGTATTTTCTTTACTTTATAGTGAGAATCCTCATTCTCAAGAATGTGCAGCATGATGTGTATGATCCTCTTTTCCTTATAACCTAACTTAGTCTTAATTCTACATGGGTAATTGTATGATTAATGCTATTAATCCTTTAATCACTTTCATCAACTGTTTTTGACTTTTAATTTTTGTTATTTTCATCTACTTATCTTAAAGTATTATCTGCTCTATTGGTCCATTCTAATGCTCTATTTAATATTTTCATATCAGAAACAACTCATTTTTTCCACTTTTTTCTCTGACTAGTGTCACTATTTCTGAGATTTTCTTTTACTTTATTTTTCTCTATGTCCTGTATCAATTTACTTTTACCTTTTAGCTTATTTTGAATAGTATATCATATTTTGATCTATTTTATTGACATGTCCTGATACTTTTCATTGTAGCAGAAATGTTATTCTGCTCTCTTACTGTCCTCTTTCATAAATTAAATTACAGAGGAATTCATCTCAATTCCTCATGTTCTTCATTTTTTAAAAAATTTATTTTCAGTGTAACAGTATTCATTGTTTTTACACCATACCCAGTGCTCCATGCAATCCATGCCCTCTCTAATACCCACCACCTGGTTCCCTCAACCTCCCACCCCCCGCCCCTTCAAACCCTTAAGATTGTTTTTCAGAGTCCATAGTCTCTCATGGTTCACCTCCCCTTCCAGTGTTCTTCATTTTTTTATGAGAAATTAGTTTTCCTGAACTGTTAGAATAAGACTCATTTCAGGTAGCTTTTATAAATCTATAGAGATTTTTCTTTTATTATTTTCATGTAGTACTGAAAAATATGTTGGCTTTTTTTCTGAGACTTCCTGGCTTTTAATCCTGTAATTTTATCTAAATCTTCACTTCCTTTCTTTCTTGTATATTCCTCCATTTTTATTTCATGCCGAACAGTTTCTTTTCAATTTGGAACCTTTTTTAAGAGAGCAGTTGACTGACAAAATATTGGTGACAGCTATTGGTTTGGGTATTTCTTATTTTGTTTATTTTTGTTGGGGATTTGGGAAAATTCAAAACCTAGGCCCTGCCACCATTATCTTTCCAGATATTACTATATCTGGAAATACATATTGCTATATATTTCACTCTGAATATGTTTCTGTATTTTCCAATATTTCTTTGAATATTATGTTTTCCAATATATATATACAATATATGAAATTTGGTGTGTATATATTATTTATATAATTACAGCTGAAGTAAATAAATAATATATATTTTCTTTGTTATATATTACATATTGTGTTATATGTTATATACTAATATTATATATTACATATTTTTGGTTTATTACTGTTAGTTACATTGTAATGCTTTATTGCTTTAACAAATGCACATATTTTTTATTTGTTTATTTACTCTTTACTCTATCTTTTGGAAATTGAAATTGAATACCCTCTTCTCTATCTTCTTCCTATCTTCTGACACATTTTTTCATCAGGTACTCGCTTTTTATTAAATATTTTATTTATTTATTTGTAAGAGAGCAATTGAGAGAAAGAGAGAGAGAACAGAAGTCGGGGGGAGGGACAGAGAGAGAGAGAAGAAGACTCCCCGCTGTACAGGTCTCCATCTCAGGACTGTGGGATCATGACCTGAGCCTAAGGCAGCAGCTTAACCCAATAAGCCACCCAGATGCCCCTAATTTTTCACATTTTTAAAAAGAAATTTTCCTTGGCATTTTGGAATGAAACAGTAAAATTTCAAAACTTACCCAATGAGCCATATTGCTTTTCATAGTAGATATGATGTGTTCTTTCCACACACCCTACTTTTTTTTGGGAAAATACATAAATTTTATTGAGTCATACAATGGCCAAGTTAGAAGGATTATTGGAATGTATGCATCCCTACCAACAGTCTGGACAGCCTTAATTGTGGAAGGAATGTAATGAAGAACCAGTTGTGATTCACTGGACGTTACAAGGCTTGCTTCTTAACTAAGGAAATAAAGCTGTAAGTTCTTTTAGCAGAGGTCACATTGATCTTTCATTAATGAGAAGGGGGATATTTGGCAAATCACAAACTTTGATCAATTTCTTCAGCACTATATCTGTCTTATTTTCATTACAGATATATTGTTTTAATAACTAGTATTTTGCAAGTGTTATAATGTCTGAGCTACAAGTTCATGCTCTGTAAAGTGGGGATAATCAGATTAATCCCATCTTCTAAAAATGAAGGATAAAATATGTTTCTGCAGTACATAGCAGAGTTCAAGTTAATGATGATATTTCTCTCTCTATGCAACATAATCATCCTCAGAAACTTTAAGTTACAGGTTAGCTACCTGCTATTGTGCATATTATGGGAAAAATTTTTTTCTGTTAATCATCTTGTTTTTGTTATCAAAGGTATCTTATTTCCTTATTCTATAATATAAATTATGTCTTCACAGAAATCTTAAGATTGAGAAGCTTATCACTTCCTGCTCTCAACAGCCGGCCAATAAGACCAATGATGCAATCCTACATGAACAAATCATGGGACCATAAACTCCGTTCATTCTAGATAACTGTCTGCTTCATAAAATAGCAATGTCCAAATCACCCTGAATTAAAGAAAATGTTAGGATTATTAGAAAATCTGTGGCTTTACAACAGCATGATGGCAAAACAAATGAAATCATTTAGACAAGATAATATAATGTGCTTTAAAGTGCCCTCAGTTGATGGGGGTCTGATAGGCAATGCAATTTAGCACATTCAGTGACATGGCATTTGAGGACAACTGACTGTGGTCAGTACAGATGAAGGAGATTAAGCATCTGTGGTACAGAGAAGCCTTTTTCACTGTGTCTGAGATGACTGTTATGTCAGCACCACAAGACTGCTACGAGATAGGAAATAGTCTAATTCGACAGCACTGAATAGTTGAAAAGTGTGATTTCTAGGATACAAACTTGTGTTCATTTTGCTCTGAATACTTTAATTTGGTCAGTATCTTTTGTGACATTTTTCTGCGTGAATGTGTATGTGTGTATATATATGGTTACACAAGCATGTAGCTTTTCATAGTTTTTTATATAAGTAGGTATCATATTGCATAGGTTGTCATACATTTTTTTAAAAATTTGGTGTCATATAATTATTTTCTTTTCATGTTACTGATACCTTCCCCCATCTTCTATAAATACAGGCACATGCTGGTTTACGGAAGCAAAAATTTCAGTAGGGGATGGAGATTCACGTTTGGGTCATGGCTCCACTTCACTTGGGTTCTTTTAGATTTTCTCTCTTTTGTTGTGAATCTATTTCAGGGAGGCTGTTTATTCACAGACTTTTCCCCAGTACATACGATGGCTTGATGATGCTCCTAGGAGCTAAGGATAAGGTGATATCAAACAGTTAAAGTCATTATTATCATGGAATTTACATGGGATTGACACAGGCAGAGCATGAACAATCAAATAAATTCATGTATAATATTAGATTGTCAAAGTAAAAATGTGGCTATAGCAATCTTAGGCTTTACAGCTGAATTCTACACTCTCGATGAATTAAAAAAAAGTTTTCCTTATTTCTTTTAGAAAAATATAATACTGCCTTTTCAGAAGACTCTAACAAACTGCTTCCACATAGATTATTAATTTGAAACCAATCACATCTCCATGTGTTTTTGTAGGAGTGACATGAGCCAACTGACATAAGCATGTAGCTCTTGAGCCGATTAAATGGTCATGAAAGATAATCTTAGTCTTATCTAAAGTAATTAGACCTAAATATGTCTTTCAGGGCCCCCAAGTAGATACAGATAGAGCACCTTTATTCTTCTTAATTGTTGGATAATATTCCAGTTTGGAATCTTGACAGCTTATTTTACATTTCACTTTTGATGACTATTTAGGTTACTTCCCATTACAGTGTTAATATAAACAATTCTACAAATATATCATTTTATATATCTCCTTGCATTAATAGGGAAGCGCTCTTTCAGGCATATAAAAGACTAGAATTGCTGAATCATACAGCATGCACATTTTAAATGTAAGCTTATTGTGCCAAAATAGGCCAAAAATTTTAAACTCCTACCTACCTACCGATTTAAACTCCCGTCACTAAAGTGTTGCCTGGACCTGCCCCAATATTTGATATTATCACTGGATAATTCTTAGTAAAAGAACGTTAGAACATTGTGTCTTCATATGCATTTTAGGGGTCCCTGGTGAGACTTAGTACCTTTTCATAAGTTATTTGGTATCTATATTTCCTCTATAAATTGCCAATTTATATAAGTTGCCTATTTTTTGGCTTATTCTTTTCCCATAGATTTTGATAATATTATATACCCCAAATATTAGTACCTCCTCTAGAGAATAAGCTATTATTTTATCCTTATATCATTTTACCTTTACTTTCCACTGTTATAACATTTCCCTTTTTGTTACACATAAATTAGACATTTTAATCTTAGTAAATTTGTCTTTTTCTTTAATATTTTGGGTTTATTTTAAAGTCTTCTCTCTCTCAGTATTAAAAACATACTATCATATATTTTCCTTAAATAGTTTAAGAGTTTATTTTTGTATGTTTAATAAGTCTGGATTGTGTGTGTGTGTGTGTGTGTGTGTGTGTGTGTGTGTGCGTGTGTGCATGAGGGGAGGAGAAGAATGTATGAAATACCAGACTTTCCTTTCCAAATAATCAGTCATTTAATTTATTGAATAGTCCACCCTGTTCCCATTGATTTGAAATGTAAGACTTACTGAAACTAAATTATCATATACACATGGATTATATTCTGGATTCTATTTTAAAATACTTTTGTTCATATTTGTAAAAGTCCTACACTGTCCTAATCGTTATCACTTTGTCATATGCATTTGCAAACTGTTTGCAATTGTGACTCTGTTTTCTTCTTTTTTCAAAATATCCCCTCTTCTTGTATATTTTCTCCTCCATATGCATTTTCTCCAATTTTATGCATTGTTTGACTGGGGTTTTGAATGAGATCACAGTGTTGAGAGAAACTCAGCAGTGCTGTATTATTGAGTTTTCTTATCCAGGAATATGTTGTTTCTATATTTACTAAAATTTTCTCTGAGGCTTTTTATTAAAACATATTTTTCTTCTATTAAAGTAATAGAATACTCAAGTAATCCTGATGCATAAGCAGTTTTGTGATATTTTGTCCTAAACTATCAAATATGTATGTTCTTCTTTGATTAGTTAAATGTGGACTATCTTTTCCAACCACAGTGGTTAATATGAGGAAAGAAAGGTCTGTCACATTCATGAAACCTTATTACAAATTGAACATTATATTAGAAACTGAAGAAAAGAGAGAAGAGCTTGAACCTCTGAGTTAAATACCTGTTGATTAAATGGCAGAGACCCACAGGCAAATGGCACATTGCAGCGTCATAGGACAGTTGCTACAAGGAGGTACACTTATAACGTTTACGCCAAAGATATAGATGTAGTGAAAAGAAGGGCCATATGTACTCCAATGCTCATAGCTGTAATGTTCACAATACCCAAACTGTGGAAAGAGCTGAAATGCCCCTCAATTGACGAATGGATAAAGGAGGTGTAGTCCACATACACACAACGGAATATAACTCAGCAATTAGAAAGGATGAATACCTAACTTTTTCATCAATATGGATGGGTCGGGAGGAGATTATGCTGAATGAAGTAAGCCAACCAGAGAAAGTCAATTAAAATCATACAGTTTCACTTACTTGTGGAACATAAGGAATAACATGGAAGGCATTAGGAGAAGGAAGGGAAAAGTGAAGGGGGGGAAGATGAGGGGAAGATGAACCATGAAAGACTATGGAATATGAGAAACAAACTGAGGGTTTTGGAGGGAAAGGGGGTGGGGGATAGGTGAGCCTGGTGGTGGGTATTAAGGACGGCATATATTGCAGGGAACACTGGGTGTTGTATGTAAGCAATGAATCATGGAGCACTACATCAAAAAATAATGATGTTCTGTATGGTGACTAATATAACATAATAAAAATCACAATAATAATAATAATAATAAAAATAAAAATATACAAATCTAGACTGAACATTGAGGAAAAGTTTTCTTGGTGGGGTGATACCTGGATTTTGAAGGACATATAAAATACTGTGGTTGCCAGAAGGGAGGTGGGCATGTGGAGGAGTGAAATAGAAGGGATTGAAAGTATACATCTTGATAAGCATGAGAAATTAATAGAATTGTTGAATCATTATATTGTACACCTGAAAATAAAATAACACTACATGTTAATTATACTTGAATTTTAAAAATGAGGATTTTTAAAATAAATTAAATAAATTATATAGTTATATAGTTAGCTTCAAATGACATACCTGATAAAAGGTAGAGCCAGGATATACATCCACACAATGTGGCTTAAAAAAGCTATGCATTTGCTTGTACCCTCATATATTTATTATATTTTTAGTCATTGTGGTTTTTGATTTAAGTGTCTTGAATAGTCAATAGAGTACATGCTATTTTATTTCTATTGCTTCTATTATTGTTATGTTATTAAAAGTGAAATTCTACATCCTTAAATATTTGAAAGATTTTAATGATGTGACTTATCTTTACATATTGTTAGATACTAAGAAAGAATGACATATTCCTCCATCCTGGGCTTAGGAATAAAATTAATTTAATCTGTGAAGGAGACAGCTACAGAAATAGGTTGAAAATTCCACTTGCCACCGAGTTCGACACATACCTAATTAAGGAGAACTCGGGATGCAGAATCAGACATTATAACAACATAGCATTGTAACAGTAGTGACAATTAGGATTTTAAGGGAAAGACACCTCCAAATCCCCAATACTGGCATGAGAAAAGACCCTGTCAGAAAGCATTAATTAGCAATACTTAGAAAAGGTCTATCCCTTTTTCATGTTTAACACCAAAAGCATTGAAAACTCCAAATGTCAGCCACGTGATTCCACATCCAAATATGAACAGCTGAGGCTGTCCTGGGGGCTTAGTTCAGACCTTAATCAAAGAAGACTGGTCCATTCAGATGTGAGTACTTGGCAAGAATATTGATTATAGTGCATGAAGGAAAATCAAAAGAGTACTGTCTTTATTTCCTTTCACTGACTCCTCCCAGTGCTATTGTCTTGAGGCCTTTATAGCCAACACATCTTTATTCATCTGGCCTCTGTCCTGGCCAAAAGGATTTTTCTATCACATGGAAGAAAATAAGTATCCATTTAAACAGAAATTGGCTCATTCACAGCAGAGCATTTGGAAAACCAGCTATAGTCAATAAACCTAGAATTGTTTTTCCCCAAACTATGCTTTTCTATGTTAATCAAAGTCTTTCAATAGGTTGATCTCATGCAACTAATATTGACTAAACACATGAAGATCTGTTTCACATGAAATATTAAAAATGCATGGGGAAAATGGAAAAATTAATAGGTTAATTTTTCCTCTCTTGGTTACTTCATACATATTCATAGTGATTGCTTATTAAGAACTTATTTTTCCTTTGACTTTTACCAGTATAATGAAATTGTTAAAATATGGTGAATCAAGAAATTGTTCAGACTCCATACTTGTAACTCTCAAAAATTTGTTATATCTAGGTGCTATCAAGGACTATACAAATGAATTGGGAGAACGTTCTCATTACAGAGTAAATACAACATAATAGCATCAAGATACTGAAACTTTTAAAATAGAAGTAGTATTTGTTAGCATCTAATCTTAAAGTGAATCCAGAGGAAAAATTCCAGGGACTTGAAAAATTAGTATTAGATTTAAATTCTAAAAATTGATGAAATACAGAAAAACAGACCTGAGAGCTATAGTAAATGAAAATAGTTCCTGGGCTTAAGTAGACGGTAAGCAGGAAATATAACTCCTTTTTGTTTGTTTGTTTGTTTGTTTACTTGATTTTAAGATGTGATCCGCTGTATGACTCCCAGTGTTCGTCAGGCAAATCATGATTACCGACGCAATTAATATTAAGTGGTACAGTTGCCTAAATAGAAAGCAGCTCCATTCCCAAATTAGGGCTACCATCTGTATCTGTTATAATGACTTTAAATTTGGAGAACGTCATTCTTTGTGTTTTGGGCCCATGTTGTCATTTTAGGAATAATCTGCTTTCTCCATCAGGTAGCAGTTGATTCTCAGTTTCTTCTGTGTACTGACTGGCTGCCTTTCACAATTCCCCAAAGTGAATTTTGTAAATACCGTATGGCCTGGAATTTAAATTCTACATCCCTAGATGTCTGCCAAGGTGGAGACATTTGAAGAAATAATTTTAAAAGATGTGGTAACACAAAGAGAAAAATGTTTTTTATTTATCTAAATTGTGTCTTTTATAATATACTATGTGTGTATTTTATACTACTCTATTAATGTTTTAAAACATGTGTTTTAATGTATTGTTTTATATAGAGTATGTGTAGAGTCTGTCCTTCTCTGACCATGCTTTCACAAGGGGCTAAATTTAAGAATTCTTCCAAGCATTAATACACATAGATAATTCCAGATGAAATTATCTAAGTAGCTTTTGTGGGTAAATTTCAGGCTCTTGAGTGAGCAGACTAGCTAAATAGGATCCTTAGTTAATAATCTTTTATGTATAGGTTACACTTTCATATATAATCTGCTAATGAAAACTTTTTAATAAATATGTGAAATATGTTTTTACAAAATCATGGTGACCAAACAGGTAGCCAACTGAGGAGGATTTGGCAAATATGTTCACTGCTAAAAGTATTAAATATTATGTGCCTTCAGGGTATACACACCAAACCAAACAAATTTCAGTTGTTCTCCTATTTATACAGTTTTAATTGCTTGGTTATTTAATTTAATTATTAATTTCCACTTCTCACAGACATAAAATCAATTTTTAAGAGGAATTTGAAAATAAATCATGGTGAAACACTGCCAACTTGATTTCCAGTTTGAGAAGGTATTACTCTATTACATGATATCAAATTTAACAGTTAACCTTAAAATTATTCTGTCATTATTAAATTTATTCAAAATATTTTGAATCCATAAAGTCATAACTTCATCAAAAAACATTCTCTCTTCTATATAATTTTCTTCAGAAAATAGTTTTCGCAGTAAGTAACATCTTCTAGGAGCAAAAGGTAACTGGGTAAGGTCTACAATAACTAAGCACATAATGTAGGCCAGAGGAAAAAAAATAAAATATTGAGAGTTCTGGAAAATTCCTTAGTGATACAGATTTGCAACAATAATGCATAGGATATTGAAATTAAAATTAGGAAACTACTAAAAATTTTAGTTTATTTTATAACTCTGAAAAAATGATCTAAAATTTTAAAACTAGCAATACCCAAACTGCTTTCTGTGATTTCTTGGACAGGTTTCTTCATGTGCTATCATTTATGTCAGTGATGATTATAATAGAAAAGTTAGTCATACTCAATTTATTAACGTCAAATGGTGCATAAATGTATTGCCTGAATGGTAATGAAATAAATGAGTGAAGGTTGTCTATTCATAGAATGGTTATATCAGGTTATTTTGCTAAACAAAAAGCATGTTAAGCAAAGTTAATTGAGCAATTGATTCAGATGTTTTCCATGTTTCAATATTATTTTGGTATTAAGGTAGAGAGATAAGCTTATGATTTTTATTTATGAGTGTTTTGTAGTAACAAATAACCACAATAATAATAGTAAACTATTGTTCATCAATTAATTAAATAATCAATTCTTCTTGAGTTCTTACTAGATGCGGAGCACTATTCTGGGTATTATGGCAGAGAAAACAACAGAAACAACAGAAAATCTATTCTAATGCAGATTAAATTCTAGAGTTAGAAAGCAGAAGATAAAATTAAAAATTCAAATACTGGTGATATGCTAAGGAACACAAACAGAAAAGAGAGATACAAAGTCTGGGGGAAGACATGGAAACATTGCGGAGAGTTGTCAGGGGATGCCTCACTCCTGAGGTAAGGTCTGAGAAACAATTTGAGGGAAGTAAAGAGGTAAACCGTGGCACTGCCTGGGGTGAAATGAGAAGACCCAGACATAAAGACTAACATATGGAAAAATCCCCATGTAGCAGTAAGCCTAACCTCTTGGAAGAAGAACCTGAGGCTAGTGTGGTGGGAGGTAATGGAATGGGAAAGAAGTCTTCTTCCCAGTCAAGAGGTTAGTGTAGGCTCCAAGAAGGAGGAGGAATCAAAGAAGATATTGAGTAGATAGGTGACATAAATGATCTATCTTATAACAAACTAGGTCAAGACGTTGTGTGGAAAATAGATGAAAGATAGAAGTGGATGGTGAAACATCAACAAATAGATGTATAGATAATGATGATTGGGACTTCAGTGATAGAAATGGGAATGATGAGGAGTCATTGGAGGCTGTCCATACCTTGAAGGCAAACGAACAGAATTTAGATTTTTGGAAGGGAAGAATGAGAGAAATCAGAGTCCAAATTGACTACAAGGTCTGTTTTGAGCGTAGATATTGAGTTGCAATTAAATGACTTGCAAGGCACCTGGGTGGCTTACTTGGTTAATCATATCAGGGTCCTGGGATCAAACCCCTTGTAGGGTCCCCTGCTCAGTGGGGAATCTGCTTCTCTCCCTCCCTCTGCAACTCCCCCTGCTTGTGCTCTCTCTTTGTCTCATAAAAAAATAATAAATAAAAATATTTTAAAAAGTAAATAAATGACTTGCAAAAACCTGTAGGAAGGGCATATCTGGGGGGGATGGCTGATAATATGATAGCATGTTTTAAACATGTCATCTAGACATATTGAGTGATAATTTGCATATAGGGTCTGCAGCTCAAGGGACAAGCCTGGAATGGAAACATCCATGTGGAAGCTATGAGAATATATAATATTTAAAGCCACAACATCAAGAAGTGATTGTAGATGGAAGAGGGGAAAGATACAAGGATTATGTAAGGAGTCTTGAGTTCTAACATACAATGATCAGTAGTGAAGAAAAAACTGAAAAGGCGGAGTCAGGTATTGGCAGGGGCATGGGGGAATCAACACATGATGATATCTTGGAAATCAGGTGAAGAAAGTGTTTGAAGAAAATGGTGGATAGTGTCAAATATTGCAGGTTCAATAAACATAGAATTTAGTGACGTGGGTCATAGGCATCTATGATTATAAGGGTCTTGAAATTCAGGCAAGGGAATATGAGATTTCTCCCTGCCTCCTTGCCTTTCTCTTATACAACAACAAAAACAGCAACAGCAAAGACAAAACCCTTCAGAGCAGAACAGCCCAATTACTAGGCTGTGCTCTCAGATTAAAAATTAAAACTGAAATCTCGGTATCCCACAGGTAGATGGGGGAGCTCGTGGCCACACAGAAGAGTTCTGGCAAGTGTGTTCTCCTTACAACAAAGCTCTCTGAGGGCTGCATTCACTTGGAATGAATCATGGCAACTTGCAGCTTTGTGTTGTTAGAGAAGTTTCCATTCCACTGTTGGCCAGTCAGTGCTCAAAGTGTTCTGCCCTCATGTAGTTTGATTAAGAAAAAAAAAAAAAAAAAGGAACAGTTTTGGGGGAGTGCTGTGATGACCTCCTGACTGAGGAGGGCTCAACAGAAAATTCCAGAGTGAGACTGGAGAAACTGAATGGGATGGAGAAGATGGGGCAGTTGCTGTAAAGAATGAGATGAAGAGAAGGTTATTTTTAAAAAAGATGGGAACAATAGAAACATGTGTCTATGCTTATCAACATTGCTCTTATATTTATCATGGAAATAAAATGTCCTGATTTTCTTATTACTCACTTAACAACCCCAATGATTAGTTGTGACAGTGATAAATTATGTTGGACCTCTTGTTCCATTTTCACTTTTATATCAAATCATTTACGTTTCATCGGGTTTCGTGAATTTCAGATTCCCAAGATATATGCTACTGAAAATTTAATTAACAATTAAATTTTAGCATACTAAAAATAAAAAGGTCTTTTATGACGAATAGGCGTTAAACATTAATATGAATCTGCCACTTGGATATGAGTACAAAGCTTTCCCTTTCAAAAGTGTTATAATCAAATATTCTGCTTCTAAAATAAAAATGGTGAGGTTATTTTTAAAGACTGGGACACATATATTCACATAAAATTGGGCATGACTGGGCATAATGGAAGAAATTAATGAAAGGAAAATTTAAGATGGAATCAGGAGGAAAAGATTTTAATAAGAACTAGTGAATGGTGCAGTGATTCCCCCATGAGAAAGTTAGGAGACACTGTATTTTAGGCACATTATGTAGACTGTGCATGAAGAATTTTTGAGGGCCAAACCTTGTTTCTGGCCCCAGGAAACAGAGCATACTAATCCAATGTGTAAATTTAGATGTTGCTTTTTGTAATGCTCGTGTTTTGCAACTTATAGCTAGATAATAAGTGTTTTGTGTATGTACCTTACACTCTAAGAAAAATATTATACTTCTTGGAATCAATTTCATCATTTTTTATGCTCTAGGTAGAAACACATGAAATTATCAATGTGAAAAAGTTTTTTAAAAGGTTGAATTTTCATGATGCCTTATAATTTAACGTTGAAAAATGCCCCCCCACAACCCCTTTTCACACAAAAGTCTCTTTCAGAACATTTTCACCTCCTTACCTTTCTCCAAGAAATCTCCTGAGTGGCAGAGAAGAATAAAACCTGTTCTGCAGGCTGAGTTAGGATGAGTCTTGTAGCAGGTAGCTTTCTAACTCTTGTTTTGATTTCCGGTTTGTCTCATGACATTCACCTTAGCAGATACTTTGAGCCTGAACTGATTCCATCTTGTTAAGCTCTCTACCCTTGTTATAAGGGAAGTTATAAAGGGAGGATATAAGGGAGGTTGCTGGAATTGCTCCTTTTCTGAACAGAAAAACTGTTCCTTTTCCAAACAGAAAGTTTCAGGAAAAAATAAACAAACAAAAAGAAATGGACAAATAGCAGTTTATGGAAGTTATTTTAAATTCCATTATATCAAATTAAAAATGGACAGATCTAACTGCAAAATACCTTTGGCCTCCCCTAGTAATACTTAATGTAACTATTACCTATTAATTTATATTATTCTTCTTAGACATATTCATACATCTAAATACATCAGTCTCCTTTAAAAGTAGTGTAGTCCAAGTGTAAATATTTGTTTAAATAGCCTTTTAAAACTCTTCATGGTAGGGGCACCTGGGTGGCTCAGTGGTTTAAGCCTCTGCCTTCGGCTCAGGTCATGATCTCAGGGTTGTGGGATCAAGCCCCGCATCAGGCTCTCTGCTCGGTGGGAAGCCTGCTTCCCCACCCCCCTTGGGATCTCTGTGTGTCAAATAAATAAATAAAATATTTAAAAAAATAAATAAAATTCTTCATGGTAGATCAAATCATTCTCATTCTAGAAATTAAAAATTGGAGTAAGTCTAGGAAAAATAAAATGAAAATATAAATAGAATGGACTTCCATAACTTTGCAAAATTCCCTGTACATCTCCTGGTCTTCTTCTGTTTTCTCCTCTGTTTTTGAAGAACATACCGAATTTTGGGGTTAACACTCAATTTCATTTGTTTTTCCCCTTTAGACATGTATTTGTATATATTTTGCTATTTCAATAGTGTGCCGTCCTAATTCTCTGTCAGAGTTTTGACTAAAGGTGATGCTAAAGTTGCATGTACTCGAAGTGGGGTGTTTCTGTCAACATTCATTTATTGTACATCAATGCATACATTATGCACTGTGCAGGCAGGTCTCTGCCATTAGTTGAGACTACAAAGGAAGGCAGAACCCAAGCTCTGGCCTGTAGAAACTTGTCTTCTTGTGAGAAATTATGTGAAAAGCATAGTGGAGATCATATGAGAAGACTTTTTGAAAATTCTATCAGTGAATCTGAGTATTATAGAATTGCTAATAAAAATTCAAGTTAGAACTGGTTAGTGTTCAGGTACCTCATGAGGACCTTTTTTAAACTCAATAAGTAATAAATACAAAGGTTATTTTGAGTTACTTTGACATTTTACGAGTAAATGTGATATTCTAATGCAGGCCAAACTATTTTCACCTAAGCCCTACTGCACAAGATGTTCATTGGAGACCAATGAAGTTCCCATAAATGTCTTGTTTTTTCTCATCTCTATTCTGAGGAAAGGAGAAGGCAAAATCTTCTGTAGTTACCAAGGCCCTGGAATTCTAAGAAGCTACATATGCCCAATTCCCTTACATTATCCTTAGTTTTTCTTTCTCTTTCTTTCTGGAGTAGTGACAGCTTGTCAAAGCCCATTGGCCTGGTTTCAATCTCACTTTCCTCTGTAATCTGAAAGTATTAGTAATTACATCTGATCCCTGGTAGGAGGACTCAGTTAACACAGTTCAAACACCTCGTGATGTATTTGGTTCCACAACTTTGCAAAATTATTCCTGCAAAGGGGATCAACTTATTATTGAATCACACAACTCCGAGATGGGATCAGCTCTGGGATTCATCTTAGTTCAGAAATTTACTGGAGGATGAATATATTTCCACTATAATGCAGTATTTTTTCATTTGTTTTCTTCTTTTTTTTTTTACTTGTTAAATAACTACAGATTCATAGGCGTTTGCAAAAATATAATACATAGAACCCAGTTTGCCCTTCACCTAACTTCTCTAGTGGTGACCTCTTACATAAGTGTAGTCCAATATGGAAACTAGGAAACTGATATTGGTGCAGTGCTGTTAACTAGACTACAGACTTACTCAGTTGTCACTGTTATTTACATGAACCCATTCATACATCGCATGTGTCAGTGTGTTTAGTTTCATGCATTTTCCCCCACGGTTTGTGTGACTACAAGGAAAGTCAGGATTCAGAACTATTCCATCACCATAAAGGAACTCTTCATGCACCTTTTTATATCTGCACTAGCCCTCCTACACCTCCTCATCCTGTCCTGGTCCGCTGGAAACACCTATTCTATTCTCTGTGTCTATAGTTTTGTGATTTGGAGACTGCTATAGAAATAAGATTCTTTATCTATTCCGTATTTCTTTCTTTGTATTTTCCCCCTTTGCTTTCCACTCTTGCAGTAATCCTGTACTTTCAGCTCTTATCTGGAGACTCTGGTGGAAATTTCACTTCTAGGCTCATTCAGGTTGAATTTAGTTCTGCATAACTGCAGGACAGAGATTCTATTTCCTACCTGTCTATTGGCCTAGAAAAGCTCTTACCTAATAAGTTCTGCCCTTGACTCATGGTACTGTCCATCTTCTAATCCAGCAACAATGAATTCAATTCTTGCCTTTTGGATTTCTCTAATTTTCTCTTTTGCATCTCTTTTTAAGGATTCATTGTTTTAGATCTAGACTCACTTATGTATTTTTTTCTTCCATATAACAATACAATCTAGAGAGTAACACGGGGGACAGGGATGAAAGGAAACAATACTCTGTCTACCACAACTCCATTTTTTTGTTTGTTTTTTTGTTAATGGAGTTTTGTGTATGTGATAATTAGTTCACTGGAGGATCATTAGGTTCAAGAAGTTTTAAATTTCAGACCACAAATCATTAACCTTGTTTCAGACTTAATAATTTTAAAAAGCCTAATTAAAAAAAATCTTTTATGTTCTTTCCATGTCATAACATGGAACTGTTTTATTTTATTATTTAAAAAATTTTTTTAAACACACTGTCATTTGTTGCTAGCTTCTGTGAGATATAGTTTAGGGAGAAATACTTCCTCCACTGATAATGATTTCAATAGCAGAATTCTCTCCTGCTCTTTTTAAATAGCATTAATCTTACTCTCCATGATGGTTTGTTTGTAGAAATGATAATCTGCATAAAACTGGTTTGGAGGTCCTTTGAGATTTTAAAAGAAGGCTGCTTAAAAACAAACAAACAAAATGAGATTAAATAAGTTAGACTATGTTGTCAGTATGGAACTAAATACCAAACCATAGCCAAATCCTCTCTCCCAAATACAAGTAAACAAGGAAGCTGTGTCTTTACTGTGCCTCTAGTCCTATAGTAGGAAAGCCTAAATATTTAATGAACAAGAATAATTAGTTGGAAAATGGCATTTCTTAACTGGTGAAGGACCCTACACTAAGCACAGCTGCTGCTTAAAGTAACCAAATATTCAGGGACATCTACAAAAAGTGACACACAAGTAGATATTATAAATGGAGTATAATTTAATCCAAGTACGTAGTTTTTCTAAGATAAATAAGTTTGAAGAATATATTGTATTGTTCCTCATGGCTGTACTTTTGGAATAGCACTTCACAAGGAAATATAATTCATACTTGTGCTCTCCACAGCTATGAACAACACTGTGGAAAACTTCTCTCTGTGGGTGAAAGCCAAAATTACATTTTCTGGAGTTAAATAGAAACATTCTTCTCTCTGATCAAATTTTAATGAAACAATTCAGAGGAAAACCATCATCTTACTTCAGAAATTGTTTTTACGGAAAATATAATAAATTCCAGCCTTCAGGCACAATCATAGCTTCTCCGTTTGGCTCTTCACTGCCTGCTAAATCAAATTGATGAAGACCTGAACTCTGATACTGACCATGGATCCAAGGTCAATTTAATGTGCACCAGGCACTGATTAAAGTGCAATTCATAAGTTCCCTCAATCAATATAATAATATAAATTTTGGAATGTGGCCACAAAATTTTATTTAAGCTTCGCTTCTTGTCTTTTATAATTTCCAAAGTACATTTTCTATTTATTATTTCAACCATGATTTAATTCTCCAAGTCACTGGAAATCTAGTTAGAACTACAGAACACAGAGTCCTAAGTAGTTCAGAAATCACCTTGCCTAAGCCTTACTGTACAGGTGAAGAATGTGGGATACCATGGTGGCCTGGAATGAAGCACTGCTAACTGGGGGATGCCTAGAGCAGAAATGTACATCCTAAGATGTCATAAAGCATTTTGTTGCTTCACTTCCTATAGAAGCCAAACTATTTTAGAAGTAAAATTTATTTTTTAAATAATACATATTCATTATAAAAGAAAAAAAGAGCAACATGTCATGAAATACAGAAAAGTAAATAGGTAAAATGAAAACCATCCAAATTATTACCTCAGAAATAACCATTTCTTACATTTCATGGAATGTTATTACAGTATTTTTTATATATACAAATAGAAGCAAAAGAGAGAAAAAAAGGTGTGAAAGGGAAGAGACAGAGAAAGAGAGAGAGGGGGTGAAGAGAGAGAGGAAGAGAAAGGAAGAGAGAGAGAGAGGAAAAGGGAAAGAAAGAGAGGGAGAGAGAGAAATTTTAATTTAATTTAAAATGGAAAAACAAAATATTTAAAAACCAGTATTATATGTTATTCAGATAAAACATATATTTAATCTTATTTGAATTTAACTCCAGAAAGAACTGAAGGAAAAGGAAATACTGAACTTTATATAGATATTTCATTATTTCAAGACACAGTCACATAAATATAGTCTTCTAAAATTAAAAGAAAAGAAATAAATATTTTTTTTCAAGATTATTTATTTATTTATTTGACAGACAGAGATTACAAGTAGACAGAGAAGCAGGCAGAGAGAGGAAGGGAAGCAGGCCCCCTGCTGAGCAGAGAGCCCGATGTGGGACTCGATCCCAGGACCCTGAGATCATGACCTGAGCTGAAGGCTGCGGCTTAACCCACTGAGCCACCCAGGCGCCCCAGAAATAAATATTTTTAAAATTAATACTAAGTTTAAAGAAAATGTCTTATCCATATAGAATATCCACTGACTTTTTGTAATTAAGCAAAGACATTAGCACACATGTGATCCCTCTTTTCTCTTTCACCTTATATGCAGATATTGTCCTAAAAATAAAGCTTTCCTATTATCAAAATCTACCCATTTGTACATGCTGATTTACAATCTTACATTTTATAATCCATGAGGTAGCAGTATTAGATATTCTTTAATGGTGGTAAATACCACTACCAAACATTTTTAATAATACTCTTCATTTTTAGGTTACTAATTTTGACTCAATTCACAGATGGATTGAGTTTTAACTTTTTTTTCCCCAAGCAGAGATCTTCTTGGTATACACTTCTTTGAACTTTTAAATTATTATATGTTTGTATGTAATCTTTATATTAAAATGACAACTTAATCAGAGGTAATATTAGACAATTACTTGTCTTACTTTTCCTCAGAACCTTGTAGAAATTGCTCCACTGTATTATTTTTAACCAATTCATTAAGGAATGATTAATGTACAAAATGCTATACATGTGTAATCTGCACAACTTGATGAGTTTGGAGACAACTATACATCTGTGAAACCATCACTGCAATTTGTGCCATAAAAAGGGTGTTGGTATGTGGATGTACAATGACAGTATAATTTTCCTTCTGACTTACTTTCACTTCTGGAATTCCTATCTGGAGTATCTATGTTTTGAGTTCAGTGACTTCACCAGGACACAGTGCTCAATCTTCTGAATGCATTTTTCCCTTGATACACTGAGTATCTCTTAAGCCGGCAAACAGAATCCAGCAGAGACAACTGACTGAAGGAGGAGTGATTTAGTTAGATATGCCTTTTTTCTTCAATTATCTTCATTTTGTTTAGCAGAAGTATTAATACTTAATATACTTAAAATACTTAAAGTATTTTAAATTTCCTGTCTCTGTCTTTTGTATCTTTAATTTCTCTAATAAGAATTTTTTATGATCGTTATTTTTCATTTCCACATTGAACCTCCATATATTGTCACTGTGTTTATTCCACTGTAACTTTGTTTCCTGTAATATTAAATTCCAGACTCTCTGCACTGCACTCTATCAGTATTTCTCTGTTCCATCAAGACTGTCCTCTGCCGATCTGCCTCAGTTATGAAGCTAGATCACAGTCAGTCAATTTATGACATTATTGTATTATTTCTGCTCCAGTTTCATGTCTCCTGAGATATCCCACCATATTCAGTGAAGTTGTTCCCCTTTCTCCTGGTCTGTGGACCTAGTCAGAACTTGTCTATCAGCTAAACGGTCATTGAGCGGACTTCAGGGAAATAGTACTTGTGGAGTGATACACAATTTGGGTTCATAGCGATATAATTATTTGGTTTAGCTTTCTTTTTATAATCTTTGTTTTTCAGAATATTTCAAAAGAGATAAAGAAAATAAAGATATCTTAAATACCTTTCCTTTTTTTTGGTAAAAATCACAAAACTTTTTCTGTGTTTTTGTTGTTGTTGTTGTTGTTGTTTTGTTTTTTGTTTAATGATTAATGTGTTCCTGGGACAGATAAAATGGATTTAGATCTATGGTGGGCTTGTGTCATGTTTAGATTTCACATCCTTTTGCTCTGATACCAATAACCCTCAAATTGCATGGACTTTCAAAAAAGGTTTATTTATTTCTCACATCACATCTCCCTCATAGTTTTTTCTTCCTCTTAAAACCCAGTCTAATGAAACAAACTCTCTAGAACTTATTATCATGGCATAGGATACCACAAAATGGCTCTTAAAGCATCTGTTTGCAAGTAGGCTGTGTCTCCCCCAATCATAATTCACGGACCCATGAGAAAAGGAACATGATTAAGATTAATGTTAATACATAATAGTTAATAACTAAAATTCATGGTTAGAGAGGTGTGGGAGGCCGCAATAAGGTAATGTTGTCCTAAATAAGATGGTTGTTTGGAAGAATATGGCTTGGGACAAAACCTAAATGCAAAAGAAAGTTGCAGAAGGTTTATGAAGGGAAACCTTCAGAAAAGGAGAAAAAGACCAGATGCCTGACCCTGTCCTCCGCAGAGGACACGGTTGTGTTTGTATTTTTCCACAGGATGAGGACACCCCACGCTGGATGCCAGAGACATGGTGCCGAATCCTCACATCTCCAACAGAGGATGGCTCGCCTCATGTTGAACGGTCAGAACAGACGGGGAAAAAGATGTCTCCCCCTTTACAGCAGGAGGGATGTTTCATGCAGAACTCTGGAAACTGGTTGTTGCCCTGGGACCAATCGGAGTGCAAATAGCCAGGAGTGGTTATACTGCCACAAAAGACTTCAATCTGATTTTGCTGGCCTGTGTTCCTAGACCTGTGTTCTTAGTGGGCTTGGGATCAATAGGTCTCACCTCTCTCCAAGGGGGACATCTCTTGTATAATATCCATTGTGACCATTGTGTGTTAAATTATCTACCTGTGTCCCTGCCTTTGTCAGGCACACGTCCTGTGGTAGTGTTTATAACTATGCAAGCTCCATATATGTTATTACCTGTGGAAGTAGAAGGACCTTGGTATGCTAATTATGGTTATCAGTTTGCCCTTAAAATGCAGTTGCAGCTCAAACGAGTCAAACGTTTTCTGGGTCTATTGATAGCAGGAATACAGCACTAGTAACACTCATTCTGGTTGTTTACTGGACTCCTCATTATATTACTTGCTTTTGTTTTAATATGGTGCATTGTACAGATTCGTGTTAGGACAGCAACGATTACATGCGCAAGCACAAATTCATATGCTTGGCTTATTTAAAAAGGAAGGGGGAGATGTGGGAGGCCGCAATAAGGCTTGAGACGAGGACCAAACCAGGCCCTGACTTGTGCCTCCTTTAAAGTCTGAATAACCTAACAAAAGGTTTAGGATGGGAAAAGTTGAGGAGCACTGAGAAACGGTCTGTGCTATGTGTTGTGCCCTCGCCTACATGACTTCCCACATGCCTGCTAAATAAATGAGAACAATTCGGTTGGAATCAAAAGTTCGTTGCTGGTCCTTGCTGCCCTAATACTGCTCATAAATTACTTTCAGGTTTGCTGTATCAATACAGAACAATTGTACTAGCATCGGCTGTTTGGGATCACGAGGTCTGCTTATAGTTAAATGTGAAACTTATTATGGGAACTCGTGGTGTTTAACTGGACACAGGTGTATTGTTTCTCCTATCACTATATATATGGCCTTAATGCTTTGAATAAACTAAGCACTGTTGGACATCCTCCTCAGTGCTCCTCCTGCCGCCATTTCTTTGTCTCTTAATTTCTTTTCACCATCCTCTTACCCTCACGTTCCTGGTCGGTTTTTGCGCTGGCTGCGACAGAGAGGACTGAAGACTATTTGGGATTTGTAATGAAATTTAAAACTGTCCATCTTCTTGAACACAAAATTATTCACCTTCCACAAGAAAAGGTTACCCCCTCTTCTGAAGTGAAAATATCTAACAGTGCTATACAATCATATGGTCTAGCCTCAAAGCCCAGGATCTCATGATTTAGGGAAAATATGGTTTCTAGTTTCATTTTTTTCTTGCTTTTGTCTTTATTATTTTATTTTAATCACAGCATAGTTAACATACAGGGTTATATTAGTTTCAAGTGTGCAGTATAGTGATTCAACAATTCCATACAACATCTAGTGTTTATCACAGAAAGTGCCCTCCTTAATTCCCATTACCTATTTCACCCATCTCCTCACCCACACCCCCTCCAGTAACCATCAATTTATTCTCTATAGTTAAGTCTATTTCCTGATTTGTGTCCCTCTTTTTTTTCCCCTTATGATTTTTTGTTTTGTTCCCTAAATTCCACAAATGAATGAAATCATATGGTATTTTTCTTTCTCTGTCTGACTTATTTCACTTAGCATAATACCCTCTAGATCCATCCTTGTTGTGCCAAATGTCAAGATTTCATTCTTTTTTTCATGGCTGAATAGTATTCTGTGATGTGTAGTTTTATATCCTAATCCTCTGAAACAGAGTGATGAAATGCATGTAGCATAATTATATTTACCACTTTCATTATAAAAATAAGTGGAGTCAACCACATGGAAGTCACTGGTGCATACTATTTATGGAAACTTAATAAGGAGATATTATGGGATCACTGGAGATGGTCATATTTCTTAATTAAGCCTTAGTTCTTCTTTCCAGCTCACTGTACTTCATGACTCTTGGCTCTGTTCTGAGGACCTTCCTTTTCTATGACCCTTCTAGCCCATCTGAAGAGGGCATTAAAGAACAGGTAAATAAGCTTTCTCAGATGACATCTTCATTAGAAATCAGTGACTTAACCATCAGTTGAGTCTTAAATTTTATGTACCTTTTGATTCAAACTTGTTCACTGAGCAAACCAAGACTCAAAATCTTAGTTCATCTTTCATCTACTTTATTCCTTCTAGTCTTTTCCCAAATGGCAACTGTTTTACTGCTACTTCTTTTCTGGACTTGCTACTCACTCCAGGTTAATTAAAGAAATATTTAATGTATCAGGATTGTATGAGAAGAAGGCTATGTGCCTTTCTCATAGAATAAATTCAAACATTTGTAACAAAGGTTGTGATTACAATAGACTTGATTTAGTCCTTTACATAAAGCTTGGTTTTAATACTACTTCGTGGCTTAAGGACATTGTTACTTTTATCTTTTACCAATTATAAATGAAAATCAGTTCTGTCTTCCAAGTCCACAAGTCTAAAGTCTGTGTTTCCTGTAATTTCTGCCTAATTATGTTCCGATTTTTTCCCGTTTCTTCTGTTTCTTGAAAAATCAATGTCAATGCAACTGATAGCATTCAAGTCATGTTTATAACTTCTCCAACTCTTCACCAAAAGCCATACATTTATTCAGTAGATTAAATGGTTTTCACAGTCCTGCTAGTGATACCCAAATATTTTGCCACTTTATTATGTGAGTTGTCTTTTTGCCAGTTTCCAATAATTGCTTTTTCAGCATGCCTTTTGTTAGCTTTGAAGCAAGAGTTACATATTTCACTTTGTAGTTGTTACAGTAAAACCAGCTTAATGGTAATGATTTCTGTATTGGCATCAGTCATTAGTGCCAAAATTACATAACAAAACCAAACAAAACCAAATTCTTAGTGGCATGACAATGCATTTCTCTCTTTCTCATATCACATGTCCACCAAGGGTAGTTGTTAGTTGTACATTTTCTTCATTCTGATATGTAATCTAATACAATTGCCTTAGTCTGGGTCAGATCAATGTGGTAAGAGAAGAATATACAACGATGCAATGGAAATTATGGCTTCTGCTTAGAAGTGGTATCTGTTAGTTCTATTAATTTTTATTGACCAAAGCAAAGTGCATGTCCGTTTATAATTCAGTGAAGGTGAAGAAATAGAATTCTTTCATGTGAAATTCTAATAGTACATGTATCAATAATATCAAGACAATCAAAACAAAGCAGACATTGTCCAAGTGAACTCAGCATATCTAAAATACAAAGAAGGATGCAAGTCATCTGGTGGACAGAATGGAATTCCTCTAACAAATGTGCTAATTATGTCTTTTTCTTGAGATATTTTCATAAGCTAAACCAGAATGTGAAATCCATTGGGGAAGGAATTTAAAGATTTTCTCATTTGAGGGAAATTGTAGCAATGCAAACATTACAATATTTTCCAAGGTTTGTTTTATTTTGTTTTGTTTTCCCAAATAAGGCTTTTGAAATTTTTTCTCACTGTTTTTTTCTAAAGTTTTAACAAATATATTGCATTAGTCATGATACTTAATGTAATAGTCCACTTGTTGCAAAGTAGAATTCTTAAATTATTTTTTATAGCCCAGGTTCTCATGTACATGGGTGTCAAATATTTTCATGATGTGTGTTTTGTAAGAAGGAAGTACATCTGGGGACATTTGAAACAAGATAATCTATGTGCTTCTTGCTCATGGTATACCTGAAATTATTTAAAAAATAAATGGATAAAAAAAAGGATGGGAAAATATATCAATATCAAATAAAGCTGAGCAACAAAACCCACAAAACAGGCTTGAAAAATTTTATAGTTGATAGTAGAAAATTTAAAACACTGAAAGAAGTTTATTTTATTTTCATAAAAGTGGGAAACCACAAAGAAAATATAACTCATAATCTTTTTGTATCACGTAACACAGCATCAAGATTTGTACAACAAAAATTAATTGAAGTGGAAGGAAAAATCAACAAGATAGGCTTGTTTGTTTAGTGTTTAACGTACAAACTTTATGACAAACCAAGAAGACAGTTTAATTATGGCCACAGGATATATGTTTAACTTAAATAATATTAAAATTATGGGCATTAAAATATTATATCTTAACACATACATTTTTAAAATGTTTATAGAAATTCTACTGCATACTTTCCTTCAAGCAACTGCTAATTAATTTCAAAGAGTCAGAATGATAAAGTCCATGTTTCATGGCAATATCAACCTTTAACTTGGACTTGGAATCCAAATACTTCTATCTTCATTCCTTATATTTTGGTTTGAGTTATCATTAATCTCTGCTAGGATTATTGCACATATCTGTTAACACACTCACTTTTCACTCTTTCCTACTAAGAGTATATTCCCAACACAGCAGATAGACAATCATTTGCAACAGAAATCAGATCATTTTACCTTCACGCATAAATCCCTGATAAGTCTCCCCATTTGACAGAGTGAAAGCAAGTGGTATTAAGAGTGGCTTCAAGTTCTTACAGGAGCTAGGCCCTTTTCCTTTCTGATGCTCTGATCTATGACTCTCCCTCTTACTCTCATGCTTTAGCACCTGCATTTCTGGCCACCTCTTGAATACACAGTCTTCTGCTCTTCTCTTTTCTCTGTCTGAAACACCTTTCTACGATAGAAACATTTGGATAACTCCCTTGCTTTCTTTAATTGTTTTACTTAAATTTCATCTTCTCAGTGAGGCTTACCAAAACTACTCTGTTACTACAACCATTGTCCCAAACATTCCTAATGTCTCTGTTTCATTTATCTTTGTACACTACTTATCACTGTCTAACCTGCTCAACTACTTATTATTGTATTATCTATCTCTTTCTGCTAGAACACATATTCTATGCATCTATAGGTATTTATCTATTTTGTCAAAAGTTTGAGCAAAATTGAACATTCAATAATATATTGAATAAATATATATATATTTATATTTTTGAATCCAAGAGTGATACATTATATATTCAATATATAACATCATATATATATATACTTCTTAAAGTTAAGCTCAGAGGCAGACTTATAAACTTAAATGCTTTATTTTTCTTTAAAGAACAAAAATCAAACAGTATTCACTCCACATTTAAGTAATAAAGAAAAATGTTTAATCAGGAAAAATAAGTAGAATCAGTGAATATATCTTAACCCACTGAGCCACCCAGGCACCCCTTCAGTGAATATATCTTAGAGTCAACTCCTACACATTGTACCTGACAAGGGACCCAGCACAACAAAATAATCAAGTGTAATTTAAC
This sequence comes from Mustela nigripes, assembly GCF_022355385.1. Taxonomy (NCBI): domain Eukaryota; kingdom Metazoa; phylum Chordata; class Mammalia; order Carnivora; family Mustelidae; genus Mustela; species Mustela nigripes. The sequence continues at coordinate 107,858,494 of NC_081559.1, forward strand.
AGTAAATAGTAGTAATATAATTCAAAAGTTGAGGTATAAAAGAAATTACATCAGAAAGTTAACACTTGTTATAAAAAATCTTACTCAGATATAAGTACTTTCAAACATGTGTTATGTGAGTATCAATTTACAGACCCATATGAAAGTGTGCCTTTGAATGCAGTTCAGATATTACCACAAATAGAAGGCACCAATGTTATGGAGCAAATTTGTATCAGTTACTTGTAAAATATCCTTACACAGATAGAAGGAAGGGAGGGAGGAGGGAAAAGAAAGGAAGGAAGGAAGGAAAGAAGAAAGAAAGGAAGAGAGGGAGGGAGGAAGAAAGGAAAGAAGAAAATGCATATTTAATTTTAGTTTTCAAGATTATGGTTATTCTGTATTTTTACATTTTTCTAATTAAAAGTTTAAGCTATGAACTTTTTATGTTATTAGAATACTTTATAAATACTTCTGTTAGCTGCATGGTTTTATATTGAGTAGATGAGCCATAGATTAATGACTTTTTGAATATGTGAATAATGATAATATCATACTTTAATATTATTATTTAAGTGCTTTACCTGTGTTCAATACTGCATGCAGCCTTCAGCCAAAAGTCTGATTTTAGATATAGAGTAGGTGTAAAATACACACCTGCCTGTTTTAGGAGAACTAATATGAAAAAGGAAATGCAAAATATCTCAATATTTTGTATTGATTATATATTGAAATGATATTTTAGATTTTGATTTAAATAAATATAGCAATAAAATAAACTAGTATTAATAAAATAAAATAATATTTATTTATTTACTAATAAATAAATAGTATTTATTACTATTTATTAGTAATAAATAAATAGTATTTATTTACTAATAAATAAATAGTATTTATTATTTACTAATAAAATAAAATAGTATTTATTTATTACTTCTTGTATTTTTAATATAGCTACTTATAATATTTAAAATGACATGTATGTTTCGCAATATTGACCCATATTTCTTTAAGACCATGCTTTTAGACAAAGTGTTACATGATGAGGGAAGAGGAAAATGAGTTTTTAGGACTTGGATATTTAGGAAAGTTTTGTCAAAGACGTACCATTTAAGGAGGTTGGGTTTTTTTGTTTTTTGTTTTGTTTGAAAGTTAGTGCCTGATGGCACTTCACCATCAAATACATACTGAAATAGTCTTTCTCAAAATATGTGCATTTATCATTTTATTTTATTTTACACACTCATAACTCTACAACAGCTATGCTTTCCACAATAGTAAATAAGGATTTCTCTATGTTCATGTAAAATTACATTCTCAGAGAATATTTAAAAACAAGAAATACCCGTATCCCCACTGTTCTTTAGTATCCACTCAATGTTTTATTTTCTCCTCCTTTCTTGGGAATATATTCCCTGTTGTCAAAGTCTGCATTGCCTCAAACTACATTAGTCTCAAAAGATTAATCTGTTACATATCCGTAACAATGAACTGTGGGTGTATCAAAAATCTCATATATGTTATTTTCATTTTTTCACAGTGTGATTTTATAAAACCATAAGTTTATTAATCTGCCAGTACATAAGGAGGGTTTCTTAATATTTTCACTGGGTTGAAATTGATAGAATATAATATTAGCCATTTTCAACAATTCAAGTGGCATTTACTAAAATGTCAATGCTGTGAAACTTCCACCTCTTTCTAGTTCCAGAATGTTTTCATTAATCAAACCAAGAAACCATGATGTGGTTGCTGCCCATTTCTGCCTTTCTCTGGGCCTTGATAACTATCAATCAATGTCCTTTCTTAGTACCTATTTGTTTTGAATATTTCATATAAGTGAAATTGCATGATGTATAACCTCTTTTTCTGACTTCTTTTACTTAACCTGTTTTCTTTCTTTTTTTTTCTTTTGAAGTTCATTGTTGCATGAATGGATAATTTGCTCTTCATGTCTGTATAATATTTCATTGCATGTACAAACACAATTTTATTTATTTGATTTTTTTAAATTAATGGACATTTGGATTATTTCCATCATTTAGCTATTATGAGTAATGCTGCTATGACTATGTGTGCACCTGTATTTGTTTTACTACCTGTTTTCAATCCTTTAGGGTACATACTTAGGAGTACATATATTGGATCATATGAAAATTCTATGTTTAACTTTTCAAGGAACCACAAAACTGTTTCCCAGAGAAGTTAAATCATTTTACACCCCCAACAGAAATGTATGCAGATTATAAGTTCTCCACATCTTCACCAAGACTTGCTATTTTCTCTTTTATTTGTTTTAATTATAGCTCTCCTGCTGCTGTAAAATAGCATTTCCATGTAATTTTGATTTTCATCAAAATGTTAAGTTTTTGTTCATATGCTTATTGGTCATTCAAATATGTTTACTGAAGAAATTTTAAGTAATTTTCCCCTTTAAAAAAATCGGTCATGTCTTTTATTGCTGAGTTATAGGAATTCTTTATATATTCTGAATACTAGACCCTTATGGGATTTATAACTTGCAAATATTTCCTCCCCTGTTATAGATGGCTTATTCACTTTCTTTTTTTTTTTTTTTTTTTTTGTTTTTATTTTTTTTTTTTTTTTCTATTGCATTTTTTTTAATTAATTAATTAATTAATTTATTTATTTATTTTTAATTTTTTATTTTTATAAACATATATTTTTATCCCCAGGGGTACAGGTCTGTGAATCACCAGGTTTACACACTTCACAGCACTCACCAAATCACATACCCTCCCCAATGTCTAGAGCGTATCATGCTTAGCGAAATAAGTCAAGCAGAGAAAGACAACTATCATATGATCTCCCTGATATGAGGAAGTGGTGATGCAACATGGAGGCTTAAGTGGGTAGAAGAATAAATGAAACAAGATGGGATTGGGAGGGAGACAAACCATAAGTGACTCTTAATTTCACTTTCTTGATAATGTACTTTGATGTGCAAAAGTTTTAAATGATGATGTCTAATTTATCCATTTTTTTTTCTTTTGTCATTTGTGCTTTCTGTGTTAGATATAAGGATCTACTACCAAATTCAAAGTCATAAAGATTTACCCTTACTCTTTTCCTGTAAGGGGTTTATGGTTTCACTGTTACATTTATGTCACTGGTCCATTTTTGAGCTAATTTTTGTATGTGGTATAAGGTCAGAACTCAATTTCATTGCTTTGCATGTGGTTATCCCATTGTCCCAGCACCATTTATTGAAGAAATAACTCTTTCCTCATCAAATGGTCTTCACACCCTTGTAAAAACTCAGCTCAGTTTTCTTGAGCACTTTGAGCATAGGTAAAATATTTAATTTAAAATATCTCGAAGCACCTGGATGCCTCGTTCCTTAAGTATCTGCCTTTGGCTCAGGTCATATTCTCAGGGTCCTGGGATCAATCCCAACATCATGCTCCCTGATCAGCGGGAAGCCTGTTCTCCCTCTCTCACTCCTCCTGCTTGTGTTTCCCCTCTTGCTGTCTCTCTCTGTCAAATAAAGAAAATAAAGTCTTTAAAAATTAGAATAAAATATGTATCTAATAATATCAAAGTCAATGCTTCCCTAGGGATAGTTTTGTTAATTTCATCTTTGAATGGGCCTTATTTTCTTGTTTCTTCACATGTTTCTTTCATAGCTTTTGTTGAAAATAGGATATTTCAGATGTTATAATGTAGTAATTCTGGAAATCCTATGGTTTGTTTTTATTGCTCTCTATAGGCTCTTCTTATTTAGTAACTTTTCTAAATTATATTTTAAATTTGTTTTCTTTGGTATGGTGTCTGCAATGTCTGTTCATTTTTGAGAGAAATTTTGGCTAAGAGCCAAAAAGCAAATAACAGAAGAAGAAAATATAAAAGAAGAAATAAATTAAGGGAGAAAGAAAACAGAAATGAATGAACAAGAAGTTTTCTGTCTTTACATCTTTTTTTTTTTTTTAATGCTAGAACATCCGTTCAGTGCCCAGCCAAATTGTTTATACCTCTGCCTTAGTCTTGATATCCTGCTTGCACTTTGCTTAGAAATCACCCAGAGGGGGGTGCCTGGGTGGCTCAGTGGGTTAGGCCGCTGCCTTCGCTCAGGTCATGATCTCAGGGTCCTGGGATCGAGTCCCGCATTAGGCTCTCTGCTCGGCGGGGAGCCTGCTTCCCTCTCTCTCTCTCTGCCTGCCTCTCCATCTACTTGTGATTTCTCTCTGTCAAATAAATAAATAAAATCTTTAAAAAAAAAAAAAAAGAAAAAGAAATCACCCAGAGGTGAAAGTTTAGGGTGTCCTTAGGTCTTTTCTAAACATGCGTCTTGCCATTGGGTATGCATGTTTTGTTTTGTTTTTAATTCCCTAGTATTCATGGATGCTTTTTTTTTTTTTTAAATTTTTTATTTTTTATAAACATATATTTTTATCCCCAGGGGTACAGGTCTGTGAATGCTTTTAAATGTGCTAATTTCTCAAACTCTCCAGCTTTTGCTTTCAAACCTTTGGCATTCTATTGTACACCTCAACATTGATCTTTTGCCCTGGGAAGCTATAAGCTTCTTGCTTACCTTACAATACTTTCAAGAAATACCTGCTGCTTTTCTGCATTATGTAAAACGGAGATGAGCACCTTGCATCAGTCTATCTACTAGTTTTCAGACAAGTTAGAATAGAAAAACAAAAACAAAACAGAACCGTAATAACTTGCAAATGGGGCCTGTTTTCTCCTGAAAGATCTAGGGACCAGGGTGCCACACTGGGACTGGGGTCCACCCTCTTTAAGACCACTGACAGAGGAAGGGCAAAGAAAAGTAAAAATGCCACAAATTCCCTACAACTTCAAAGTGGCCTTTGCCTAGATTCAGAATTCACTCGGATGCTGTAGACTTGTTTCCCTGAATCACGGCGCAGTTAATTCTTTAGCTCATTCTGTCTCTTTGAAGGAGAGATGGATACTTGGAACTGTCTACTCAGCCTCTTTTTCTGATGTCCATTGTAAACATTTTAAAATCTCCCTTACCTCCCAAATAATATCTCCATTTTCTCCTTCCTACACATATAATGTTCCAGTTCCCTGAAATGCACTTTTCCAACTTTGTACCTGGTAGGCAATCAGAGTTTTCTCCCAGTAACTGTTTCCTTTAGGTCCCCAAAGTTCTCAATGTTCCTTTTAAATATAAACTTCTAATTTTTGTTATAATCACTTATTTCATTTTGTTTTCCCTTACCCTAGTAAGAAGAGGGTGAGAATTTTCATTGAACAAACTGCATACTATTCATCCATGGATTAATTAAATGAACACTAAAATGAAAACCTACTTTTGCTAAGTACTAGGAGCTCAGCATGGGCAAGAAAGTCCAAGCTCTTTCTTCAGGACATGTATTCTTGGTTGCACAAGCTTCATCCCAAAGCCCAACATATTGCAGATATTCAATAATGGATTTTAGATTAATGAATATCATATATCTACTTAACTCTAATTGCTATGTACTAACCCATGAGGGATCAGTCAAAAGTAATGGCTACTATTATATCTCAGGTGCATTTTACATATTATATCATCTATTATCAATCTCACTAATGAGGAGGGGATTAGTATACCAATGTGTTAAATGAGAAAATTGAGACTCAGATTAAATGATTACTAAGTAGCCAAGGTATGATTCCAACCTAGGTGCGTCACTCCACTCAAAATAATTATTTGATATAAAACAATACCACCATATGTTCAAAATATCAACTTCCTGGTAACTCTGATATTTTGGAATAGAAACTTTACTTACATCATGTTTAATATAATCATCTCTTTGTTGGGGAAAATGAACAAAAATTATTACACTAAATCATTTGAAGTAATGTGTAACATCTCTGTTCAGAAGTTGAACATAGACAGGAAATGAAGGGCTCATTTGCATAATATAGTCAAAAATCACATTATCTAGTACTTTCTTCTACAAATCCTTAACAACTTATAGAGCTGCATGACAAACTAAAATTGAAAATGAATTTCCACATTTGTTATTACAATTGCTAGGGAAGCACAATGGAGGTAACTAAAAATCTGTATTTTGTGTATTTCAAATGGCATGTCTGCACGGATCATCTTAAAAATAGACTTCTTTAAAACTAAACCCTCCATGTTAAGTGTATACTTAAGCTTACTGATCCCTTTGTGTGTTTTCCCATTTTTAGGATTCCCTTTTATCTTTTAATCCCTTTATCTGCCTAACTCTTTTCTTCTATTTCTCAATCATCTATACTCACCTTATGATGTAGCCCTCTGTAGTAGCTGGAATAATGGACCCACAAAGATATCCACATCCAGTTTCCAGAAAAAGCCTTGGAAAAAGAGACTTGGAAGATGGGATTAAATTGAAGAGATTGATATGGGGAAATTATCCTGGATTATTCAAGTTGACTTTGTATAATCACATGGATCCTTATAATAGAAAGACAGGAAAGATCAAAGTCAAAGAAGGTAACACAATAATGAGAACTTCGGTTGAAGTGATATAATCTGAAGATGGAGAAAGAGGCTCAAAACCAAAAGACAGGAGTCCCTTCCAAAAGCTAGAAAAAGCAAGGCAGCAGATTCTCCCCTAAAGCCTGTAGAATGAATGAAGCCCTGCCAATGCCTTGATTTTAGCCCTCTACTAACACTCACTTTGAACACTTGACCATCAGAATTTTAAGAGAATGCATTTGTGTTGTTTTAAACCGTTGAGTTAAAATATTTCATTACAAGAGAAAAACAAAACTAATGTTCTTTTCCATCTCTCCTGTTTCTTTATCAGCTATACCATATCACTTTTCAAGGAAAAACAAAACAAAGTCCCTCACCAAGATTTAGACTCTCCTTTTTATTTTACGACTCAAAAGAAAGATGCATTTTAAAAACATCATAGTATGAAACAATGCCTTAGGACAAAAAAATTACTGCCTACTTATATAAATTTAAACAATACCCTAGGAGGGCAGTAATAGTTTATTTATTTTTATTATTTTTTGAAAATCTAATGTATATTAATAATATTATTTTACATTTTTAAATTTGAATATAGTTCATTATTTCTAGACTGAGACACTATAAACAATTCCAGGGCTATTACAAGATTGTTATTAAAATCAGGAAAAGACCACACATTCTGACAACACCCACTTTCCCAAATAAAACACATGTAGCTTGGTAACTCAACCAAGAAAACAACTCATGGAAGCAAACAAAATGATCAGTTAAGTTCAGGATCTTAGTTTAAAAATCAAGGGGATTACCAAAAATAGATAAAAAGTTTGCAAAACTCTGTGAGGAAGAGAAAATCCGGAGTAGGCAAGGCATAATTTTGAAGCTATAAAATGGTCACATGACTCTGATTAGATTTTTTGGGAGGAATTATATGAAATAGAATGTTTGGGGAAGCTATGTAGACTATCAGATGTTGCCTTACCTCTATAAATATAATTCTGTTTAAATAAATAACATTCATTTGTAGAGCAGGTTTAGGTTTACAGAAAATTGAACAGGTGCTACAGCTGGTTCCCATTCACCTTGTCTCACTCTGCACTCTGCTTCCCTTATCATTAACATACTGCATTGGTGTGCTATATTTGTCACAATTGATGAATCAATATTGATTTGTCATTATGAAATCAAATGCATTGTTTACATTAATTTTTACTTTTTGTGTTGTTAATTCTGTGTTTTAACAAATGTATAAGTTCATGTATCAACCATTACACTATGTTACAATAGTTTCCCTGCTCTAAAAACCTAGTTTATTTTTTAAATGTACCCATATATTAATATTGTATTTCTCTTTGCCTATTTTATAAATTATTTTTTGTTTATTTACAACAAATTACTTTGCTTGGCATACACGTCCATGGCTGTTACACCAGCCTGTCTCTTTGCTCTAGTTTCTCAAAACTGCCTCTCCTGAAGGCAAACTTATTTACCCATTGCCCCAGAGAAAACGCCTTTATTCCTGCTATTTAACTTTGCTCAAGTAGTTTTCCCAACGGAAGACTTCCCAGCTTTTCTTCTTTCTGCAAATTGTCCAAAATTTCCTGTTCAAATTCCATCTTTGACCAGTCTGTGCCATACCAGAACTCTTTCTGTTATTGGTTCTTACAGCAAGTGTTATCTCTGTGCCATTTTTTCCAACAGTTAACCATGGATCGTTCTAGTACTATCTTGTTACATCATTTGGAATTGTTATTTCATTTTTTGTTGTGTGTACGTATGTCTTAAGTATGTGAGATCATCATGAAAGTAACAATTCTCATTTCAATTTTTCATTGAACCCAACAGAAAGTAGTCAATCACTCACTATGTTTATGCTAATCAATAATAACTAAAGGAAAATTATTTCTTTCTTCCTGAGTTCTGCTTTCTTGGTGCTGAATGGAAAGACTTCATTCTCATTTTCACTGAGGAAAAAAAATCATATGTGGATTATTTCATTTTAATAATAATAACAAACAACATACCTGAGCTAGAGTGAAGGAGGTTTCATAGAAGAAATATAAACATGGAAACAGTACAAGGAAAGGCAAAAACATTTAGTGGTGAAATGTTGTTTGCATTTTGAAACATTGGTGTTGAAGTTAAAGGGACTTAAGTGAGCACAAGGATGTCCAGGAGGCACAAGAAGAGGGTACTGAAGAAACATAAAACAGTAGTGGAGAGAATGTAAACCCTCAAATCTGCAGATCCTGCTTTTTCTATTGCCTTATTCTTTCCCCATTTGTTCACACATCCATCCCTGGAATCCACACTGATATTTTTGTATGTGCTAGTTTAACTCTCCTTTTCCTGAAGTCTCTGTGAAAGTTTGTTTTGCTGTGGTTGTGAGTGTGAAGGTCTTTTTAAATATATATATATATATATACGTACATATACATACATATGTATATATATCTTCTTGTTCAACAATCATTTCCCCAATTGTATCTTCCTCCACATAAAGATCCATTTACAAATGGTTATCTCATATCTAGATACAGAGCAATCACCTGTCGGTGATCTCTTCCAACACAATGTGATCAGAGGAACCATGACTGTGAGGTGAACATTTACACATGCCGTTTGAGCTCTGTTTGATAAAAGCTCACTCTGGGGACAGTATCATTTGGCTGGGGGATCAGATGGGATGGGGGAAATGAGAGTAGAGTTGAAAAGGGTTGGTTTATGGAGTAACCATTATGAGTCAATCCATGTGCTCCTACATTTTATTTACTGCTCAAACAACTCTTCCAGATTTATTGTCTCCTTTTATAACAGTGGCTCCACAGAGTATATTATTTTCCCAAGTCACTAGTCAAACAGTCTTCACACTCTAGTCTACCCTAATCCAAAGTTTATGTCCTCTTTTGTTCCATGTTAAACACTACACTAGTTGAGTGACAAAAGTGCCATTTATATACCCAAGGTCTGGCAACTATAAAGTGGTGCAATCTTGGTTGAAAACCAATTTTATGTGACAAAAGCCCATACTGCTCTTAGAAGGGGTTAATTTAGGGGTTTTAGTTTCTAGTCAGTAAAGTGTTTTTAAAGTTAATGAAAGCACACCCTCTTATTTCCCTACTGAGTTACAGTCCTACGAAGGGAGAAAGTTTAAAAAAACAAAAAACAAAAACCAGAAAGAAAACAGTTCAAGAATTAGACTCCCAGTGCCAATGGTCATTAGTGGATAATTTCATGAGCGTGTTTAAGAGGCTGAGCATGTTGTTTCTATTGTTTGCCTTAATAACCTGAGAAATTCATGGATGTCTCCTCTCTCCTCTGCTTCATTTAGATTTTAAATCTAAACTAAAGAAATTTGATGTTTGCATATTTTATTTTTGTTACTGTGATCACTGATCTTTTGAACTAATATTAACCAGTTTCTTCAGTTTTTCTTAATTATACTACAAAATAGGACCATTTACGTACCATTCACTTAAGCAAACTAATGCTTAAGAGAATGCTTATTCAGTACTTATTCAGTACTGCTTATTCACGAAAGAGGTTATTCTGAGATTTGGATTGACTAGAGAGATCAGAACTTAACAGAAATTTCACATGTATTTGGCTTCGACTCTGCATGGAACAGGGCCAGTTATTAGAATCATTTATGTTACACTATAAGCTGTAATTAACATATCAGTTACTCATATATCATGTCCCAGATAATCACTGTGGGGAGTTATTTTTTTTTCCTCCTCAGATGTCAGTATGATAAATAACTGATTTTTTTCAATAAATATATGTATCTATAGGATATCTGACTATGCAGTGTCACTATGCTATGGATTTTGTGCAGAATATACCAAATTATAGTTGAGGATGCAAATTATATAAACACCACTTGAATACAAGGTGGAAAGTGCTATCAGGGAACTGGGCAGAATTCATTTTAAGGTATTAAGTAATCTTAATGTTTGTCACTTTGTTCTTTACAGATTTAGATTACTAAAGGGAAAAGCACAGAATATTTATAGAATTAGAGGAGGGATGGAGTACAAAGAGAGAATGAAAAGAGACAGTGAATGAGGATTCTGTAAAACTCTCTCAGAATCACTTGGGTTTTACTATAAGACCCTACACTGATGTTCATTAAGGGAAATGGAATACTCAGGAGGCTTTTATAGTTTGTCCACATCAACTCTCATACTTTAAGATAAATGGGTTTATTGATATTCATTACTACTGTTTTTCATGAAACAAAGCAGATCTTGTCCTTGTCTGCCTTTTTTACCCCAGGAGAAGTAGAACAGCTATCCTGGTAAGAGAGTTGGTAAATGGAGAACTTGGGATTCATATCTAGGCTAGTCTTCAAAGTTCTTTCTTTATTCTGCTATATCTCAAGGTGTCACAAAAGGAAATGCAGCAACCAGATAGAAAGTGTACTCAAACTTTCATTTTCATTAAAACATTTTTTATACACAGATACTGGAGCTACTTAAGCAGAACACTAAGATATCATATAAACTTGAATGTGGTAATTGACCATCCTAAAACTTTATTTATATATACACACACACTCACACACACATACACAATACAATAATAAGTGTTAGACATTATTTTATTTATATATTTATATATCCCCATTTACTGGATACACACAATTTACCAAACAAAACACAACTATAAAATAGAGGGACAGGGAGGCAGAGAATCCTAAGCAGACTCCCTGTTGAGCATAGAGCCTAGGACTGAGGCCAGGCTTGATCTCATGACCCTGAGATTACCACATGAGCTGAAACCAAGAGTCAGAGGCATAACCAACTGTGCCACATAGGAACCCCTATAATAAAATAGGTATTCTTGCTTTATATCTGAGGCAACCAGCACAGAGACATTGACCAACTTGGAGTGAAGTTGTAATTTGAAACTAGCACAAGCTCATACTGTTAACTAGTATGAAATGCTCTACAAACATTTTCATAGATGCCTACCATGTAGGCATTTTTTTATGATCCATAAGGTAGCTGTCTTTTAAAAATGCTCACTTAAAAAAACAATGATGTTCATCTGCATATAAAAAATGTTTATTTCTGTCTATAGGGTCATTTTAGATCAGTTTGTTGTTGTTGTTGTTGTTTGCCTTTTCTCATTTTCTTTAGACATCTGCATCTGATTTGCTTAACAAATCAATCCCCTAAAATACCAAAAATCTGAGAACACAGATAATTAAGACTTAGCCTGTGGTATCTTGCATCATCTTTGAAACCCTCCAGTCACATGTCTATAAAGAGACAAGAACAACCCATCATAAATGTTTACACATTAAAAAAAATCACACTTTCTGTAGGTGCTCACATCAAGATAGTTCAAGTTTTGAAGCACAATCCAAACTCTCAACAGAAGAAGTTTACTAAGAATAAGGGAAAGAGTTCAGTGACAAGAAGGAACTATGGTGTAATTTGGCCTGGGGACAGACCTGCATTACAACAAGGTTCAGGGCTGTTAGAGCTTATTGTTTGGAGTATTCCTTTGTCTTCCTAATGTATTATTAATGCCTTGTAAATAAGGGTTCACACTGTACCAGCTTACATGAATTTTCACCAGCCAGCCCTGCCCCAGGGAGCTGTACTTGTAATAAAAGAAATGAAATCAACATACTTCTCATGTCATTTAGTAGAAGTCAGGCCTCACTCACCAGGCAGAGGAAAATTTTTGAATTACAATTGTGAATGGGTATGTTTATTTTATTCTGTTTTAAGCTACTCAAATTTCAGCTAAGTTAATCATTATGCTTCAATTTGGGCTACATGGAAAAATTCAGCAAATACTGTCTCTTGATTTTATGCTGGGCATCAATACACCCACATTACACATTTTATTTCAGAATCTCAAACTTGCCCATTTGCTTTTTGTTAGTTGTCTTTTAGCTCCCTGTTGAGTTCCAGTTTACTCTCTATCTAATTCTGTATGTTAATTTGCCATTCCTGCCATGCCCTTGGGTTACTTTTGCTTCAGCTGAACCATAATAAATGTACGTTCAATGATTTTATCACATAAAGGAGGGTTTGGACTTTTTCATGATTTAGTACAAAGCATAGTTAGTATTGCATAATTTCCAGAAGGTTCTTGATTTATACTGAATGATGGGACTTTTGGTGAAATTAAATTTTCATTTTTAGGAAAATGTTAAATCAATATTGGCAAGGGGTGTGTGTGTTTGTGTGTGTGTGTGTCTATGTTTGTGTCTGTGTCTGTGTTCTGAGTTGAAGATGTACCTATGAAATATAAATCTTTGGGGAGGAAGCTATGGTTGAAAGAGATTGAGTAATGTTTTCATCAAACACCTTGCTTGGAAGCCACAGATATTAATCTTTCCAAGTCAACACACTGTATCCCTGTTCAATATATCCTTTTTAATTTTGATACCTTCATCCTGAGCAGAGTTGCTGAAGTCAATCTATGTCATAGGTGGAAATCATCTTGCAAAAACATAGGAAGCACTGAAAATATTAAAACAGTGTTGGTAAATCTCCCTCTCACAAATGTATTCGATTTAGGTGAGGTTTGTGCCTGTCATATGAAACTGTGAGTCATTAGTCTCTAGAGCCCAGACACTAATTGGCCTGAAAGCTCTGCTATCAGAGATGTCCTTAAAGAGGTTGTGTGACATGTGGTATCTATAGGAATAAATTGATTAAAACATATTTTTTCTGAGACAGGTTTGGAGGAGTATTACTTTTTCATTCTGGACATCAAAATCATTGACTATAACAGTAGCTCAGTTTGTTGTTCTTGGTCTATGCCAGCCACTGTTTCAAGGGCTTTATAGGTATTGACTTATAGAATGTCTTAAAAGATAAGTACTGTTATCCTTATTTTACAGATGAGGAAATTGAGACACAAAGAGATTAAGTAATTTACCTAAAAGTCAACATCTAGATTATTTATTTCCAGAGCCCTCACTCTTAATTTCTTTGCTATACTATCTCTTGACTACTGTAGTCTTGTTCACTTAGATAATGAACTGATGTGCAATGCCTCCTAAAATTTTCCTCCACTTAATGTAGGGGTGTGTCTCCCACACTCTAGAATAAGAAAGAAAGAGTTTTGTCTTCCACACCCTAGAATGAAAATTTAATGTGTTTTCTACATGATTGTATGTAAGCCTCATTAGGATATTGAGGGACTTCTTATGTCATTGTCCAATCCTGGTACATAAGACTCATAAGATAAATGCTGTGATGCTTATTTCTTAACTTCCCTGGACAGCCCTCCATATTGTTTAGAATGTCGCTGCAAAAATAGTGTGGTGCTCTTGCCCTTGGCCAAATTGCCTATTAATTTACTTAAGCTTTTAAAGCTTTGGTTTGTTCATCTGTCTAATTGCAAGAATAACAATAATTTCCTCCTCATGTGGTTTTGTGGCAATTAAAGGAATTATAACATGTAAGCCATTTTTCATCTGTAGTAATAGTTGTTAGTCATTAGAGTTGGTACAGATATATTTGTCATCCCATGCAGAAGTAATAGGGAGACATTCAGATTGGAAAGGTCATGTTCTAATGAGAGTCTAAGCTAAAAATCAAACAATTTGCAAGGTTCTGTAGGTTCCCTCTACTGTCCATTTATACTACTTAACCCCACCAGACACTGAAGAATAGCTCAGAGTGCTTCCTGTACTGTTTGGATGGAGTGGTAATGAATGCTACATGAGAAACAACATTGCTATTACTCTTCAGCATCAGACACATACCCTGTCTCCTAACACTAAGTCCCTTTAAAACTATGCTCAATTTACTTTGGGTTTGGAAATATTTCTATAACATCCTCAAACTCCAGTTTTCCCAAAAGGAAATTGAGAAAGCAAAGTATTTATCTATTATTTCTGAGTAACTCATTTAGGGAATACATTTCTGGAAGGTTCACAAGTCATAATTTTTGCTCATTTTACATCTTCTAAGCAAAAGACTTTTACTAACATCTCCAATTAATTCATTTCACATCCCCACTCGAAAATTTGTCAACATACTCTTTCTCTTTGGTATCAGTGTTACATGTACAAGGGTTATTTTCAGGTTTTGTTTGTTTGTTTACAAATAGTTTGAGTTTCAACTGTGAATCTAAATCTGTTCTCCAAACCACTTGAGGCCAGACTGGGCACATGGAAATGTCTAGATCCAGTTTGGATGCCAGCTGTTAATATGGGCAGCTTTTTCTATAGACCCATCCTTGTTCCACACAAACACCACTGAGTAGGAATCCCTTACATGTCTAATGTCTCTTGCCACTTCAAGTTAAGGGGACCATGCCACAGCCAAGAGACTTTAAATCCCATAATATACACAACCTCTCAGAAGCTATCCCAAATTAAAATACTATATACAATGCCATGTTTGCTATGCAATGCAATTTTAAGAGAAACTGGAAAATAAGATTGTTTACATGAGTCAAGTTTGATAAGTCAAACCTGAATGGGTGTACTGAATTATTAAAGCAATCATGAAAAAGAAAAACAAAACTGGAGATATCATAATTCCAGACTTCAAATCATATTACAAACTGTAGTAATCAAAACAGTATGATACTGGCACAAAAATAAACACATAGATTAATGGAACAGAGTAGACAAACCAAAAATAAAAACCCACAAAAAGAGGAAAGAATATGCTGGAGAGAGTCTATTCAACAAATGGTATTGGGGAAACTGGAGAGTTACATGCAAAAAAATGAAATTGGACTACTTTCATAAACACACAAAAATAAACTCAAAAAAGCTTAAATAGCTAAATGTGAGACCTGGAATTATAAAAATTCTAGAAGAAAACACAGGCAGTAATTTCTCTGACATCATATTTCTAGATATGTCTCATGAGGCAAGAGAAATAAAAGCAAAAATAAACTATTAGGCCTATATCAAAATAAAAGCTTCTGTATAACAAAGGAAATAATCAGCAAAACTAAAAGGTAACCTATGGTATGGAAATGGAGTATTATGCCTCCATCAGAAAGAATGAATACCCAACTTTTGTATCAATGTGGACAGGACTGGAAGAGATTATGCTGAGTGAAATAAGTCGAGCAGAGAGAGTCAGTTATCATAGAGTTTCACTTACTTGTGGAGCATAAGTAATAACATAAAGATGGAGGACATTGGGAGATGGAAATGAGAAGTGAGTTGGGGAAAATTGGAGGGGGAGAGAGACCTTGAAAGACTGTGGACTCTAAGAAACAAACTGAGGGCTTTGGAGGGGAGAGGGGCAGGAAGTTGGGTAAGCCTGGTGGTGTGTATTATGGAGGGCAAACATGCTGCATGGAGCACTGGGTGTGATGCATTAACAATGCTTCTGAAACACTGAAAATAAATAAATAAAAATAAATTAATGGGAAAAAACTATGGTATGGAATGGGAGAAAATATTTGCTAATGGATATCTAATAGAGGGTTAATATCCAAAATAGATTAAAAAAAAAAAAAAACTGATACAACTCAACACTCAAAACAAATGATCTAATTTAAAAATGGGCAGATTACCTGATCAGATATTTCTCCAAAGAAGACATATAGATGGCCAACAAACACATGAAAAGATGCTCAATATCATTTATTATCAGGGAAATACAAATAAAAATACCATGAGATATCACCTCACCTGTCAGAATGGCTAAAATAAAAAACAAAACAAAACAAAACACAAGAAAAAACAGGTTTTGACAAGGATGTGGAGAAAGAGGAACCCTCTTACACTGTTGGTAGGAATGCAAACCGGAATAACTACAATCAAAAATGGTATGGCGTTTTCTCAAAAAGTTAAAAGTGGAACTACCCTATTATCCAACAATTACACTGCTAGGTATTTATCCAAAGAATACAAAAACACTAATTCAAAGGGATACTTGTACCCCTATGTTTACAGCAACTATATACAATAGCTAAACTATAGAAGAAGCCTAAATATTTATTGACTGATGAATGGAAAAAAAAAAAAAAAAGATGTGGTGTATACATGTAATGGGATATTACTCAGCCCTAAAGAAAGAATGAACTCTTGCCACTTATAATAATGTGGATTGACCTAGAGTGGATTATGTTGAGTGAAATAAGTCAATCAGAGAAAGACAAATCCCATATGGTTTCAATCATATAGAATTTAAGAAACAAAGCAAATGAGCCAAGGTAGAAAGAGATGAATCAGAAAACATACTCTTAATTATAGAGAACAAACTGATAGTTACCAGATGAAACGTGGGTAGGGGGATTTGTGAAATAGGTGATGGAGATTAAAGAGTATGATTATCATGATGAGCATGGAGTAATGCACAGAATTGTTGAATAACTATGTTGTACACCTGAAACTAATAAACACTCTATGTTAACTATACTGGAATTAAAGTAAATATCACTTAAATCTTAAATTAAAAAAAAAGTAACGGGGCGCCTGGGTGGCTCAGTGGGTTAAGCCTCTGCCTTGGACTCAGGTCATGGTCTCAGGGTCCTGGGATCAAGCCCCGCATCGGGCTCTCTGCTCCGCAGGGAGCCTGCTTCCTCCTCTCTCTCTCTCTTCCTACTTGTGATCTCTGTCAAATAAATAAATAAAATTAAAAAAAAATAGTAACGACCCTACAAATGAAATTGACACCTCCAGGAATGCATGATCAGAGGAGAGGATGGTCTTTAATAGAACACAGATTAGGAGAATCATCAGAAGCAAAAATTAATTTTGACTAAGACACCAGTTACTACAATGGAGTGTTAAAGAATTGGAATCTGGAAAGCATGTGTATTTTGAGGAGTGTGAGACAGTCCCCAAAAGGGGGTCATTTGATTTCTCTCTAGGGGAAAATATATTTCTTGAAAATATTTTCCATCTTTGGCCAAATTTCCCAATAATACCGAGCAGCTTTCTTATTACTGAACAGGCTTTATGGGTATCATGAGTTTATCAGGAGATGGGATCCTTGCAGAGGGTGTACAAATGGATCATTGCTGGAAATAACACACCTCTCCACAATTCTGTAGGAGTACTCTAGTTTAAGTAACACTCTCATATAAACCCAGTTGGGGGTTCAATGGTGACTCTGATCTTTTCTGGATATATCATGGTTTGGACACCACAAACAAGGTATGTCCATCTATAAAGTACTTCCCTGGGATACCTAGAGCAAGTCAGATTCATCCTTCAGGCTTTTCCTGTAACATATACAGGGTATGATTTCTAAGCCACCAGGAAAATCCCTACTGCTCAAAAAATATTTTACCACTGCCTGTCACAATGACTGAAATTTTACCATTATAAGTTACAATTTGGCACAATCAACTCTTGTCAAGATTATTGACAGAGTGAATGTGACATTCCTTGTTCAGGTCAGGCTGAAAACTAGCTGGTAATAAGTGTTCAGTGTGTACTTTGTCTCAATTCGGTAAAGTTCAATGGTGATTACCATTTTGGTGAAGCACAGCTGGTTTCTTGTATGAAATGATTTATGGCTCCAAACAGACCAGAATGACAGAACTGACCATTGCAGGTCCTAAAGAGAAGCCTGAAACAGTTTGAAATTATAATTTTAGCTCAAGCCCTCAATGATCATACTTAAAGGAATGAGAAGCATGGTGATAATTAAAAAACACTGTATCTGTTGGGTACTTTAGTGACCATACCACACTCTTTGTGGAATAAATAACACTTTGTGGAATATATAACACTTGCTCTCTGTTCCAAGGACTGTGCTACTCTCTTTATTTGTGCCTCTGATTTACATATTACCACAGTATTATGGGATAAATTCTATCTCCATTTTGGGAATGGGAAGATCTTGAGCTTAAACAGGTCAGGAATTGATTATAAATTTACACTAAGGCCTACATGACATCCAAACCACCATGTCAAACTATCTTATTGGGGACAAAATATACATTCTTGGTAATGCATGTACTGTTGGGGAGGAAATCAAAGTTCTATTGATTTTTGTTTTATGTATATAAAATATAATTTTTGTATCTTTGTACTATATGGAAGGTGTAAAGAAAGCTAGTTATTTTTGTTGATGACCATAGGTAGAGGACTTGATATTTATGAGAGTCCAAACTGCAATGTTTCTGACCTAATAAAACTTTACAAAATAATAGCATGTCACTAGGGAGATAACAATATAAAGAAGAAAGTGATCTGATAAAGATGAAAAATTCCTAGGATTGTCCTTCATTTTCTTGGTAAGTCATTTTGTTTTGTTTTGTTTTCCATTAAATTATCATAGGATAAAAATGAATCAGATTAAAATGTACTTGGTGGTGTTTTTCCAAAGCAAAGGTTAGTTTGTGTTGCATCCTCCCCACTTAAATATGATCACTTGTATGAGCAAAGACATGTGTTAGAGCAGAAGAGGGGGCAACTAGAAAGTTTGGGATAGGAACAGACTGCTCAGGTGTCAGATTTATCTTTTTATTTAAAATATATACATTTTGGGGATGAGTAGGTGGCTGTTGGTTGTCAGACTCTTAGTTTTGGCTCAGGTTATGTTCTCAGGGTCATGAGATGGAGCCCTGAGTAGGGCTCTGCTCTCTATAGAGAGCCTGCTTGAGATTCTCTCTACCTCTTCCTCTGCCATTCCCCTGCCTCTCTCTAAATTCAAACATTTTTTAAATGAAATACATACATTTCATATAAAACAAATTAAAATGGGATCTTATTTATAATTTATGTCGTTGGCTCCATGCAATTTCATGTATCAGATAGTAGCACCTCTATTTCCTCCTCTTGGAAAATTGATGGAGGATGTTAACTTGTGGACCCTAAGTCTGTTATATAGTCACAGTTTATCCCCAGATTCCCCAAATGAGATTTCATATAGGAGAAGAGCTGTCTAATCTATAATCATGAAAATATTTAATATTTAATAAATAAGTCTATTTCTATTTCCTATTTCTTAAATATTTAACTGTGCAGTGTTTTCACAAACGAAGTTGAAGGGAGTAGGAAGGATGGCATGGTTGGGTGATGGACATTGGGGAGGATATGTGTTGTGGTGAACACTGTGAATTGTATAAGACTGATGATTCACAGACCTTTACCCCTGAAACAAGTAATATATTATATTGTAGTAGTAATAATAATAAAATATTTAAGAAATAGATCTAAATTATACTAATAGAATACAGACTAGGAAGACCTCTGGAGACAAAATTTTGACTGGGACACCAGTTACTTGCTGCCAGCAAAAAATAGGCTATTGTATTTTTTTCTATGTAATATTTACATGCATCTCTATCTGTGAATCTAATCTTCTAACTATTGAGACATTGAAAAATAACATTTGGTCCATGTTCTTATCATTCACAGCTCCCTTTTCTATATGACGATTCTAAAATTGGGACATTTGTGATAAAAGACCAAACATGAAAGGAAACATAAAAATTGACACACTTTCTGAAAACAACTTTATAATGTTTTCCTGTTATTCAATGTCTTCCCTATCACAGAGCCAGTCCACCTGTTCAGGTTTGTCTTGCAGTAGGAAACATTTACTGGTAGAGAATGTTCCTCTCTCCATCTTTCTCCTACTTTACAGTCCCTCCTACTTCTATGCTTTGCTTTCATCCTTTTGTGGAGCAAAAATAACTTTTCTTTCCAGAATTTATCAATTCATTATGACTGATCCCTGAACCTATTTCTTCCAGAAGATGACTTGGGTACATTTTGAACTTTTGCTTTTCTGAATCCCTGTAGCTTTCCAGTTTATATATAGATATTTGAGTGCCACCCCAATAAAAGCAATGTTAATGTCACTGTTCAGACTGGAAGTACATAGTAATGATCACAGTAATGTGTGAATCTTCACTGTGAAGTGTGGCATTCAGTCTGAGAAGAAGTGTTTCCTAAATAACTGAGCACAGGTTCTTGGGTATTTCTCTTTAACAACCCAACCTTAATAATTGTATGATATTTTCATGTTTCATGTATATAAGTTTAATGTCCAGACTGCAAGCTGCTTTAGGAAAAGGGTGGATTTTTTTTTTTAAACAATGTCCTTGATGCTTGAATCATAGTGTAATTCACCTACCTCTTACAGAATAATTAAATCAATGGAATTATACCTCTTTCAAAGGTAAAAAGCATGATACAGCCATGCTTTTATTTAGTCTAAAGAAGACATAAAATAAGCATTTAATAAATATTGAGTCAGGGGTAATTTTTTTTAAAGATTCATTATTTATTTGATGGAGAGAGAGCGGGGAGAGGGTCAGAGGAAGGGAAAGAATTAGACTCCCTGTTGAACACTGAGCCCAATGCAGGGCTCTATTTCATGACCTGAGCCAAGTCAGACACTCAACAGACTGAGCCACCCAAGTACCCCAAGTCAAAAGTAATTTATATGTATGTACTTACACATTAATATTTAATTTTAATTTAGGTTATTAATGGCACAAATATGGGTCAATACAGCTCTAATCCCATGTAGATTTATCTTCTACATTTATCACTGACATTGCCTTTAATCTGCATTTGTCCTTTGTTTTGGGATTTATTATAAATACAATTGTAACTACAGAAAGATGCCTAGAAATCTTACAAGTCAGATTAACAGAAATTTTCACTAAACTATGATTCTCCTATTAGCAGGTCAGTAATCTCTGTGTCTCAACATCTGAGATCTTACAGTCATCACAAACAACCATTTATTTCTTCATGTACTAACATCAGTCACTAAAACCAGGAAACCATCTGGGCAAAAAACCCCCATAAAAGTACCATGAAATTTCCAGAACAGAGGTGCCATATAAACAACACACTTTATCCTTCTTGCTTTAACATTCTGCCCTCATCCTATTAGCATCCCCAACCAAGGGGGTTGGACCAGCTGTTGAACACCATTATTAATCTCATCATTTCTCTCCTTGGGGGGTAGGAGGTGTGAGCAAGACTGTCCAATATATTCTGCTAAATTAGGACTGAAACAGGTTGAGTGGGAACAATAGCAATAATAACACATCAATCAGAGTTCAAGATTGGCACTTGAAGAGACATTTGACACTTTTATCTTGGATTGAAGAAATACATGTAACAAATACATGTGCTAGAACACATGTTGGTATCCCCAGTTACCTATATAGAATGTGAACTCATATTCCAATGCTTACTCTTTTGCTACCCTCAGAGTTCTACTTAGCAATATATTATTTACTGCCAGGATACCTGCTGGTTGTTTTGCTTTGTTGCTGTGGATCTTATCCTTCTTGATCATTCACTCTCTTCTCCCACAGATATGTGTCATAATTCCTTCCTGAACACCCTCTGTTCTGACTTGATGTTCACAGCACCTGTGCCTCAAGCTGCCAATGAAGCAAAAGCAATAGCTGGGATCAGCAATGCTTTGAATAGGCAACCCACAAACCCTGCTATGATGGATTTACTGCAATAGAGAGTGTTTGTGTATTGTAGACAAATAGGAGGACCAAATGGAGTTGAGAAACTGAAAGATGGACTATATTTCTTCATCCTAACAACAACAACAACAACAGCAACATCTTCTATAAATCTCCTATGTCATTATGATTCTTTTGTTTAGACAACCTTTGGACTCCTAACTGAAAGCACTGAAGATCAGTTGGGATGTTGCATTGGGCAGCAACCCTTATAACTTTGCCACTTCATAAATGAATATACTTACTGCACATTATCTCAAGAATCTGATTTTTCAGTCTTTAAACATTAAAACAAAAACAAAAACAAACCTTGCCTAGACTATATAATTTAACTGTGCTATCCTTAGCCCATCATTTGTTTTGTTTTCCCCTCACCATGATAATTCTTTTTTTTTTTTTTTTAAGATTTTATTTATTTATTTGACAGACAGAGATCACAAGCAGGCAGAGAGGCAGGCAGAGAGAAGAGGAAGCAGGCTCCCTGCCAAGCAGAAAGCCCGATGCCGACGCCAGGCTCGATCCCAGGACCCTGGGATCATGACCTGAGCCGAAGGCAGAGGCTTTAACCCACTGAGCCACTCAGGCACCCCACCATGATCATTCTTTTACTCAGCTTGCTTGGGTCTCAATTAAATCTCTCTATTCTCGGGGCACCTGGGTGGCTCAGTGGGTTAAAGCCTCTGCCTTTGGCTCAGGTCATAATCCCTTCGGCTCAGGTCATGATCCCAGGGTCCTGGGATTGAGCCCCGCATCAGGCTCTCTGCTCAGCAGGGAGCCTGCTTCCCCCTCTCTCTCTGCCTGCCTCTCTGCCTGCTTGTGATCTCTGTCTGTCAAATAAATAAATAAAATCTTAAAAAAAAAAAAATCTCTCTATTCTCTTATACTTGGTTAAACACCTTATTGTAGTGTTGTTGATGCAATTCTGTTTCTTTGTCTTTTAATTACCCAGTGCTATATCCTCCTACAGACCAGTGTATTCCAAGAATTGAGCAGAATTATTGTCAAATGCTTCATGCTCAGTAAATATTTGTTGAACAATTAAATAAAAACTAACTTCAAAAAGCCTTTACACCATTATAAATGACAATCTATTTTTTTTTTTAATTTCTAGGTCCTTTTTTGATCTTGCTCTAATTAAGTTGATGTGAGAAATATTCCGTCTGAAAGCCTCCTCTCACATGAAAACTCAGTTCCCTCTATTTGCCTCTATTCCCTTTGTCCTTTAAGCCCAAACCCCATTTCTTTCTACCAGTAGAGCAAAGAAACAATAATTGAACTAATGGAATATTAAAGATTAAACTCAAGAATCACTTCTCGATGAACAGATGGCAAACTGATCTTTGAAAGAGAAATAAAAAATGGATTCTGATGCAAATCTCGTATTGTGCATCTTTAGCTCAGTTAATGAAAGGTGGTATTGACTTAATTTGGTTAATAATTTTGGATAAGTAGAACTCTCAATTAAAATAGCACAGCCCAAGGGGGAAAAAAAAATCCTATTCTGAAGACAAATTATCAAGGTTGAAACCTTTCCCTGACTGGAATGTCCATCTACCTGCCCTGGCATTAATTACCCTTGTCAATTAATAAAATAGTTATGACAATAATTTAAATTTTCAGTAAGCATGTGATCCAATCCAAATATTTCTCATTATTCCCTGTTGCCTACTCAGAAACATTTATCAGAAAGTCTACATAAAATTCATAGAATTTGAAAATAGAAAGGAACTTGGAGGTCATTTTGTTCATAACTACTCATCCAAAATTCATCCAATCTCTTCCTTAACATCATCCCAAGCTAATATCACCTTAATTCAAACCCACCCAGGCATGGGAATTTACTTAATCAGGACTCAGTATCTATGATTGGACAATTCAAAATGATTTGAATTGCTTATATGAAACTCAACACTGCTATCTTTTCAGTGATGCTGTTCTACCCCCCTAGAGTTTAGAACAACACCTTGTAATACATATTTGTAATACCTGATAATCTTTCTAATATATAGATATGGCTATCAGGTATCCCATGAGTTCTCTTTTTTATAGTCTAGCCATAAACAGGCAGAATTTTCAAAATATAGTTTCTTTAAACAAGCTATATTTTGCGTGTCTCTGTGTCTGTGTTCTACCTTTAATAGTTCAAGTTCAGAAGAGATTAAAATCTTCCAGATAGATCTAGTTAATTCACATTCAATGGCCATGTTATAGAAAAATATACATACAAACACAGTTTATTTCTTCTATTTTCTCTATGTGAATAGCATAATCATTATCTCACCTTAAAAATTATTTCTCTATTTATGTTTTTATCTTTTCTAAAGCTAAGACCTCTTTCTGTCTTTTTCTAGGAAAAAAAACCAGATATTACAGAAGACCAGTTTTTTGTTTGTTTGTTTTTATTTTTGTTTTATAATGCAATGACTTCCAAATGCAATTCATAAGTCATTGCAGATTTGGGCTGTTGCCATCAGCATTAACGGTGGGGAAAGTGAGAAAAAGAATCTAATTTCCTTGAATTTACCTAGGTTTGTCATTGTGTTTTTCTGTTTGTTTTTGTCATCTTTTTCTGAGACAATACAGAAAAAAATCAGAAAAGGGAATAGGTAAGAATACCAAAACAACAAATTGATAGCTCTGTGACTTGATAAGAAGCTAATTTCTCCAAGTTTCAGTCTTTCTCTAGTTGGAAAGTAGGCTGATTTATTAATATTTTGCAATAATTCCTGTATGTATGAAAAGAAGTAAAGAATGAATGCAGGGGTGTCTGGGTGGCTCCGTTGGTTAAGTGTCTGCCTTTAGCTCAGGTCATGATCCCAGAGTCCTGGGATGAAGCCCCTCAAGGGACTCCCTGCTCAGTGGAGAGTCTGCTTCTTCCTCTCCTTTTGAAACCCCCTTTGTGTTCTCTCTCATCATCTCTCTCTCTCAAATAAATAAATAAAATCTTTAAAAAATGTATGCAAACAGTATAAATAATAGGGGGCACATCAATAAAAAATAAAGAACACATTATCATTGTTATTACCACATACAGTGTATAAAGTTAAATTAGCAGGATATTTTATGTTAGTTTGATTTTTGAATTATTTAAGAAACAAATATTTCTCTTTTTTTAGATTATATTTATTTATTTGAGAGAGAAAGATAGAGAATATGTGTGGGGAGGACCGGGTGAAGCAGGCTCCCTGCTGGGCAAGGACCTAGATGCGAGGCATTCCCAGTACCCTGGGACCATGACCACAGCTGAAGGCAGATGGTTATAAAGCTGAGATACCCAGACCAATGAACAAATATTGCAAAAGAATATCTCTTTCTGAATTTGCTTAAAACGTATTCATTGTAAGTTGTCATATGTATGAAGGGAGAACTATGCATGTTACCAATAAGCACTTAGATGACAAGACATTTTGATGCAGTCATTTGGGCACTTACGTCTATTATGTGATTTTTTTTTTTTAAGATTGTATTTATTTATTTATTTATTTGAGAGAGTGAAAGAAAGAGTAGAAGCAGTAGGGAGAGGGAGGGGTAGAAGGATAGGAGAAGCAAACTCCCCACGGAGCAGAGAATCCAATGGAGGACTTGATCCTAGGACCCTAAGATTGTGACTGGAGTCAAAGACAGACATATAACTGACTGAGCCACCCAAGTGCGCCCTTGTATGTGAAAGTTTTAAAAACTATATGAAAGTTGTAGAACTTTGGGACACCTTAGTGATTCAGTTGGTTAAACAGTGGGCTGTTGATTTTGGCTCAGGTTATGATCTCAGTGTCCTGACACTGAGCCCCATACCATCTCCACACTCAGCAGGGAGATTCCTTGAGGATTTTCTCCCTCCCTTGCCCTCTACTCCTCTACCATCTCCCCTCCCCCACTCACAGCCATTCTTTCTTTCTTTCCCTCTCTCAAATAAATAAATAAATCTTTGAAAAAAAGGGGGGCGGGAGTTTAGAACTTTCAAAGCCACATGGTATGGACCACAGACACCCTCCCCGTACCTCATTTCTTACTCCATCCCTGGCCCATACCACACTTTTTGGTTCGTTTTTAAGTTGGGGAGGGTAAGATCACTATTATGGTAATGCTCAATGGTAGATTTGGGTTGAATACCCTGAGAGGGGATGCTATTTTGACTCTGTGTAATAACACATGGAGTGTGTGGGTCCCACATACATCCCACCACAACAGCTGAAAATGTACATGAAAGGTTTACCAGATGTCTCATCCATTCTCTTCTGTCTTCTATGTTCAGGATGATGCTATAGTTTTCAAAATGTTGCAGAGGTGGATTAAAATGTGCACTACTTTCAAAGAACATTTGAGAAAATGAAAAGGGCAGTGTGGACCTCCCTAATGTGCTACTCTCTCAGGTAACTAAGGTTAGACTTCCAGGAATGATGTGAATCAATAATAATAATAGATTTCTGAATCCAGAGATCACACCTTTTGCCAAAACTATGAACTCTAATATAATATAGTGAAGGGTAATAATATGCCATCCCAAAATGTGTCACTTGAGAACAAGGATTATTTTGAGCTAAGGGAACTTGAAAAATAGTTGCAAGAAAGGTGTCTTAATTTCCTCTTTCTTCCTGAAATTAGGAAATAAAAGTCCTACAGGACATAAGCCCTCCCTTACCGGGAAAAAACAAATATTCTTTGAAAGGGAGTCAAACCTAAGAAAATTTTGTAAATAAAAATTATTAAATATACATTTTTAAATTTCACCTTCACCTCTCCATATATTTATGTTACATGTCCTTAATTGCCTGTCTTTGTTCAACTTAATACAAAATAGCATTTAGCTTTTGCCTTTCCTTTGAGTCTTCATTTTTTAATGCAGTCTCTTGTATTATGCACATGTGTGTGTTTTTCTTCTGCTAATCTGTCCTCTATCAATTTAATTTTCAAACCCAGTGAGAAGCCCAAAGAGGATAAAGGTAAAGTGTGTGCCTTCCTTACAATAGTATAGCAGAGTTAAAATTATGTTTCTGCTCCTACGACTATACTACCCTTGTTCTCAGGCTAAGCATACTGAATTTCTTTATTTATTTTCAGGGTGTTGGAAAGTATTAATTACAGATGTTGGATGGGCAATGCATTTTTTTAAAAGATTTTATTCATTTATATGACAGAGAGAGACACGGTGAGAGAGGGAACACAAGCAGGGGGACTAGGAGAGGGAGAAACAGGCTTCCCACCAAGCAAGGAGCCCAGTGTTGGGCTCAATCTCACAACCCTGGGACATGACCTGTGCAGAAGGCAGACACTTAACTGACCAAGTCACTCAGGCACCCCAGTCCTTTTACTATTTTAATCATTTGTCATCTTCCTAGAACACACACACACACACACACACACACACACACACACACACACATACCACTGCTTATTAAAGCATACTTGAAATGCATTTACAAAGATTTTTATCAAAAATAATGAAAATATCAAAATTTCTGTGGCCTAAAATATGAAGCTTCAGTTGTCTGAAAAATTAGTTTTTGTGGAACACATCACTCTATCACTGATAAATAACTGAGGCATTGCTAGGAACAAGAAAATGAACAAAGTGAGTCACCAAATGCTATGTGTGAACATGTTTTTACAACTTGTGTCTAATTTATGTTTGCAAAAGATTCATATCACTTGGATTTTACATCTGGAAATAATCTTTTCAGTTAGTTCTAGTTTAAAAGGATGAATGAATTCAACATTGACAGAATTGAGGAGATATTGGATCCATATATTTTCACACTGAATTCAATGCTTACTTGGATTCAGTTAAAGCTAATTGAAACAAAGCCTGTCACATCACTGGCTGAAAAGTTACTTGTCAAAATTAACACAGTGGTGTACCTAGAAGATAGATACAGCATTCCTTGAGATGAAATGTGATTAAAAATACACTGATTTGAAGTACAAATTGTCACACAATGAAGACATTCTGAAATAAGTTCCCAAAATACAAAGGAAAAAGGGCAAAGAGAATAGCAATTTAAAAGAAAGTGAAACCCTACCAATCATATGTCAATCTTAATGAACTGGCAATATCTCAAGATCTACCTCTTTCCCAAATATTCTACAATTTTTAAGAGCTTAGAGATGTACACACAAGATGATATATATTTTTTCACATATGGAATACACACTTAATTGTACTAATGTTTTTTTTAATTTTTATTAATTTTTAATTTTTTATAAACATATATTTTTATCCCCAGGGGTACAGGTCTGTGAATCACCAGGTTTACACACTTTACAGCACTCACCAAAGCACATACCTTCCCCAATGTCCATAATCCCACCCCCTTCTCCCAAACCCCCTCCCCCCAGCAACCCTCAGTTTGTTTTGTGAGATTAAGAGTCACTTATGGTTTGTCTCCCTCCCAATCCCATCTTGTTTCATTGATTCTTCTCGTACCCACTTAAGCCCCCATGTTGCATCACTACTTCCGCATATCAGGGAGATCATATGATAGTTGTCTTTCTCCGCTTGACTTATTTCACTAAGCATGATACGCTCTAGTTCCATCCACGTTGTTGCAAATGGCAAGATTTCATTTCTTTTGATGGCTGCATAGTATTCCATTGTGTATATATACCACATCTTCTTGATCCATTCATCTGCTGATGGACATCTAGGTTCTTTCCATAGTTTGGCTATTGTGGACATTGCTGCTATAAACATTCGGGTGCACGTGCCCCTTTGGATCACTACGTTTGTATCTTTAGGATAAATACCCAATAGTGCAATTGCTGGGTCATAGGGCAGTTCTATTTTCAACATTTTGAGGAACCTCCATGCTGTTTTCCAGAGTGGCTGCACCAGCTTGCATTCCCACCAACAGTGTAGGAGGATTGCCCTTTCTCCGCATCCTCGCCAGCATCTGTCATTTCCTGACTTGTTGATTTTAGCCATTCTAACTGGTGTGAGGTGATATCTCATTGAGGTTTTGATTTGTATTTCCCTGATGCCGAGTGATATGGAGCACTTTTTCATGTGTCTGTTGGCCATCTGGATGTCTTCTTTGCAGAAATGTCTGTTTATGTCCTCTGCCCATTTCTTGATTGGATTATTTGTTCTTTGGGTGTTCAGTTTGCTAAGTTCTTTATAGATTCTGGACACTAGTCCTTTATCTGGTATGTCGTTTGCAAATATCTTCTCCCATTCTGTCAGTTGTCTTTTGGTTTTGTTAACTGATTCCTTTGCAGTGCAAAAGCTTTTGATCTTGATGAAATCCCAATAGTTCATTTTGCCCTTGCTTCCCTTGCCTTTGGCGTTGTTCCTAGGAAGATGTTGCTGCGGCTGAGGTCGAAGAGGTTGCTGCCTGTGTTCTCCTCAAGGATTTTGATGGATTCCTTTCGCACATTGAGGTCCTTCATCCATTTTGAGTCTATTTTCATGTGTGGTGTAAGGAAATGGTCCAATTTCATTTTTCTGCATGTGGCTGTCCAATTTTCCCAGCACCATTTATTGAAGAGGCTGTCTTTTTTCCATTGGACATTCTTTCCTGCTTTGTCGAAGATTAGTTGACTGTAGAGTTGAGGGTCTATTTCTGGGCTCTCTATTCTGTTCCATTGATCTATGTGTCTGTTTTTGTGCCAGTACCATGCTGTCTTGATGATGACAGCTTTGAAATAGAGCTTAAAGTCTAGAATTGTGATGCCACCAACATTGGCTTTCTTTTTCAATATCCCTTTGGCTATTCGAGGTCTTTTCTGGTTCCATATAAATTTTAGCATTATTTGTTCCATTTCTTAGAAAAAGATGGATGGTACTTTGATAGGAATTGCATTAAATATTTAGATTGCTTTAGGTAGCATAGACATTTTCACAATATTTATTCTTCCAATCCAGGAGCATGGAACATTTTTCCATTTCTTTGTGTCTTCCTCAATTTCTTTCATGAGTACTTTATAGTTTTCTGAGTATAGATTCTGTGCCTCTTTGGTTAGGTTTATTCCTAGGTATCTTATGGTTTTGGGTGCAATTGTAAATGGGATTGACTCCTTAATTTACCTTTCTTCTGTCTTGCTGTTGGTGTAGAGAAATGCAACTGATTTCTGTGCATTGATTTTATATCTTGACACTTTACGAAATTCCTGTATAAGTTCTAGCAGTTTTGGGGTGGAGTCTTTTGGGTTTTCCACATATAGTATCATATCATCTGCGAAGAGTGATAATTTGACTTCTTCTTTGCCGATTTGGATGCCTTTAATTTCCTTTTGTTGTCTGATTGCTGAGGCTAGGACTTCTAGTACTATGTTAAATAGCAGTGGTGATAATGGGCATCCCAGCTGTGTTCCTGACCTTAGCGGAAAAGCTTTCAGTTTCTCTCCATTGAGAATGATATTTGCGGTGGGTTTTTCATAGATGGCATTGATTATATTGAGGTTTGTGCCCTCTATCCCTACACATTGAAGAGTTTTGATCAGGAAGGGATGCTGTACTTTGTCAAATGCTTTTTCAGCATCTATTGAGAGTATCATATGGTTCTTGTTCTTTCTTGTTGGATCACATTGACTGATTTGTGGATGTTGAACCAACCTTGCAGCCCTGGAATAAATCCCACTTGGTCGTGGTGAATAATCCTTTTAATGTACTGTTGGATCCTATTGGCTAGTATTTTGTTGAGTATTTTCGCATCTGTGTTCATCAAGGATATTGGTCTATAGCTCTCTTTTTTGATGGGATCCTTTTCTGGTTTTGGGATCAAGGTGATGCTGGCCTCATAAAATGAGTTTGGCAGTTTTCCTTCCATTTCTATTTTTTGGAACAGTTTCAGGAGAATAGGAATTAGTTCTTCTTTAAATGTTTGGTAGAATTCCCCCGGGAAGCCGTCTGGCCCTGGGCTTTTGTTTGTTTGGAGATTTTTAATGACTGTTTCAATCTCCTTACTGGTTATGGGTCTGTTCAGGCTTTCTACTTCTTCCTGGTTCAGTTGTGGTAGTTTATATGTTTCTAGGAATGCATCCCTTTCTTCCAGATTGTCAAATTTGTTGGCATAGAGTTGCTCATTGTATGTTCTTATAATAGTTTGTATTTCTTTGGTGTTAGTTGTGATCTCTCCTCTTTCATTCATGATTTTATTTATTTGAGTCCTTTCTCTTTTCTTTTTGATAAGTCGGGCCAGGGGTTTATCAATTTTATTAATTCTTTCAAAGAACCAGCTCCTAGTTTCGTTGATTTGCTCTATTGTTTTTTTGGTCTCTATTTCATTGATTTCTGCTCTGATCTTTATGATTTCTCTTCTCCTGCTTGGCTTAGGGTTTCTTTCTTGTTCTTTCTCCAGCTCCCTTAGGTGTAGGGTTAGGTTGTGTACCTGAGACCTTTCTTGTTTCTTGAGAAAGGCTTGTACCGCTATATATTTTCCTCTCAGGACTGCCTTTGTTGTGTCCCACAGATTTTGAACTGTTGTATTTTCATTATCATTTGTTTCCATGATTTTTTTCAATTCTTCTTTAATTTCCTGGTTGACCCATTCATTCTTTAGAAGGATGCTGTTTAGTCTCCATATATTTGGGTTCTCTTCAAACTTCCTTTTGTGGTTGAGTTCTAGCTTTAGAGCATTGTGGTCTGAAAATATGCAGGGAATGATCCCAATCTTTTGATACCGATTGAGTCCTGATTTAGGACCGAGGATGTGATCTACTCTGCAGAATTTTCCATGTGCACTAGAGAAGAATGTGTATTCTGTTGCTTTGGGATGAAATGTTCTGAATATATCTGTGATGTCCATCTGGTCCAGTGTGTCGTTTAAGGCCTTTATTTCCTTGCTGATCTTTTGCTTGGATGATCTGTCCATTTCAGTGAGGGGAGTGTTAAATTCCCCAACTATTATTGCATTATTGTTGATGTGTTTCTTTGATTTTCTTATTAATTGGTTTATATATTTGGCTGCTCCCACATTGGGGGCATAGACATTTAAAATTGTTAAATCTTCTTGTTGGACAGACCCTTTGAGTATGATATAGTGTCCTTCCTCTTCTCTTATTATAGTCTTTGGCTTAAAATCTAATTGATCTGATATAAGGATTGCCACTCCTGCTTTTCTGATGTCCATTAGCATGGTAAATTCTTTTTTACCCCCTTACTTTAAATCTGGAGGTGTCTTCGGGCTTAAAATGAGTTTCTTGGAGGCAACATATAGATGGGTTTTGTTTTTTTATCCATTCTGATACCCTGTGTCTTTTGACAGGGGCATTTAGCCCATTAACATTCAGGGTAACTATTGAGAGATATGAATTTAGTGCCATTGTATTGCCTGTAAGGTGACTGTTACTGTATATGGTCTCTGTTCCTTTCTGATCTACCACTTGTAGGCTCTCTCTTTGCTTAGAGGACCCCTTTCAATATTTCCTGTAGAGCTGGTTTGGTGTTTGCAAATTCTTTCAGTTTTTGTTTGTCCTGGAAGCTTTTAATCTCTCCTTCTATTTTCAATGATAGCCTAGCTGGATATAGTGTTCTTGGCTGCATGTTTTTCTCGTTTAGTGCTCTGAAAATATCATGCCAGCTCTTTCTGGCCTGCCAGGTCTCTGTGGATAAGTCAGCTGCCAATCTAATATTTTTACCATTGTATGTTACAGACTTCTTTTCCCGGGCTGCTTTCAGGATTTTCTCTTTGTCACTGAGACTTGTAAATTTTATTATTAGGTGACGGGGTGTGGGCCTATTCTTATTGATTTTGAGGTGCGTTCTCTGAAGCTCCTGAATTTTGATGCTCGTTCCCTTTGCCATATTGGGGAAATTCTCCCCAATAATTCTCTCCAGTATACCTTCTGCTCCCCTCTCTCTTTATTCTTCTTCTGGAATCCCAATTATTCTAAAGTTGTTTCGTTTTATGGTGTCACTTATCTCTCGAATTCTCCCCTCGTGGTCCAGTAGCTGTTTGTCCCTCTTTTGCTCAGCTTCTTTATTCTCTGTCATTTGGTCTTCTATATCACTAATTCTTACTTCTGCCTCATTTATCCTAGCAGTGAGAGCCTCCATTTTTGATTGCACCTCATTAATAGCTTTTTTGATTTCAACTTGGTTAGATTTTAGTTCTTTTATTTCTCCAGAAAGGGCTTTTATATCTCTCGAGAGGGTTTCTCTAATATCTTCCATGCCTTTTTCGAGCCCGGCTAGAACCTTGAGAATTGTCATTCTGAACTCTAGATCTGACATATTACCAATGTCTGTATTGATTAGGTTCCTAGCCTTTGGTACTGCCTCTTGTTCTTTTTATTGCGTTGAATTTTTCTCTCTTGTCAATTTGTCCAGATAAGAGTATATGAATTAACAAGTAAAATACTAAAAGGGTGGCAACAACCCCAGGAAAATATGCTTTAACCAAATTAGAAGAGATCCCAAATCGTGAGGGGGTAGGAAGGGGATAAAAAGATGTTCAAAAGGAAGAAAGAAAGAAAAAAAAAGAAAAAAGAAAAAAAAAGAAAAGAAAAGAATTAAAAAAAGAAAACAAATAAGAAAAATATAAAAAAGAAAATATATATATATTGGATTAACTAGTTAAAAAACGTTAAAAAAGAAAAAGTTAAAAGTTAAAAAAAAATTACCAGAAGGCGAGAAAAAAAAACAAAAAATGAAAAAGAAAAAAATCAAATTAACTGCAAGACTAATAAAAATCACAGGAAAAAAGCCATGCGTCCCGTTCTTTGCTTTCTCCTCCTTTGGAATTCTGCTGCTCTCCTTGGTATTGAAACCACACTCCTTGGTAGGTGAACTTGGTCTCGGCTGGATTTCTTGTTGTTCTTCTGGGGGAGGGGCCTGTTGTAGTGATTCTCAAGTGTCTTTGCCCCAGGCGGAATTGCACCGCTCTTACCAGGGGCCGGGGTGAGTAATCCGCTCGGGTTTGCTTTCAGGAGCTTTTGTTCCCTGAGCGCTTTCTGTAGAGTTCCGGAGGATGGGAATACAAATGGCGGCCTCTTGGTCTCCGGCCCGGAGGAGCCGAGAGCCCCACTCCTCAGTGCGCCCTCAGAGAACAGCACCCAGTTACTCCCGTCTGCTTGTCCTCCAGCCGTGCTCCGAGCTCACCAAGCCTGCGACCGGTTCAAGGTAACCCTGAGCTGCCAGCTTACTGTTGGCTCTGTCTCTGTAGCCGGCTTTCCCGTTCCAATACCCGCAAGCTCTGTGACACTCAAACACCCCGATCCTTCTGGGACCCTGCGGGACCTGAGGCCACGCTGACCCCGCGTGGGCTTCGCCCCGGTTTAGCCTCTGGAACGATGTCCCTCAGCAGAACAGACTTTTAAAAGTCCTGATTTTGTGCTCTGTTGCTCCTCTGCTTGCCGGGAGCCGGCCCCTCCCCCCACGGTCTATCTTCCCGTTGCTTCAGATTCACTTCTCCGCTGGTTCTACCTTTCAGAAAGTGGTTGTTTTTCTGTTTCCAGAATTGCTGTTCTTCTTCTCTTTGATCTGCCGATGGATTTTCAGGTGTTTGCAATCTTTAGATAAGCTATCTAGCTGATCTCCGGCTAGCTGAAGTAGTCTCAGCCTGCTACTTCTCCGCCATCTTGACTCCGCCCAATTGTACTAATGTTTTTATTGTGAAAGTAATATTCTCTTGTGCTTCTGGTAGAAGTACAAATTGGAGCAAATATCTCAAATATAATTTTGATAAATAGATGATAAACAATAAATGTTAATATAAATATTTGAGATATTTTTTCCCAACTTCCACTTCTGAGACTCAATGCAAAAAATACAGAATGATTTTATTCAATTTTATTATTGTAAAAAATCTAAGACATTCTAAATACCCCAACTAAACTCTTCCTAAGAGAAGGCATATAATCATGAATATCTATCAAGATTTATTTTGAAATATAACTAAATAATTTACATGCCTACTTTTAAAGGAAAAACATTCATAATCAATTTTTTTGATTTATATGAAATGTAAAAATCATTTTCTTTTGGTAAGATTTGTTAAATTAAAGATTAATTCTTAGCATGAAACCCAGAGAGTGATTTAAATGACTTATTTTTTCTGTCACTTTATTTCCATCATTGACAAAAATTTTGATTCCCATGAAAATGATGACTAGAATGGAAATAATACTCTCAATACTACTTCCTACAATTTGGTGTATTCTGAGCCAGTTCAAAGTCACTTATTTCGAAGCCCAAACATTTTGTTCCCCTGATTGTTGAAATCAAAACAGTTTATTCTTAATGAGATTCTTTTTTTTTGAAGAATTTATTTATTTATTTGACAGAGAGAGATCACAAGTAGGCAGAGAGGCAGGCAGAGAGGTGGGGGGAAGCAGTCCTCCCACCGAGCAGACTGGATCCCAGGACCCTGAGATCATGACCTGAGCTAAAGGCAGAGGCTTAACCCACTGAGCCACTAGGACACCCCTCTTGATGAGATTCTATAAAAACTTTGTCACATTCAGGCAGTGGTCTTCAGTGTTTGGGAAGCACATATTACTATTGCTATTAGAAAGCACAATTACTATTACTGCTGGGAAGCACTATTACTATTATTTTCTGTTATCTGTATGCCATCTTTGTCATCATCACCCTTATTACCACTATCATGATCATTATCATATGCATTGATTTTATTTTATAGGACACAAATTATGCTAGATTTATGTACATGGATATTTTTTTCAATTAAGATTCACTCTAAATTTATGAGAGTTCTATACACTAATCGTCACCACTCACAAAGAGTACCAGAGGCTTAGCAGAATTATCTAAGATCAAATACAAATAAATGTCAGAGGGCTCCAAAAGCCTGAAGTTGGATCCTGCTTTATTACTAGTGCTTCAGAACAATTAGAGCAACATCTGGTTGAATACATTTTCTAACTCACGTATTTCACCTATCTATTCTGACATTAAAACAAACTAGCTTCCATGAAGCACTCAGATATAGGTAAATGTGAAATATAAGGACCTCTAAACATATTCTCACTAATTAGATTACCTCAGGAATAAATTGCTGTAAACTTCAGTAACTTGGTTGTGAAAGATGTAAGTGCATACATGTATGCATGTAGAAGGAAGAGTAGCTTAGTCAATAAATTATATTAGAACTTTTCAAGCATTGATGTTTTCAGAGGCTACAGATTCATTACAATAGTATTTTTTTCCATCTTAAGTTATAAAATCTTCTCATTTCCACACTCTTTCCAGTTTGGGGAATTTGCCAGGGATTCTGGGAGAATAGAAGAAAGCCTGTCTGATACATTCTTTTTACAGCAAGTCAGGAGTCCAGGAACAACTTTTTAATATTATACTTTATAGCATAAATCTTATTTGAATATAGTCATATGCAACTGAAATCGCCACAATAGCTATGATAAAGTGAAGTATTAGTACAAGTGTAATTAATTGAGGGTTATTCATTTCAGTTTAGGTATAATTAGAAAATATAGATCTTTTATTTAATTTAATAACGTTGCATTTTGTTGTGTGATTGTTAGACACATAAAATGTAAAAAACACCTCTTGTCTTGTTTTACCACATGAGTGTAGGATACCACTTTTTCTTTGGTATGTACGCCTGTCCTGCAATTTTCTCCCTTTCCTATGAATGTTTATTGTCATGGTTGCTTTTTGTCATTCTAAACAAGTGTTTTCCTTTCATAAATAGCACTTGCCTTTTGAGTAAATAAAGTTTTGAACATTTTTGAAATATAACAACAGTGTTTTAATTACAAACACGAGCTTTTTGATAATAGAGCTTATTCTTTTACATGTATTTGAGAGCAAGAAAGATTTCCATAGTACTTTGAAGATGTTTGGCACATCATTATTCTATTAAAATGGCCCTACATTTTCAATCAGCTGTTTTTAATGATGGAGAAACAGTTTTACATACAACAGACTACAAACAGCTATACATTTTTTTGTTAAATTAAATAGATGAGTTGTAATAATGTATCGACATCATGATTTAGATTTATTTTGTCATATTCTTCACAAATTTTCCTTAAGATGAGATAAAACTCTTTAAAATCTTAAAAAACAAAGAACAAGGTGGGCAAAGACCTGCCCCCTTTTAGAATCCATTGGCAAAATGTATCCATGTTCTACTACCTGATGTCTAATATCTTCAGAACAACTTACATTTATGTAAGAACACATTTGTCTAAAAATCTTCACATAGACTCTCTTTTGATCCTCACAATAAAACCAACAAAGGTAGAGCAAGTTCTATTCCCCTTTGGAAAGTTGAGAAAACATATATGCAAAGGATTTATTTGCCCAAAGTCAGAGTTAAATTTTAATGCAAAATCCCAGTTTCCTTTACCTTCCTT
This sequence comes from Mustela nigripes, assembly GCF_022355385.1. Taxonomy (NCBI): domain Eukaryota; kingdom Metazoa; phylum Chordata; class Mammalia; order Carnivora; family Mustelidae; genus Mustela; species Mustela nigripes. Next base: position 107,895,599 of record NC_081559.1, read on the forward strand.
ACTTTTACCTCCCATCTCTGTGCATGACCAAAAAATCACATAACCTCTAGTATATATATATAGACATATATGTATGTTCATATAGTAATACATGTAATATAAAGTAATATATAAATATAAAATTTTATATAAAGTAATATATAATATATATAAATAATATATATACTATTAATAGCCAATTCTTGACCACAATTACTAGGTATTTGTTAACCAACTGCTTAATTATAGACTGTATATGCATGCCCTCTTTTAAATACCATAGTCAGATAGAGCTGACACTATGATCTGTGAATTACACATCAGAAGAAATTATAGCACACATTGGTAGGTTCACCTCTATTACGTCTATCATTAGTATTTACAGTCAGAGAAGAGTTGATTCTGTTGTAACTTTGTGCATAACAACTGGTATAGTCTTATATGTTGATAGTATGAAGATGAATATTTCATGCTGTGGAAACCACAGTAGTGGTTTCCAAAACAAAGAGTTTGGTTAACTGTTTAATATAATTCTTAATTAAACAGAGGATTCCAATAAAGAACAGCAATATATATTATAGAATACAGTCATCTGAAGTGGCCCATGGTCATTAGGCTCTAGTATTTCCCACTGGCTAAACATGTTTCATTAAAAAAAGTCAAACCCTCAGTGGGTTTATTGTTTTCCCTTGTATTAGGGAAATTCACTTGGGAAGTGAGTGCTCATTATTGTTCTTTACAGTGTCATTCATTTACATTCCTGTAAGGATTCCCAGTGTTCTTGTGATGGGTGTTTGTTATGCTGGAAATGTAACCCATCCAATTGTGCAGGAAAGAAGATGAACTTTTTGAATACTGCTATTATTTATTTCAAGTAGACAGGCAAGCCATTCTCTCAGACGAAGACCTGTAGTTAACCTTACCCTGTGTATTTTCTTGTAAAGAGAAGAAACAATTCCAGGGAATGGCTAGGAGGGAACTTCAGCAATTCTAACACCTGAATCTTTCAGTTGAAAAGTTGTTGAGGGTTGTTATACATCTGTTAAATCAAGCATATTTTGTAGAATTTAGAAAAAGAGTAGTTTGTATCACTTATAATGTGGGAAACTTTTCTCTCAATTTGCTTCTCTTAACTTTCTTTTCTTTTAGTTAATTTTCCTTTTACCACAGAATTGTAGGACAGAGCTACTGGATGTTGTCTCTAACCTCCAATCTCCCAAGAAAGGCTTTCTGTTTCTGTTCTGAATAACAAAATTTTCTCTCTCTATATTCTCTTTGGAGCATCATATGGTACAATGGTTCCCAAACATCAGTGTACATGAAGTTACACTTGAAACCTATAGTCACAATGCAACATCTTGGACTTCACTTTCATATTCCAAATCAGGTACTCAGGATGGCATCCAGGGATCTTTTAACAAAGAATATGTTTATGTAGTATTTGGGGGAAGCACACTGAATTAGAAGAATCTAGAGCCTGGATTGAGAAACCATGGCCAACAAGCCAAGTCTATCCTGATGCTTGTTTCATTAAGTAAACTTGTACTGAAACACAGCCAAATTTGTTTTTTGACAAACTTTTGTTACAAAGCAAAATTGAGTAGTTATGACACAGACCTTATGGATTGTAGAACCTAAAATATTTGCTGCCCATTGACCTGCTGTCTAAAGTCCAGACATATATTTGTATTATGTGTTCAGGATCTTGTACTAAAAATCATCAAATACAAACATGATCAAAAATGAAATTGAAATATTACCATCTCAGAGATACTAAACATCCATTTTAGCCTTCAAATTCCTCCAACAAAGATTCTCTTGCCATGAACCCTGATCTAAATGGACTGAAGTGAGAATAAAGGCAGCATTCCCTCATATGACAGTGCTAAGGTAATTGGCTAGGTGGACCTGTGTACATATTGTCTAACCCCTCTCCGACTCTAACTCTAATTTGGAAGGATGCTTTATCTCTGGAGGAAGCTAATGATTTCTGGACATATCCTGGTTAAAAAAAAAAAAAAAAGAAAATAATTTTAGAACATATAGTTGACTGACCCTGTGCTTATCTCCAGGACTAGTCTTAATACTTAGAGAAAGTAAATCTTGGACAGTGCAGATATTTCAGCCTGCAACCATGAGCTGGATATATGTTATGAAATTACCTATTTGTGATAATGAAATGCCTAAATTATAACCATTACCGCTATTTCTGCTTCTGTACCTTTGCTTGCCAACCCATGAGGAGTTGGAAAAATACCAGTAGACTTTCTATAGACACTCTGTAACCACACATCCCCCTCCCAGAATTGAACCTGACACAATAGCTGCTTCCAGACCCCTCCCTCCCACCAGCTCTGGGCCAAGAGATAACAGCCATCTGATGCCAGAGAAATCCCCACTCGAAATTGGACATAACAGAATGACTGCTCCCGGACCCCCCATCCGGCTCTGAGCCAAGAGATAACAACCATCTGGTGCCCTGTGGCTTGACAGGAAGACCCTGGTCAATCTTGAGGTGACACATACCCTAGTGGCGCCAACTCAGCAGTTTGAAGAAGGACCCTTTGCTTGAAGAGCCCTTTGACCTAACCAATAATCTGTTCCCAGCCCTTTCCCACTCTGTAGCGCGCCAGTCATATTATAGAGTTCCTTTTTTATTTTCCCACGGTATGTGGCGATTTGTTACAAGATACTATGATGTATGCTAAGTCCCTGCCTCCCCAAAAATAGTGTATAAAAGGTGTTGTGATCCTGAGCTCGGGACCTCTTAGCGTCACTGGCAATGAGTGTGCGGAGGTTCGGGTTCGAACTCGTAATTAATGACGCTTGCTGTTTGGCTTTGACTCTGGACTCTGGTGGTCGTCTTTGGGGGGTCTCAAAATTTAGGCACAACAATAACTGCATGTTGTTAATCGTTCTAATGATTATCCCAATTTATGTACTTTTTTGATCACTTAATTTAAATGTCTTTTCTGACCTCCAGGTATATCAACCTTTAACTTATAATTTCAAGCCCCATCCATTGTACAGTGCTTACTTTACAACCATCTTAAATGTCAAAAAATTACTGAAGAAAAATAAAACCTACCAAAATTTGATGACATATTTAAATCTATAAATGCAAGACATGCAATGAGCTCTAAGTGGGGGGAGGGGAGAAAGAGAGAGAGCACAAGGTGACATATAGTAATGAAATGGCCAAAAACAAATGAATATTTTGAAAGTCACAAGAAAGGCACTGATTACATACAAGAAAATCTCAATAAAATTATCAGCTGATTTCTCTTGAGAAGGTGAAGGTAAGAAGTTAGTGGTATGGTAAGAATGTGGGATGGTAAGAAGGCAGTTGGAAGTTAAGAAGGCAGTGGGATGATCTATTTAAATACTAAAGAAGAAAAAAATTTCAGAAAGTAAAAAAATTCTATATCCATCAAAGTTTCCCTTCAAAGATGAGGGAAAAGTCAAAAGATTCCATGATAAACAACAAACCCAGGGAGTTTACTATCAATATATTTGTTTTAGGAGAAATACAAAAGAAAGCCCTTTAGTCTGAAATGAAAGAATGCTAGACAGTAACTCCAAGATATGTGAGATTTAAACTCTCCAGTGAAAGTAAATACATAGGCAAATATAAAACTCAGTGTTATTATTGTTATTTTATTATTATATTAATATTATATAATATACATATTAATATGATTAATATTTTGTTAATTTTTAAAAGTTTTATTTAGCATTATAATACAATTTTATAAAAATATTTATGTATTCATGACATTAAGGACATAATCTATGAAGCTATAATGTGTGGCAATGAAAAAGACTGGAGGGGTTAGGAATAGAGCTGTACAGAAGTAGCATTTTTGTATGAGGTTACACTTAAGTCAGTGTCAATTCAAATTAGATAGTTTTAACTTTGCGATATTGTATGTAATCCCTGTGGTAACTGGAAAAAAAAATCTGTAGAATATTCATGAAAGGAGATGAAAAAAGAATCTAAATGTATCACTATAGGACCTCAGAAAAATGATGGGCTAGGAAGCTCCAGGCCCTCATTTCTCCATGAAAACAAACAAGCAAACAATATAAAGACCAAAGTAACTTTGTGGGAACACTAGATATCAGTCAAGAAGCAGCAACACCTAAGTGATTGCTTAAACATGATAAAGCCACATTCAACACAACTGGAAACTGTGGCATTTTTGCTATCTTTAGCGTCACCCCAGGCCCAGTTAATCTTGGTAGGGTCACAGTCCCAGGCTCTGCCCTTAGTATGAAAATAGAGAAATGAAATGTGCTTGCACATTCTGGCTTTTTTGTTTATTTGTTTGCTTGTTTTTTTAGATGTTATTTATTTATTTGAGAGAAAGAGAGAGAACAAAGGCAAGGGGAGAGGCAGCGGGAGAGGGACAAGCAGACTCTTCACAGACCAAGGAGCCTGATGCAGGGCTTGATTCCAGGACCTCAAGATCACACCCTGAGCTGAAGGCAGTTGCTTAACCATCTAAGCTACCCAAGCACCCCCATTCTGGCTTATTTATGAATGGCCAAAGAGACTGGTTTCTCTCTTTCCTAACTTAAAAAGGACTGATAAAGACAGTGGCAGTTTGAATATCAGAATGGAGGCCACTAAAAACAATGAAAGGTACTGAGGTAGGATACTGATTCAGGGAACTGTGTATCCATGCTTGCCTGGAACACGAGATGCTAAGAAAAGGGATACAACAACACACCTGAGACTCTGAGAAGAAAACCAATATTGTGAGGAAAATTAGGACATTTGAAAATAGCAATGTATACCAGAGAACTGGGAGGGAAAGAAAAACAAAACAAAACACACGCAGCCACAGATTCAGGGAAGATACATCCTGCACAATTATTTGAAAAGACCCTGCATGTTCACTCCAAGCTGATTAGTGAACGCCAGACTGCAAAGATTGAGAAGCATTCTTATTTTTCAAATGCCCAATTTTCAACAAAATATAAAACATACAAATAAACTGGGAAATAGCACTCATTTATACAAATGAAATAAATCAGAAACTGACCTAAGAAAATTCAGCCTTCTCACTTACTTAATAAGGAATTTGAAAAACTTCCTTGGGGCGCCTGGGTGGCTCAGAGGGTTGAGCCTCTGCCTTCAACTCAGGTCATGGTCCCAGGGTCCTGGGATCGAGCCCTGCATTGGGCTCTCTGCTCAGTAAGGAGCCTGCTTCTCCTTCTCTCTGCCTGCTACTCTGCCTATTTGTGATCTATCTGTCAAATAAAAAAATAAAATCTTAAAAAAAAAAAATCTTCCTTAAATATGCTTAATGGGGTAAAAGAAAAAGTAAAGAAACTAAACATATTAAAACTCAATATACGGGGGTACCTGTGTGGATCAGTCAGTTAAGAGGTTGGCTCTTAATTTTGGATCAAGTCATGATCTCAGGGTCCTGGGATCAAACCCCATATGGGGTTCCATGATCAGTGGGAGAGTCTGCCTAAGGATTCTCTCTCTCTCTGTCCCTGTACCAATTCTCTCTCTCTCTCAAAAATAAATAAAAATAAATAAATAAAACACAATATTATTAACCAAGTGAGAATAAAAGCAAAGAGACATTAATTATTTTTAAATGAATCAAACCAAGATTTTGAAGATGAAAAGCATAACAACTGAATTGAAAAATTTAGTAGAGGGGTTCAACAGCAGCCTAGAGTTCTTAGCATAAAAAAATCAGGGAAATGAATTCAAATCATTTGAAATCATTGAGTCTGAAGAGCAAAAAGAAAACAAAAATGAAGTAAAGTCAACAGAAGACTTGTATGGGGCATCATCAAGTAGACCCCCATCTATGTCCTAGAAAGAGAGCATGAAAGGGGCAGAAATTTACTTGAAGAAATAGTGGCTGAAAATTTTACAAAAATACAAAAAGAGGCTAATAAAATGTAAGTAGAAAAAAAAAAAACAAGGATATTTGCACTGAGATATTATGATCAAATTGTTCAAAGTCATAAGAGAGAATCTTGGATGTCCTGAGAGAAAAATGTTTTGTCATATGCAAAGGAAGCTCTATAAGATAATAAGCTGTCTTCTCAGCAGTAATCTTGCAGATAGAATGAAGTGGGATAAAATACTTAAAGTGCTAAGAGAAAAAAGTAACAAAAAAAAATAATTCCATATCTAGCAAAAGTGTCCTTCAAAATGATGAGTAACTTAAGACTTTCCCAGATAAATAAAATTACTGGTTTCCATCAAAGCGAGTCCTTCAGGTTGGAAAAAAAACAAAATAGTAGACAGTTCCTGATAGATGTAAATATATGAAACAATTTTAAAACTGTATTATTATATTTTTTAACTACACTTTTATTCTTTCATAGAATTTAAGAGACAAAAATATATGAAATTATTTTAGATCTATGTTAATGGGTACATATATATAAAGATACAACTAAATAATGACATAAATAATGAAGTGGGGGAAGAAGCAGGAATGTAAAAGGTAAACATTACTTAATGTGATTGAAATTAAGTTGTTATCAATTAACATAGGTTGTTATAACTTTAGGATGTTTCATGTAATCCCTTGGCAATTGCTAAGAAAAGTATGTAGAGAATATATAACAGAAATAATATTAATACAAGGAAGGTAAAACCAGAAAAAAGGAGGGACAAAAAAGCTATAAGTCACAAACAAACAAACAAACAAAACCCAAAGGAGCAAGTCCTTTCCTATCATTAATTACTTTAAGTTTAAGCAGATTAAGCTCTCCAAATAATACAGATTAGCAGAATGGATAGGAAAAAACACAGTACCCAACTATATAATATCTACAAGAAACTTACTTTTGATCTAAGGAAAAACCTGTGCTCCAAATGAAATAAGAGGAAAAGATACTTCACACAAATTGTAACCAAACAAGAACAGGAGTCATTATATTAACACTTTAAAAATGAAGTGTTAGTAAAATATATTATAAATTACAAATTCAGAGATTACATAATGATGGAAGTGTTATTTATTCAAAAGATACAATTATATACCCATATGCCCCAAACACCTGAGTTCCTATATAATCTGAAGCCAACATTGGCACAACTAAAGGTAGATATAGGATGCTCTACAATAATAGTGGAAGACTCCTATGTCTACTTTAAATAATGGATAGAACAACATGGAAGGTCAATAAAGAAATAGAAGATATCTATGACACTACTAATAAGCTAGACCTAAAAGACATTTTTTAAAAATCCAAAATCTATTTATTGGGATAGTTTCCCACTCATTTTGATTCACCAGTGCAAGTGCTGCTTCCATCTGAAGGAGCATCCTTCTGTGAGCCTAGCTTTTTGTCCTGTAGTCTGGAAAAGGAAAATGGAACAGCCAACACACAAAACCACCATTTCTGCATGCCTAATGATGGTGGTGATTTTGTAGCATCCTGGTCACTTCACATCCATGAAGTAGGGGTTGGGGCTCTGCAGCAGGCATTTCTTCTTGTTCTTGCTCTTTTCTGGGGACAGGTGGAAGAGGTCCTTCACAAAAGGCATGTATTTTAGGAAGGTAATCACTGCTGGAAAATATGGACCCAAAAGACATTTATGAAATACTGAACTCAACAACAGTAGATTGTTCTCTATGATAGACCATGGGTGTAGACACAATTCTTAATACATTTAAAAATTTTGAAAAAAAAAAAGTCTTTTCAATCACAAGGAATTAAATTAGAAATTGATAGCAGAAGGAAAACTGAAGGTCTAAAAGTGTTTGGAAATTAAACGGTATTTCTTCAATGGTTCAAAGGTGTCATAAGGAATTTAGAAAATATCTTGAGACAAACGAATATGAAAACACAGCATAATAAAACTTATGGGATGCAGTGAAAGCTGTTCTGGTAAGAGTCATTTATGACTATAAATGCTTACATTAAAAGAGAACAAGGTTTCAAACCAAAAATCTAAATGTTTACCTTAAGAAACTAGAAAATAAGAACACACTAGCAGAAGGAAGAAAATACTGTAAGCAAAGATAAATAAAACAGAGAATAGAAAATATAAATAAAACAGAGGGTTAGTTCTTCAAAATGAGAAAATTAATAAACAATTAGCTAGACTAAAAAAGAAACAAAAGAGTCAAGTAAAAAGAAAAAAGATTTTTTCAGAATACTATGAACAACAATATACTAAAAAATTAGAAAATCTAGATGAAATTAGTAAATTCTGGGTGGAATGCAACCCACCAAGACTGAATCATGAAGAAATAGAAAGCCTGATAGACCTAAAAAGGGAAAGAAGATTGAATTACTAATCAAAATTTTCCAAACAATGAAAAGCAGAATACCAACAGTCATTACTAGTAAATTCTACCAAACATTTAAAGAAAAATAAATACCAGTACTCTTCAAATTCTTACAAAAAAATTGAAGGAGAGAGAATACTTCTTAACCAACTCCATTAATTATAATTCATTATTCCTGATGTATACTGATTAAAAATCCCATCTAAATACCAGTAAAGATAATCCTAGAGAGGGGGAACAGGACAGCAGAGGAGTAGGAGACTTAAATTTCTTCTGGTTCCAGGAATTTAGGTAGATAGTTATCAAACGATTCTGGTCACCTACAAACTCAACAGGAGATCACAGATAATAATAGCAGAAATTCTATGAACAGAAAAGCAACCACCAATTGCTGGAATGGAGGACATGAGGAGAAATGAATCCGAGGTGATATTTGGGAAGGTAGACTGCATGAGGACGGAACCTCTTTTAGCTGCATACCAGCAGATGATAGAGCAGTGGTGCATGAAATCAGGACTTTTAGAGTTTGGTCAATTGAGGAATGCTGCTCCAGTGGCTAACCAGGGTGGTGGAAACATCACTGGGACAGTGTGGTCTCATGACCCTTGGGGTCACAGAAAGACTGGGGGTGCCTGAGTGTGGCAGAGCTCCCAGGCATCAGAACAGAGAAACCAGCTCCAAAGACAGAGCCAAAAAGTGGGCTCTTTAGCTCAGGGTTTCCATAAATTGTGATCTGTGGCACAGTTGGGCCATTTCTCTTCAAGCATGGACCTAACAAGTGGCATATCTGGGGAAACACCCCTTCCTCCCCCAGGAAGAGCAGGATATGAGAGCACTGCAGGAAGCTGCTGAGTTTGGAAACCTAAATGGGGTCTTTTCCCGAGATATAAATGCTAGGTCACAGGCTGGTTGAGCACGGAGTGTGGCCGGAGACCAGGGAGACAGGAGTGATTGACTGCTTTTCTCTGAGGGTGCACTGAGGAGTGGGACACCAAGTGTTTGGCTCCTCTGAGGCCAGAGATTGGAAGGCCATCATTTTAATTCTCACCCTCCAAAGCTTTGGAAAGCTTTCAGGGAACAAAAGCTACCAAGCATGTTACTTAACCTGGCCCCTGGGAAGGGTATACAGTTCCACCTTGGGCAAACACATTTTAGAATCGCTGGAACAGGTTTCTTTCCCAGAAGATCAGCAAGAACATCCAGCCAATACCAAGTTTGCCGACCAATGAGAACTGCAAAACTGCAGCACTAGGGGAATACAACACATAGAATTCATAGCTTTTTCCTCATGATTCTTTAGTCTTTCAAAGTTATTTTTTTTCTTTTTTTCTTTTTTTTCTATTTTTTAAAATTTTTCTGCTTTCCTATTTTAAACATCTTATGTTATTAATTCCTTTTTAAAAATCTTTTTTTTTAATTTTCACTTTTACAGTCATATTCTATCCCTTCATTGTATTTAGCCTTATTTTTAAGATATATGAAGTTTTTCTTTCTTTAAATTTGTGGAACACAGTTTCATCTAGCAGACCAAAATATACCCTTAATCTAGCGCATGATTTTGGTTCTAGTCTCCAGCCTGATCACATTCTCTCTCTCTCTCTCTCTTTCAATTTTTTTCTTTATTTTTTTCAACTAACTTCTTATTAATTCCCTTTTTTAAATTTTTTTTTTTAATTTTTATTTTGCAGTCATATCCCAACACTTCATCATATTTACCCTTATTTTTGTGTACATATTTTTCTCTTCTTAAATTTCTGGGAGACAGTGTCTCCTAACAGACAAAAGTACACCCCAAATCTAGTGTGTGGCTCTGTTCTCCAGTCTGATTGTATTTTTTTTCCTTTCTTTTCCCCCTGGTTTGTGTCTCTTCTGATTTGTTTAGTATATAGTTTTCTGGGGTCATTGTTACCCTTTTAGCATTTTGCTCTCTCATTCATCTATTATTCTCTGGACAAAATGACAAAACAAAAAACTGACCTCAAGGAAAAGAATAAGAAGCAGTATGGACTGGCAGGGATCTAATCAATGAAGACATTGGTAAGATGTTGGACCTAGAGTTCAGGATGATGATTCTAAAGTCATTAGCTGGGCTTGACAAAAGCAGAGAAGATACTAGAGAATCCATTTCTGGGGAAATAAAGGAAGTGTAATCTAACCAAGTTGAAATAAAAAAAGGCTATTAATGAGGTGAAATAAAAAATGGAGGCTCTAAGGGCTTGTGTAAATGAGACAGAAGAGAGAATTAGTGTTAGAGAAGACCAAATGATGGAGAATGAAGAATCTGAGAAAAAGAGAGATAAACAACCATCAGATCATGAGGGGAGAATTCAAGAGATAAGTGATACCATAAGATGAAACAATATTAGAATATTTGGGAAGCCAAAAGAAGAAGAAAGACAGAAAGGCATAGAATATATATAGGAGAAAATTATAACAAAGAATGTCCCTAACTTGAAAAAGGAAATAAACATCAAAATCCAGAAGGCACAGAGAACCCTCAAAAATGAATAAAAATAGGTCAGCACCTTGTCATCTGATGCTAAAACTTACAAGTCTCAGAGACAATGAGAAAATACTGAAAGCAACTCAGGAAAAGAGACCCATAACCTATAACAGTAGAAATATGAGATTGGGAGCATACTTATCCATAAAGACTTACAGAAAAGAAAGGGCTGATATGATATATTCAGAGCATTAAATGAGAAAAATATGGAGCCAAAAATAATATATCTGGCTAAGCTGTCAGTGAAAATAGGAGAGATAAAAATCTTCCAGGACAAACAAAAATTGAAAGAATTTGCAAACACTCAACCAGCCCTAAGGAAATATTGAAAGGGGTCCTCTAAGCAAAGAAAGAGCCTAAAAGTAATATAGACCAAAAATGAACAGAGACAATATACAGTAACAGTCATCTGGCTGGCAATACAATGGACAATAAATAAATTCATATCTTTCAATAATTACCCTGAATGTAAATGGGCTAAATGCCCCATGCAAAGGACACAGGGTATCAGAATAGATCAAATAAAGCAAGATCCATCAATATGCTGTCTTCAAGAGACTCATTTTGGACTCAAAGTCACCTCCATATTTAATGTGAGGGGGTGGAAAACAATTTACCATGCTAATGGACATCAAAAGAAATCTGGGGTGGCAATCCTTATATGAGACAAATTAGATTTTAACACAAAAAGTATAATAAGAGATGAGGAAGGACACTATATCATACTTAAAGGGTCTGTCCAACAAGATCTTACAATTTTAAATATCTATGACCCTAAGGTGGTAACAGCAATTACATAAGCCAATTAATAATAAAATCAAAGAAATACATTGATAATATTACAATAATAATAGGGAACTTTAACACTTCCCTCATTGAAATGGACAAATCATCTAATCAAAAGATCAACAAGGAAATAAAGGATTTAAATGACACACTGGACCAGATGGACATCACTAATATATACAGAACATTCCATTCCAAACAACAGAATGCACACTCTTCTCTAGTGCACATGGAATATTCTCCAGAATAGATCATATCATACGTCACAAATCAGGTCTCAATCTATACCAAAAGACTTGGATCTTCCCCTGCATATTTTCAGACTACAATGCTTTAAAACTGGAATACAATAATAAGAGGAAAGTTGAGAAGAACTTAAATACATGGAAGCTTAAGAACACCCTATTAAAGCATTAATAGCTCAACTAGGTAATTAAGGATGAATTTTTAAAAATGAAATGAAAATGAAAACACAACTGTTTAAAATCTTTGGGATGTAGAAAAGCAGCCCTAATAGGAAAATATATACCAATACAAAATTTTCTCAAGAAATAAGAAAGTTATCAAATATACAACCTAACCCTACACCTAAAGGAGCTGGAGAAAGAACAACATATAAAGCCTAAACACAGAAAAATAATAAAGAGAAGATAAATGAATGAAATAGAAACCAAAAGAACAGTCGAACAGATGAACAAAAGTAGGAGCTAGTTCTTTGAAAGAATTAATAAGATTGATAAACCCCTAGCCAGATTATCAAAAACAAAAGAGAAAGGTCCCGATCAATAAAACCATGAATGAAACCAGAGAGATCACAACCAACAACAAAGAAATACAAACAATTATAAGAACATATTATGAGCAACTATATGCCAGCAAATTTGACAATCTGGAAGAAATGGATACATTCTTAGAGAAGTATAAATTACCAAAACTGAACCTGGAAGAAATAGAGAAACATCAACAGACCCATAATCAGTAAGGAAATTGGAGCAATCATCAAAATATCCCAATAAAGAAGAGCCCAGGGCCAGACAGCTTCCCAGGGGAATTCTACCAAACATTTAAAAAAGAATTATTACATATTCTCCTGAAGCTGTTCTAAAAAAAAAAAAAAAAACAAACAAACAATTTCCAAACTCATTTCATGAGGCCAGCCTTACCTTGATCCCCCAAACCAGACAAATACCCCAACAAAAAGGAGAATCACAGACCAATATCCCTAATAAATATGGGTGCAAAAATTCCCATGAAAATACTAGCCAATAGAATCCAGCAGTGCAGTAAACAAATTATTCAAGTGGGATTTATCCCCAGGATGCAAGACTTGCTCAACATTGATGAATCAATGTGATACAATACATTAATAAAAAAAAAAAAAAGAACAAGAACCATATGATACCCTTAATAGATGCAGAAAAAGTATTTGACAATGTACAGCATACTTTCTTGATCAAAACTCTTCACACTGTGGGGATAGAGGGTACACACCTCAATATCATAAAACCCATCTATGAAAAACCCACAGTGAATATCATTCTCAGTGGGGAAAAACAGAGCTTTTCCCTTAAGGTCAGGTACACAGCAGGAGTACCCATTATCACCACTGCTATTCAACACAGTACTATAAGTCCTGGCCTCAGCCATCAGACAACAAAAAAGAAATGAAAGGCATCCAAATCAGCAAAAAAGAAGTCAAACTCTCAATCTCTGCAGATGATATGAATATTTATGTGGAAAACCCAAAATACTCCACTCCAAAACTTCTAGAACTCATACAGGAATTCAGTGAAGTGTCAGGATATAAAGGCAATGTAAGGAAATCAGTTGCATTTCTATACACCAATGATAAAACAGAAGAAAGAGAAATTAAGAAGTCTATCTTATTTACAATTGCACCCCAAGCCATAAGGTACCTAGGAATAAATCTAACCAAAGAGGCAAAGAATCTGTACTCAGAAAACTATGAATACACACGAAAGAAACTGAGGAAGACATGAAGAAATGGAAAAATGTTCTATGCTCATGGATTGGGAGAAAAAATATTGTGAAAATGCCTATGCTACGTAGAGCAATCTACACATTTAAAGCTATCCCTATAAAAATACCATCAACTTTTTTCAAAGAAATGGAACAAATAATCCTAAAATTTGTATGGAACCAGTAAAAATCCTGAATAGCCAGAGGTATATTCATAAAAGAAAACCAAATCTGGTGGCATTACAATTCCATACTTCAAGCTCTATTACAAAGGTGCAATCATCAAGACAGTATGGCGCTGGCACAATAATAGAGACATAGATCAATGGAACATAGATCAATTAGACCCTCAGCTCTATAGTCAACTAATCTTTGACAAAACAGGAAAGAATGTCCAAAGGAAAAAAAGACAGTCTGTTCAACAATTGGTGTTTGGAAGATTGGACAGCCATATGCAGAAGAATGGAACGGGACCCTTTACTTACACTACACACAATAAATAGACTCAAAATGGATGAAAGACTGCAATGTGAGACAAGAATCCATACAAATCTTTAAAGAACACAGGCAGCAATATCTTTGATCTCATCTACAGCAACTTCTTCCTAGAAACATTTCCAAAGGCAAGGGAAGCAAGGACAAAAAAGATCTATTCAGACTTCTTCAAGATCAAAAGCTTTTGCACAGCAAAGGAAATAGTCAATAAAGCCAAAAGGCAACCAATGGAATGGGAGAAGATATTTGCAAATGACATATAAGATAAAGGACTAGTATCTAAAATCTATTAAGAACTTTCAAACTCAACACCCAAAAAACAAATAATCCAATCAATAAATGAGCAAAATACATGAACAGACATTTCTGCAAAGAAGACATCCAAATGGCCAAGAGGCATATGAAACACTGCTCCACGTCACTTTGCATTAGGGAAATACAAATCAAAATCACAGTGAGATACCACCTCACTTCATGAGAATGGCTAAAATTATCACATCAGGAAAGGACAGGTGTTGGAGAGGATGCAGAGAAACACCTCCACTGTTGGTGGGAACACAAGCTGGTGCACCCACTCTAGAAAACAGTATGGATGTTCCTCAAAAGGTTGAAAATAGAGCTGCCCTGCAACTCATCAATTGCTCTACTGGGTATTTACCCCAAAGACACAAATGTAGTGATCTGAAGGGACACCTGCACCCCAATGTTTATAGTAGCAATGTTCACAATAGCCAACCTATGGAAAGAGACCAGATGTCCATCAACAGATGAATGGATAAAGAAGATGTGGTAAATATATACAATGGAATATTATGAGGCCATCAAAAAGCACAGTATCTTGCTATTTGCAATGACATGGATAGAATTAGAAGGTATTATGCTGAGCGAAATAAGTCAATCAGACAAAGATAATTATCATATGATCTCACTGGTAAGAGGAATTTGAGCAACAAGACAGAGAATCATAGGGGAGGGGAGGGAAAAATGAAACAAGACAAAACCAGAGAGGGAGACAAGCCATAAGAGAATCGTTATCTCAGAAAACAAACTGGGGGTTGCTGGAGTGAAGGGAGGAAGGGATTTCTTGGTGACAGACACTGGGGAGGGTATGCACTATAGTGAGTGCTATGATTTGTGTAAGACTGTTAAATCATAGACCTGTACCCCTGAAACAAATAATACATTAAAAGTTAAAAAAAAAAAATGGACTGCAGACCACAACCAAATGTGATTAATTCCTGTACTACTAGGATGGCTGAAAATCTATAAATCAAATAGTGCAAAAATTATATTAGCAGACTGAAGAATAAAACCACACATGATTATCTCAGCAGCTAATTCAATAAAATATTTTAAAAATCAATAATTTTTATGAAAAAATACTCAAAAATCAGTAATAAACAAACAAACAAACAAAAAATACCTCAATGTTTTAATGGTCATATATGAAAAGCCCACAGCCAAATCTATACTCAAATATGAAAATCTGAAAACTTTTCAACTCTAAGTGTAAAAATAAGACAAGGATGCCCATTTTCACTATTTCCATTTAACACAGTACAGGTAGTCCTAGCTAGAAAAAAAAAAAAATAGGCAAGAAGAAAAGTAAATGCTAACCCTGATTGGAAAAGAAGTAATCTTTTCTTTGTTCACAAATGGGATGATATTATATTAAAAAACTCTAAGGACTGCACAACATTCTCTTAGAACTAATAAAAAAGTACAGGTAAGTTGCAAGATAAGAAATCAGACACAGGGGCACCTGAGTGCCTCAGTCTGTTAGGCATCTGCCTTCAGCTCAGGTCATGATCTCTGGATCCTGGGATCCAGCCCCATATCTGGTTCCCTGCTCAGTGGGGAGTCTGTTTTTCCATCTCCCTCCACTCTTCCCTCTTGTGTTCTCTCTCTCTGTGTCAGATAAATAAATAAAATCTTTCAAAAAATCAGTACACAAAGATCAGTCATATTTCCACTTGAAAAATAATGAAGGAAACAATTATATTTAACATAGAATCATAAAGAATTAAATACTTAGAAATAAATTTAACCAGGAACGGAGGAACATGACAAGTTTTACACAGAAAACAAAAACAAAAAAAACGTTAAAATAAGTTAGAGAAGATCCAAATAAATGAGAACGCTTCCCATGTATACTGAATGGAAGACTTAATAATGGTAAGATGTCAATAGTATCCAAGTGATGTGCAGATTCAATACAATCTCTATCAAAATCCCACAGATGTTTTCCTTCAAAAGTAGAAAAATTTACCCTAAGGGGATTCATCCATCAAGGGGCACTAAATAGCCAAAACTATCAGCTTTTTTGTTTTTCTTTTTTTTTTTTTTTTTTTTTTTTTTTACTACAAAACTTATTGCAAAGCAGCAGTAATTAAAATAATATACTGGGGCGCCTGGGTGGCTCAGTGGGTTAAGCCTCTGCCTTCAGCTCAGGTCATGATCCCAGGGTCCTGGATCAAGCCCCACATCAGGCTCTCTGCTGAGCAGGGAGCCTACTTCCCCCTTTCCCCTCTGCCTGCTTCTCTGTCTACTTGTGATCTCTCTGTCTGTCAAATAAATAAAATCTTTTAAAAAAATAGCATTATATTGACTGAGATAAAAACATAGACCAGAAATCTTCATATGGTCAAATGATTTTCAACAAAGGTGCCAAAACCATTCATGGAAAAAGGACAACAAATGGTGTTGTGAAAACTTGATATCCACATGCAAAATAAATGAAACTGGAAATTCCCTTATACCATATACAAATATTAATCCATAATGGATCAAAAACCTAAATGTAACACCTAAAACTATAAATACAGAAGGATTCATAAGGGAGAAGCTTCATGACATTGGGTTTGATAATGATTTATTGGATATGCCACAAAGTACAGGGGAAAATGAAGAAAATAGATAAATTGCATTACGCATAATTAAAAATTTCTGTGCACCACAGTCAGCATAATTAAAGAAAGCCATGGAATTTGAGAAATATTTGCAAATCATGTATATGATAAGAGATTCATATCTAGAATATATAAAGAACTCCCTTACAGGGCACCTGGTTTGCTCAGTTATTTGAGTGACGAGTGACTGACTCTTGGTTTCAGCTCAGGTCATGATCTCAGGGTCCTGGGGTCAAACCCCCTATCAGGCTATCCACTCAGCACAGAGTCTGCTGGAGATTCTCTCCCCCTCCCTTGCTCCTTTCCAGCTCAAGCACACTCTTTTCCACTCTCTCTTTTTCTAAAATAAAAATAAATAAAATATTTAATGCTGCTGCCCGTCAGAACAATTTGTTACTCAAACTGTAACCCCTGGAGGATTTTACTAGTTACCAAGCACATTTAGATATGGCCTTAAGAAATACATATACTGGCAACAGGTCTTTGGGGAGAAGGACGATATACGACCGTCAAGCTGGGAAGATGGAGATGCCTGGCTCGCTCAGGGTAGAACACAGCCCCTTCACAGAAGGCGGGCAGCTGGGAACTCCCGGCCCACCCAGGGCAAAGGCCACCTGCTTCAGGGAAGCGGAGCACCCGGGAACGCCCGGTCAGCTCAGGGTGGAACAAAAACCTCCTGCTTCCCTTATCCGTTATTGCTCCTTTCTCTTCCCAGAAGCGCCTGTTGTTAGTTAGATGAGTCCTTTGAATGTGCTTGTTTAACTATAAACTTTAGCCTCCTTCTTGCTTGTCTGCAAGACGGGATTAATGTTTGACCTTCATCAATCCTTCTGTTGGCTATTGTTTTCTATCCAATAAAAGTGAGACTGTGGAGTTGCTTGTGGCAGCAGTCCTTTTTGACTGTTGTCCCCTGCTCCCAATCTCTTGCAGCTGACTTGTTTGTGTCTAATTCTTCTCTTGTCGCTGACTGGAAGCGGCACTTTAAGAAAATAATTCCTTTGGTTCATCAACAAAAGCCAAGCATCCTAATTGAGAAAAAGAATGGCAATATTTTTTTGGTGGGGGGAATAGGATAAGGATCTGGATAGTCTTTTCACAAAAGAGACATAAAAATGACCAAAAAACACATGAAAATATGCTCAAAATCACTAATTATTAGGAAAATATAATTCAAAACTACAGTGAGATACTACCTCACACACATTAGAATGGCCATTGTCAAGGAAAAAAAAAGGGAAAGAATATAAATGTTAGTAAGGTTGTAGTGAAACTGGAACCCTTGTGTACTGTTGCTCTGAAATATAAAAAATGTACAGCCATTATGGAAAACAATGTCATGGTTCTTCAAATATCAGAAATAGAATTCCCACACAATTTGGCAATTCTACATGCAAAATATTTGAGAGCAAATCTCAAAGAACTATTTCTACACTCAAGTTTTTTGCAGCAATATTCACAATAGCCAAAATGTGCAATAAGCTCAAGTGCCATCATCAGATGACTAGAAAAACAAGATAGGGCATATGCATGTAATGGAATATTATTCAGCCTTAAAATGATGGGAGTTCTGACACGTTCTACAGTATAGATGAAGCTTGAAGACATTATGCTAAATAAAATAAGTCAGTCACAAGAAGACAAAAAAAAAAAAAAAAGATAAATAATGTACGATTCCACTTACATGAGGTCCCTAGAATGGTTAAATTCATAGAGACAGAATATAAAAGGGATGTGCCAGAGACAAAAGTAATGGAGAGAGTGGTTTTTTAATAGGTGCAGTGTTTCTACTTGAAACAATAAAACAGTTCTGAAAAGAGATAGTGGTGATAATTGTATAACATTGTAAATGCACTTAATGGCAGGGATTTTTATTTATTTTTTATTTTTTTATTTTTTTCTAAAGAGAAGAGGTGGGTAAAGGAAGACAGAGAATCCCAAGCAGGTTCAACACCCAGCATGAAGCCCCACATAGGGCTTGAACTCAGGACCCTGAGACTACGACCTGACCTAAAAATCAAGAGTCAGGCACTTAACTAAGTGAGCCACCCAGACCCCTAGTGCCATTGGATTCTTAAAATAATACAATGCTAAATTTTATTTTATGTATATTTTACCACAGTTTAAAAAATAAATAAATAAATGGAGGAGGGAAAAGAAGGAAGGGAGGGAGGGAGACAATAGAGAGATAGCTGGCTTTATCCTAGGCAAGCTATCCATTATATAAGTTCTTTAGAAAGTAATTGAAACTTCCACACCTCATTTTCTGTTTTTTAAAAATCCAGGTTTTTAGATTTGTTTAAATCTTTTACCAAATATCTGATATCTCTCTCTTCATTAGAACAAAATTGTTTCAAGGAGACTTTGTAGTAACTTACAAATATAAAATGTCATAATATAAAATATATATTTATGTGTTTTTAAAATTTTACACAGCCTGATACAGGTAACATGTTGCATACTTTCTTCTGTCACTCAATGTAACAGTACAGTAGATATAGCTATCATTATTTAGTTTTTTTGAATTTCATTTGATCCAGATTAGTTTACTAAAATTTACTAATTGGAACACAAAGGGGTTTAAGGACAACCTAGAGGATTTAATCTGTTGTGAAATTATCTGTTTCTAGGTTTCAGTTTATTAAAGGATTTTAGTTAAAGAAGGCTTCAGGGAGAGTCTAGTCTCTACAGTTATGTGATTATTAAAAATTGAATGTTTCCAAGGATGAACAGAAAAAGAACTTGAATATTTTGAGAACTAGTACTGTGGTACTGTGACCGTCATTGAAAATACAGAATAAAAGAAACTGTATCTTCCAAAACTCAAAAGCATTGAACCAATTGGAAACCCAAAAGAAGTGGAATAATATTGTTAGTAGTCTCCAAAATAGTAGATTCACCAAAATTAACAGGAATCCTTACAGGGTAACTGTGGTGAATAATTTCCAATTTCCAGGAATCCTTACAGGGTAACTGTGGTGAATAATTTCCAATTTCCATCTGCATATTTGATACATTTGGGGCTCTATTTGAGCCTAAAATGTATCAAATATGCAGATGCTGTCTTAATGTTACTCTCTACTTAATTAAGGTACAACTGCCCAAATTCTTATTGAAGCAAGCCCATTTATATTTTCATCTTATTCCTGGAACATTTAACTTATTATTGTCACTGTTTACATGAAATGCACTGTAATATAAATGGCTTTCCTAAAAGTTGCCAACTTCCAACCACCTACTGTGTGCTGACAACCTTAGCAGCAATTCTACTGCTGGAAAGTGATACTCAGGGGCGCCTGGCTGGCTCAGTGGGTTAAGCCGCTGCCTTCGGCTCAGGTCATGATCTCAGGGTCCTGGGATTGAGTGCCGCATCGGGCTCTCTGCTCAGTGGGGAGCCTGCTTCCCTTCCTCTCTCTCTGCCTGCCTCTCTGCCTATTTGTCATCTCTCTCTGTCAAATAAATAAATAAAATCTTTAAAAAAAAAAAAAGAAAGTGATACTCAATTGCAATATCTACTGTCAGATGCACAAATTGTTCTTTTAGGTTATGTGGTTTGTTGGAATAGGATCATATTCACTAATCCTTCTTTGCCATCTCTCAGTCTTCCTAGTATTACTTGCTCTGATTGATTCCACAAAGGCATCAGACAAGCTGAAATCATGTTTGGAACCCTCATTTTCTGCTGGCCACATGGGGAACAGCAAATTAAAAGTGTATGGTTTGGAGAGTTTGCCCATGGAAATAGACCTGATGATAGATATTCAGTGTGAAATAGAAATGTCCTGCTGCCTGTTCAGCCATGTCTGTTCTATGTTGGTGACAATGTCTCATTAGGGCACTTGGAACTGCACCAGTGTTGATAGACTGAGGTCAGAAAGAAAGGGTTCAGGAAGCCCCACAGTGAATCTGGAGTACTTGTGGGGATAACAGATAGTTTCTCTATATACCAAGAAATGTTACGATTACACAAATCCTTGTATACAAATTCTTCATTGGTAACCACCTTGCAGCAGTTAAATTACATATGCTTAGCGTATTCCAGAAACCAATATAAATGGTCTAAACAACCCATGAATATGTGCCTAGCCATGAACGGGTGATCATTGTGAACTGTGGGCAGTACTTGACCTGCTTCAAAGATGCAGCTGCTTGTCGGCTTTTGCCCATCATTGCCATGCTAGAGTGGGAGCCTGCATTTCAGATTCTCAGTTGTTTATTTGATTAGTCGTTCATGAAAAGTCAGAAATTTTGTATTTTATATAAAATATTCCAAACTCCCAAGCCAAAGAGAGTAAGGCAACATGGTCAATGCATCTGGAAATCTGTCTTAATGGATATAGGGCAAGAGAGACAACAGCATATAATGCATTTGTTGGAATGGGGAGGATGGGGGTAACAAACAATAAAAAAAAAAAAAAAAGAGCACATACTGCTTTTTTATTACTTTAAGTTATATTGCATACCTTTGGTCTCCACATTTACCACATTTCATGTTATTTTGTCCACATCACATTTTTTTAAAGGATTTATTTATTTATTTGAGAGAGAGAGAGAGGGAGAGAGAAAGAGACCATGTTCCGGAGAGCCAGAGGGAGAGGGAGAGAAAATACCAAGTAGATCCCAAGCTGAATGCAGAGCCTGATGTGGGGCTCTATCTCAGGAGCGTGATCTCACGACCTGATCAGAAGACAAGAGCTGGACCCTTAAAGGACTGTGCCACCCAAACAACCCAGTCCACATCACAATTTTGTCACAAGTAATTGCTCTTTCTTTGAAAATTTTTATTCTTTTTAATTTAATTTATTGACTTATTTTTGCTTTCTTCTTCTTGAAGCATTAACTTTATTTGGATCTTAAGATGTTACTCTCTTCTGGTTTCTTCTATTCCTATTGTCTGTTCTTAGTCTACTGTGTGGAATCCCCTCCTTCAAAGTTCAGTCTCATCTGACATGTTATTTCTCCCAAGCCCCATACTCTCAAATATGTATATGTCCATTGTCTCAAAACTATTCCTCCCTTCACCAATTAAACCCCAAAATGTTAAGCTGTTAATCACTTACCTACTCAATAATTCTATTCTTTATTTCCCATTATAATATCAGACTTAACATTTCTAAACCAAAATTTTAAACTTTACCTTGAGTTTCTGTACTGTAGGCTTCAACATTTTACTTAATGGTACCACAATACACACGTGTGTGTGGGTGTGTGTATGCACACGGACATTCAGACACTTGTTTTCTTTATTCTTGCACTAGGAGATGAGCTACCTGAATGTGGGTAGCTGTGATAAGCCCTAACCCTCAACAGCATCTCACACCAACTTACTCCTATCTCTTATCTTGTTGTCCTACTGTTATTCTTCATTGCTCAAAATTCAGCTTGACTTCATTCTTATTGATGTATACAACCTCCATTCAGAGATACATTACTATTTATTTTTTCCTGCATGGCATACATTTCTATTATGAATGCCCAGTTGCATTGTATTTATCTATGTTTCTATCCCTTCCATTAGGGTGTGCTGGCACAGGGCTGGCCCATATCAGTCAAGAGACAATTTTTTCTATTAAATGAATAATTTTGCAGATATGTAGCTAGAACATCTGCTGATAACAGAGCAAACACAAGAAGTACAGATGTAAAATCACACAACAACTCTGATGGATGGAGGTTGCTGCCTAAAAGGCTTGTGCACAGGCAGAGCAAACTAAGAACAAAGCCAAGGACATATTTATGGAGTCTCATTGACCTGGTACTATAAAGCAAACACAAGTAATGCAGAACTTTCTTTTCCTGCACTTGTAACCCCTCTGGAGTCTCACAGCAGGGAAAAATCAGTCTTTGAGACAGATGTCCCTTGCAATCACCATACTACTGAAAGTACTTTGGTATTAATTATACCTCCCCTAAAATGAAAGCCAAAGCTGTGCCTTGAATGAAGACTTTCCACACTAGTGTTTAAAAATCAAGAAAGGTATATTGATGTAGTGTAGTAGAAAAGCATGGGCTTTGACCAATAAACTTGGGTCTGAAATGCCAGTTCAGCTACTTCCTAGTTGTAGAATTTGGAAAAGTTAATTAAAATCTCTATATTCCAGTTCCCTTTTTATGTAAAGAGAGATAATAATAATTACTAATAGGTTTGCTATGAGCATTAACTAAAAACATACACGTTAAATAGCCCATTATGAAAAACAAAACAAACAAAACAAAAAACTACACAGTTTAACAGATTAAACCAGAATTTACTGCTCAGTATGGACCACAATCATAATCATGTGAATGCTCACCAGGCTTGGCTCCTCCCACTGATGATCATCTACTGACACTCACTGTATGACAGTCTGCTCACAAGGACTTGGTATTTTCTGAGCACCTATTATGTGCCAGGTGCATGATCAAGGATGCTAGAGATATGAGAGGCTCAATCACAACTTTTAAAAGTTCTGGAAATAGGGGTGATGGGGTGGCTTAGTTAGCTAAATGTCTGACTTTTAGTTTTAGCTCAGGTCATGATCTCATGGGTCATGAGATCAAGCCCTGTGGGGGGCTCCACACTCAGCAGAGAGTCCATTTGAAAGATTCTGTCCCTGGGGCACTTGGGTGGCTCAGTGGGTTAAGCCTCTGCCTTTGGCTCAGGTCATGATCTCAGGGTCCTGGGATCATGCCCCACGTCAGGCTCTCTGCTCACTAGGCAGGCTCCTTCCCCTTCTCCCTCTGCCTCCCTCTCTGCCTACTTGTGATCTCTATCTGTGTGTCAAATAAATAAAATTTAAAAAAAGAGAAAGATTCTGTCCCTCTGCCCTTCCCTCACACACATAAGTGCTGTCTCTTTGTCAAATAAATAACTAAATCATAGGTAAATAAATAAGCAAATGGCCAAGAGACCTGTGAATGGCATACATACAGATATACATATAAATATGTCAGAAACAATAAAAATTATTTTGAATTATTTACTTGTCATATAAGATGGATACTATATTTATGTCATAAAATTAATAGCATAATTTAATTCATTTTGTTAATAGTTGCCCAGCACCTGCATCATGTGAGGCAATGTGCTAACATCTAAGAGTGCACAAGTCATAAGCATTGGTCTGAAGGATCTGATTAAATTTCCTCATTCAAGTTGGCAGCATTAAGATATAATCATTGCCTGTGTCTCAAGATCCCTTTATGATAAAGAACCAAATGAAAAGGAAATTACTTAGGACAACATACACTGTGTGGTCAACTGATTCTGACATCCCCACCCCAAGCCAATGATGTTCACACTCTAATCCTTGGAAACTATGGTTATAATACCCTAAACAGAAGAATTGATTTTGATTATATAATTAAATTAAGGATATTGGGATAGGGAGACTATCCTGAATTATTAAGTAGACCCAATGTAATCATGAGCCCTTAGAAGAAGGAGGAAACCATGTCAGATGCAGAGTCAGCAATATGATGACAGAAACAGTGGTCAGAGAGTTGAAGATTTTAAGATGGTGGGTTTGGGGGGCACCTGGGTGGCTCAGTGGGTTAAAGCCTCTGCGTTCAGCTCAGGTCATGATCCCAGGGTCCTGGGATCGAGCCCCGCATCACGCTCTCTTTTCCGAGGGGAGCCCGCTTTCTCCTCTTTGCCTGCCTCTCTGCCTGCTTGTGATCTCTGTGAAATAAATAAATAAAATCTTAAAAAAAAAAAAAGATTCTGGGTTTGAAGATGTAGTGACCCTGAGCCAAGTAGTTCAGATAGCCTAGAGAGGCTGTATGAGACAAGAACATGGACTGTCCCCTAAAGCCCCCAGGATGTACACAGCTCTGCAAACATTTCAATTTTAGCCTTCTGAAAGCGATTTCAGATTCCTGACCTCTAAAATTATAAGATAATGGATTTGTGCTGTGTAATTCACTAGGTTGGCTTGAATTTACTACAGCAACAATAAGCAGCTAATATAGATATATATGGGGATCTTCACTGAGTTCGATTCTTTAAGACATTTAAATAGTAAAAGTAATTAGAAACATGGTAACGGGTGACACAGTGAGGAGATCCATAGTCCAGTATGTCACCAGATGGGAATCAGAGTTGGCTATATTCTGAGAGTAATTCAAATTCAGATTGCTTTTGCTAGGACTTCTAGTACTATCTTGAACAATAGTGCTAAGAGTGGGCATCCTTGTTGTGTTTCTGATCTCAATGGGAAGACTTTCAGCATTTCCCCATGGAGAATGATATTTGCTGTGAGTTTTTCATAGATGTTTAGGAATTTGAGGAATGTTCCTCTATTCCTGTACTCTGAAAAGTTTTAACTAGAAAAGGATGCTTAATTTTGTAAAATGCATTTTCAGCATCAATTGAGAGGACCATGTGGTTCTTGTCTCTTCTCTTATTTATGTGTTCTATCACATTGATTGATTTGCAAATGTTGAACTACCCCTGTATCCCAGGGATAAATGCGACCTGATCATGATGGATAATCTTTTTAATGTACTGTTGGATCCTATTAGCTTAGATCTTGTTGAGAATTTTAGCATTTGTATTCATCAGGGATATTGGTCTGAAATTCTCCTTTTTGATGGAGTATTTGCCTGGTTTGGGGATCAAGTTAATGCTGGCCTCATAGAAAGAGTCTGGAAGTTTTCCTTCTGTTTCTGTTTTTTGACACAGTTTCAAGAGAATAGGTATTATTCTTCTTTGAATGTGTGTAGACTTCCCCAGGGAATCCATCAGGCCCTGGACTCTTGGTTTTGTGGAGGTTTTTGATCACTGCTTCAATCTCGCTACTAGTTATAGGTCTATTTAGGTTGTCAATTTCTTCCTGTCTCAGTCTCAGAAGTTTATAGGATTCCAGGAACGCATCCATTTCTTCTAGATTACTTAACTTATTGGCATATAGCTATTGATAATAATTTATGATGATTGTTTCTATTTTCTTGGTGTTAGTTATGATCTGCCCCCTTTCATTCATAATTTTATTAATTTGGGTCCTTTCTATTTTCTTTTGGATAAGTC
The DNA here is from genome assembly GCF_022355385.1 of Mustela nigripes. NCBI lineage: Eukaryota > Metazoa > Chordata > Mammalia > Carnivora > Mustelidae > Mustela > Mustela nigripes. The sequence goes on from NC_081559.1 coordinate 107,921,534, forward strand.
TGACCAGTGGTTTATTGATCTTATTAATTCTTTCAAAGAACCAGCTTCTAGTTCCGTTAATGTGTTCTGCTCTATTTTTATTTTCTAATTCACTGATCTTCACTCTAATCTTAATTATTTCCCTTATCGTGCATGTATGAGGTTTAATTTGTTGTTCCTCCAAATCTTTACAATGTAAAGATAATTTGTGTATTCAGGATTTTTCTATTGTTTTGGGTGAGGCTTGGATGGCTGTGTATTTCCCCCTGAGAACTGCCTTTGCCATATCCCACAGGTTTTGGAGTGATGTGTCTTTGTTCTCATTGCTTCCCATCAATTGATTAAGTTATTTGATTTCCTGATTGACCCAAACATTGTTAAGCAGGATGATCATTAGTTTCCAAGTGTTTGAATTTCTTCCAAGCTTTTTTTTGTGATTGAATTCCATTTTCATTGCATGGTGATCTGAGAATATGCAGAGAATAATCTCAATATTTTGGTATCAGTTGAATCCTGATTTGTGACCCAGTATGTGGTCTATTCTTGAAAAAAGCTCCACGTGCGATCGAGAAGAATGAGTATTCTGTTGTTTTAGGGTGGAATGTTCTGTATCTTCAAGGTCCACGTGCACCAGTGGATAATTCAAAGCTTTTGTTTCTTTATTGATTTTCTGCTTAGTTTATCTGTGTAAAATTCTCAATCAAATCAAAAATGGGCAGAAGACATGAGCAGACACTCTGAAGAAGGCATACAAATGGCTAACAGACAACTGAAAACAAGTATTCATCATCATTAGCCATCAAGGAAATTCAAATCAAAGCCACATTGATATAGCAAATTATACTAGTTAGAATGGCAAAAATCAACAAGGCAAGAAACAACAAATGTTGGAGAAGTTATGGAGAAAAGAGAACCCTCTTACTGTTGGTGGGAATGCAAGCTAGTGTAGCCACCTTGGAAAACAGTGTGGAGATTCCTCAAAAAATTACAAATCAAGCTACCCTATGACCCAGCAATTGCTCTACTAGGTATTTATTCCAAAGATACAGATGTAGTGAAAAGAAGGACCATAGGCACCCCAGCCAAAATGTGGAAAGAACCAAGAAGCCCTTCAACAGAAGAATGGATTAAAAAAAAATGTGGTCTATATACACAATGGAATATTACTCAGCCATCAGAAAGGGTGAATACTGAACTTTAGCTTCAGCATAGATGGTATTGGAGGATATTATGCTAAGTGGAATAAGTCAATTATCATATGGTTTCACTTATATGTGGAACATACAGAATAGCATGGAGGATATTAGGAGAAGGGAAAAATGATGGGGGGGAGATACCAAACTGGGAGATAAACCATGACAGACTATGGACCCCAGGAATCAAATGGAGGGTTTTAGAAGGGAAAGAGGTTGGGGGATGGTGAGCCTGGTTATGGGTATTAATGAGGGCATGAATTGCATGGAGCATTAAGTGTTATATGCAAACAAAGATCATGGAACATTATGTCAAAAAATTATGGTGTACTATATTGTGACTAACAACACAATTAAAAAAAAAAACAAAGTCAATCAATTAATAATTAAGAAGGTAAATTATTACATTGAGGTTGTTCCCCAAAATTTCTCTCACAACAACCAAGCATCACCATGTAACATGAAAAAATTCCAAGTATAACAAAAAATAAAGCAGGACACTTGATACTCAAGGAAGCAGATACCTGAATGAGCATTAAAAAAAAAAATGCACACATAAATAACTGTTATCTCAGAAGCTCTGAAAAATGTTTGCTTCTGTTAAATAAGATCTATCAGAAAATTTAAAGAAAAAATAATCTGGGAGAGTATAAACATGTGGGAAATTCATTTACTTGTAGGTCAATTTGGTGAAAACCTATGAAGTTAGCCCTCCCCCCCCCCAAAGAAAAGGTAAAGAAGACAAGAATTTGGGGACAATGCAAATACAGATAATTAACCTAGGAGTCCTAACATCCTTCTATAAAAATTCCATTAAAAGCCTGAAAAAAAGGAAGAAAAAATATCAAATAAGTAGTAGAAGAACATTTCCCAAGATGAAGAAAAACATGGAGAGTTCTCAGTAAGTACTAAATGGGATAAATTTAAAAACAAAACAAAACAAAGCAAAACAAAACAAAACAAAACTTCTACCTACACCAAGATTAAACAGAAGATCTCACAAATATTAAGAGAAACCAGAAAAAGTAAGTAAGAAAGAGAGAGGCAGAGACAGAGAGAGAAGAGGGAAGCAGAGAGTGAAAGGAAGGAGGGATGAAGGAACAAATAATTAACAATTGATTGATGTTAATTCCTCATTGATAATCTTGGATCCCAGAAATAAATAAAGTAGCCTTAAAAGCTCTTGAGGGAAAACATCTTGAACGTACTCTCCAATACCATGATAAAATATTAGTTAACTTCAGTAGGGCAAAGATGGTCATGCTCAAAACTCACAAAGCATAATTTCCACATACACTTTCTAATGTCTAAATGTCTATCGTCTGATCCAAAACAGAACAAAAATCAACAAAAAAGTGACAAAACTGAGAAAAAGACAGATTTCTATGGAAAATGAAGGGTTTAACTTATCCAAAAATCCATTTGGAGAGAGGGCAGAATAAAAACTAATCTGTGGGCTTAGAAAACAGTCCCAAGTTGAATCAGGGGTCCATTGACTGATAAGGAAGTCTCCAGTAAAAATAGTATAGGTGGAATTCAAATACAGAAGAAGCTAGATTGTCCAAAATGATATATTAACAGTGGCATAGTTCTTCTCTCAAATGTTTATTAGAAAAAGTAGAGACTCCAGAAAAAGTCTTGAATGGCATAAGAAATGAACAATCTGACCAGAAAGCAGACCATAGCAACCTATGGAGAGAAAAGGCAAGACTTAAAATATCGCCACCAAATAGACTAAAAATTTCACTGTAAAGACATGGTTGACATAATTTGGAAAGTTGGAGCTGGGGAGAAAAGTATAATAAAGGATTTAGATCCCTATGTGTTTACATTGGCAAGATATATCTCAAAGAAAGATCTAAAATATCTGAAAGGAAATGTTTCACTATGTGCCTTTAATTTATTAAAATTACAGAAATTTGAAATGATACTAAAACTCAGTATCAGTATAAGTGGAGTGAAAAGGCAACATAAATGAACTAAATATCTGTTCTCTTATTGTATATCAATAAATATTGGTTGAAGAATTAAAAAGTAATTGTATATGCTTATGTGGAATTATACCAGTGACCTTGAGATTAAAGAAAAGAAATGGTAAAATGTGGAGGCATCTGAGGAGTGACAGGGCTGAGGTATGAGGGAGCCTATTAATTTCTCCCCTTTTGATAAAATGTGTCATTAAAATGCATATACATACATACATTAAACTGATAAGAATTATTCTCACTGTGATTTCAAGTAATGATTTTCAAATCACTGGTGCTCTACCCAATATTCATTCTCCTTTTACATCTTGCTTACAAATACCTGTCCCCCAGGTATTCCTACACCCAATTCAAAAAAACAAATACATTATATTAAGTAGTGCTGGGTGAGGAAACATGAGCAAGTATTATGGGGCAGGGGCTGGGACTTTTGTTAACATGTCACATTTGCACACCATCATTTCTCTTTTTCCTGCTGGGAGGTACGTATAGGAAAATAGAGAAATATGACTCTTCTTATGAACACAAAGCAATTCATAGTAGAAAGCTATGCGCAAAAACAAACAAACAAAAAGCCACCAAGCAGAAAACTGAAAGAAACCTGAATAACCACGATGTAATGGAATATCTGTAGTCTTTGTATTAGCTGTATTGAGTTTCTTATTATGTTAGAAAGTAAATAGCTTACTCCCTAATGCAGATTAACTAAAATTCTTATTTGATAAATTTAATGATGATAAAGGAAGTTTGTAAAGATACACGCGTAAAAGCAGAGTGAACCAGTTTATGCTTACAATAATGCAACTCTCACCTGTTATCTTATAAATATTCTTGGGCGAAAGTACCACCTGAAATTTGAGGAACCACAAGGAAATTGTCCATGGCCATAGGAGCACAATGCCCATTTTATCATCATCACCAACGGTGTCACTGCAGAAAACAATAAAAAGATGACTTTTATGTTTGTCAGAAAGGAATTCTCAAAGAACTCTTACATGGAATTATGTATTCCATTATTTCAAAAACATCTCTGGAAGGGACCATGCCAATACCAATACTTGGATCAAAAGTAATTACAGAAATAGAGAGTAGCTGAAGAGAGAAGGTTTGTAGAATAAAATAAATGAGACAAATATATGGCTGCAAAATGTGAGAGAGGGAAAGAGAATAGGCTTTGTTTACCCTCAGCTTGGCCTAATGCACAGTTTGTATGTTAATTTAATGGCATTCTACTATACTCAGAAAGTATGATTCCTCTAGTTCACTGAGATCCTTACATTTAAACACACATTTGGAATTTGGGGCATGGCAGAGATAGTCTGATGAGTGATAGTACCTGTAAACTCCACGTGAACCAGCCTGGAAGATTAATTGGGTCCAAGATCTTTCTTTTTCTTTTTTTTAAGATTTTATTTATTTATTTGTCAGGGATAGAGGAAGAGAGAGAGAGAGAGTGAGCGAGCACAGGCAGAGAGGCCTGGAGAGGCAGAGGGAGAAGCAGGCTCCCTGCCGAGCAAGGAGCCGGATGTGGGACTCGATCCCAGGACGCTGGGATCATGACCTGAGCCGAAGGCAGCCCCTTAACCAACTGAGCCACCCAGGCGTCCCGGGTCCAAGATCTTTCTAATGAGTTTATTTCCCTCACTTAACAGCATATGAGAATTATGTTAAAATTGTGTGCATGTGTGCCTACCACAGAAGGCTGGGAGTTCTTGTTTCACTTTATATAATACAGAAACTTTTGCTGTAATTAATGTATAAAACTGGCTTTCACTATTAACAAATATTTTTTTCAATGTAATGATTGTCTTATTAATATAAATTACCATATAGTTATACCCTAGTGTCTTTGCTATAGCATGATCTCAACTTAAAGCCTTCTCCCTGTACTTCAGCCAGTCAAGTGCTATTTTCGTGTGAATTCAAGTGAATTAAACTCCACAGTCTTCATGACACTTCAAGAGCAGTCCTTATTTTTTAATACACTATTGAACATCAACAAGCTATTAGGCACTGGGACTCAAAAAGAAGTAGCATACTTTCAATTCCAACAAATTACAGCACATCAGCTTTCTCACTGAAAACACACACACACACACACGTATAAAAAACTATATATATATATATATATATATATATATATATATATATTTTATAAAGTATCAGGAAGCTGTTCCAATATGGGTTTACATTTTGTGCCTGCAGGGCCTCACCTCAACAAGATATGGGATACTGAAATCATAATAATGGAATCCTACACAAAATTAAATCTAATAAGAGGCTCTACTTTATAGGAAAAAAGATGTGAGAGCAAGTCCATGATCAAGTCACTCACTGGTCAGATCATATGGTGCCCTACTCAGAATCTCCTATCCTGATGGACTTTTGAAGTGTCATCTAAAAATGTAGTTGAAACATCAGCTTAGAGAGAGAGAGAAGCAGAGGGAGAAGCAGACTCTTCACTGAGCAGGGACCCTGATGTGGGACTCAATCCCAGGACCCTAGGTTCATGACTTGAGCCAAAGGCAGAGGCTTAACCATCTTAGCCACCCAGGTGCCCAAAACCTCAGCTTAGCAATAACATCCCATGAGAATGGGATGTCATCCTCCAGAACATAATAAAAACATTGAATTGAGAAACTGAAACAACTTAAAAAATTATTACTGTATTAACCAGGTGTTTTTAACAGCTTAATTAAGAAACATTTTACATACCATAATATTCAGCAGAGTATACAATTCAGTGCTGTTTAGTATAGTCATTGAATTGTGCACCACTCACCACACACACTTTTATATTTTCATTACACCAAAAAGAAACCTTACCCCTCTGAGCCATTATCTCAATCTCTCCAATTCATCCAGACCTAAAAATCACTAATTTTCTTCTGGTATCCTCAAATTTGCTTATTCTGATCATTTCATATAAACAGAATCATTTAATATGGTACTATATGACTAGTTCCTTTGATTTAGCATAATGTTTTCCAGGTTCTTCTGTGTTATAGTATGTAGCAGATATCCATTTTCTATTATCAAATAATACCACATAGTATGGATATGTCAGGTTTTATTTATCTATTTATCAGATAATGAATATTTGTGTTTTTCTAATTTTTGGCTGTGATGCCAAGTATTTCTCTTTTTTTAAGATTTTATTTATTTATTTATTTATTTGACATAGAGAGAGGGAGAGATTGAGGGGGAGCAAGCAGGGAGATGGGCAGGCAGAGAGAGAGGGAGGGAGAAGCAGGCTCCCCACTGAATAGAGAGCCTGATGCTAGCCTAGATCCTGGGACTGTGGGATCATGACCTAAGTCAGAGGCAGATGTTTAACCAACTGAGCCACACAGGGACTCCTGATGCCTAATGCCTCTATGGGGATTTGTGTACAGGTTTTTGTGTGGAAATATGTTTTTAATTCCCTTAAGTGTATACTAGGAGTGGAATTGTTGGGCCACATGGTAACTATATGTTTAGCATCTGAAGAATTGACAGACTGTTTTCCAATGGGGTTATATGATACTATATTTCTAACAGCATGTATTCAAGGATTCCAATTTTTCCATATCCTTGCCAAAACTTGTTTTCTGTCATTTTGATTATATCCATGATAGCAGGTATGAAAGGGTATCTCATAGTTTTGATTTGCAATTCCCCAGTGACTAATAATGTTGAGCATCATTTGATGTCTTATGGCCACTTGCATATCTTCACACTTTGTCCATTTAAACTAATTGAATTATCTTTTCATTATTGAGTTGTGATAATTATATCTTCTAGAAATAAGTCTCTGGTTAGACATATGATTTTTAAGAAGTGTTCTCCCATTCACTGGTTTATCTTTTACTTGTCTTGATGGTGTCTTTTTTTTTTTTAAAGATTTATTTTTATTATGTCATTTTAGTTTAGTCATTAGTCATTAGTTTTTGATGTAATGTTCTAAGATTCATTGTTTATATATAACACCAAGTTGTGTCTTTTGAGAGCACAAAATATTTTAAATTTGACAATGTCCAGTTGATCTATTTTATTTCTTATCTTATTTTATCTCTTGTATTTTTGATATCATAGCTAAAAAGCATTGCCTAAGTCAAAGTCATAAAGAGTTGTACCTGTGTTTTCTTGTAAGAGTTTTATAGTTTTAGCTCAAAATTTGTGTCTTTATTCTGAGTTAATCTTTTATGTGTTGTGAAATAGGAGTTCAGCTATTTGTTTGCTTGCTTGTGGATATCTAGTTGTCCCAGGAAAAAGTTGTTGAAAGGACTCTTCTTTCCCATTAAACTGACTTGGTATTCTTGTCAAAACAAAATTCTCAATAAACGAGATTATTTATTTCCGGACTTTATTTTATTCCATTGGTCTAGCTGTCTAATGACAATTGCTACATTGTTTTGATTAGTGTCATTTTGCAGTGAGTTTTAAATTTGAAAAATGTCAGTCTTTCAGGTTGTTATTTATCCTAATTTTATTAGTAATTCTGAATTTCCATATGAACTCTGAAACCACCTTGAAAAATTCCGTAAGGAATTCAATTTGTATCTTGACAGGAATTATGCTGAAAATGTAGATTAACTGAGGCAGTAACTCCATATCAACAATATCGAGTCTTCTAACTCATGAATATGAGATACTTCAGTTTGTTCCTATCTTTGATTTCTTTCAGCAATGTTTTGTAGTTTCAGAATACAATTTTTGTATTTCTTTTGTTAAGTATTTTCTTAAGTATTTATTGTTTTGGTATTGTTTTAAATGGAATTGTTTCCTTAATTTCATTTTTGGTTTCCTTAATTCTACTATATAGAGATACAACTGATATTTTTACATTAATATTTGATCCAGCATGCAGCATTAAGAAACTTATTTTTAGTTCTAATAGCTCTTAGAGGACTCCTTAACATTGTGTGTGTGTGTGTGTGTGTGTATTACATATATGATGATATATGATACACTTATATATTATCATCCCACTTACAAAAAGGGATAGTTTTACTTTGTTCTTTTTAGAACTATTAGAATATATATTTATTATAAATATAATATTGTTTCTTAGTAGATCCCTTAACACTATATATATGATATATATTATATTACATATATTATATATGTGATATATAATATATATTGTCATACCACATACAAAAAGGAATATTTTTACTTTTTTCTTTTTAATCTGGATGGTTTTCCTTTTGTTTTCTTACTTAATTTCTTTGACTAGAACCTTTACTATTATCTTTATTATGAATAGCAAGAGCAGACATACTTGTCTTTTTCCTGCTTTTAGTGAGAAAGTATTCAGCCTTTCAACATTGAGTAAGATGTTAACTTTGTTTTTTTTTTTTTTCAAAGATATATTATGTTGAAGAAGTTCCTACCTATTCCTGATCTGCTGAGTGTGTTTATGATAAAATGGTGATGTATTTTGTCACATAATTTTTCTGCATTCCTTCAGATAATAATGATGTGATTTTAGTTTTTATTCTATAGATAGGTGTATTACATTAATTGATTTTCAGCTAGTGGGACAACTTGCATTCTTGAAATAAATCCCACTTGGTTATTGTGTATGACTCTTTTTGTTGTTGTTTTTGATATGTTTCTGAGTATTTTTTTAGAATATTCACTCATAAAAAAATAGGATATTCACTCATATTCATAAGAGAACATGATTGGTAATTTTCCTTACTGAAAATTCTTCATCTGGCTTTAGTATCAGAATAATAGTTACCTCATAGAATGAATTAGAAGGTGGTTCCTTTTTTAAAATTTTTTGGAAAAATTTGTGAAGAACACTTTTTTGTTTTCTTTTTAAAATATTCAATAAAATTAACCAGGGAAGTCCTCTGACCTGGATTTTTTTTGTAAAAAGTTATTTGATTATGAATTTAATTTCTTAATTTTTTGAAGATTTTCTATTTGTTATTATGTCAGTTGGATAGCTTATACAGTTCTAAGAATTTGCAAGCTTTATCTAAGTTACCCTAATATGTTAACATACAAACTTATTTCTAAAAAGTTAGTAAAACTGTCCCTTTTCTATTTCTGTTTAATAACTTGAGTCTCTCTTTTTTTTTTCCTCAGTGCAGATAAATATATGTCAATTTTGTTAATCTTTTTGAAGACTCATGTTTTCATTCTGTTGTATTTTTCCATTATTCTCTATTCTCTGTTTAATTAACTTCTGCTATAATCCTTATTTTTAAAAATATTTTATTTATTTATTTTATAGAGAGAGATCACAATTAAGCAAAGAGGCAGGCAGAGAGAGAGGAGGGTGGAAGCAATCTCCCTGCTGAGCAGAGAGCCTGATGCGGGACTCGATTCAAGGACCTGAGATCATGACCTGAGCTGAAGGCAGAAGCTTAACCCACTGAGCAACCCAGGCACCCCTATAATTCTTATTTTTATCTTTCTTGTGCTTTCTTTGAGTTTATTTTGCTTTTTTTTCAGGGGTTAGAAGATGGAAGATATGGTGGTTGATTTGAAGTCTTCCCTCTTAATTGTGAACATTTTATCACTATATACTTGCTGCTAGTCATTATTTTGGCTGCATCTCATTCATTCTGAAGTTATATGTTCACTTTCATTTCTCTAAAAGCGACTTTCTATTTTGTTGTTGTCCCATTGATTTAGTATTGTTGCTTAATTTCCACATATTTGTGAATTTCCAAAATTTTCTTTTGTTATTAATATGGAAAGTCACAATATTTTGATCAAAAAATTACCATTTTTTATGCCATTATTTTTAAATTTATTGAGTCTTGCTTTATGGACTAGTGTATACCCTCAGCTTGAGAATACTCCATTTGAGTTCAAGAAGTGTAGTCTTCTATTGTTGGGTAGAGCATTTTTTATATATTATGTTAGTACAGTTTTGTTGTAACTTCCAAGTCTGATTGGCACCTATGGCATTAAAAAAATCTGTCTTTTTAACTATTAACATTTTGGTTCACAGTCTATTTTGTCTGCTATTTGTACAGTTGTTTCAGCTTTTTTATGGCTGTTATTAGCTAGATGTATCTCTTTCCATTCACTACTCTCAACCTATTGATATCTTTGTTAATGAAGTATGTATCCTATTGATACCATATTTCTTTTTCTTTTTTTTTTTAAGATTTTATTTATTTATTTGACAGAGAGAAATCACAAGCAGATGGAGAGGCAGAGAGAGAGAGGGAAGCAGGCTCCCTGCTGAGCAGAGAGCCCGATGTGGGACTCGATCCCAGGACCCTGAGATCATGACCTGAGCTGAAGGCAGCGGCTTAACCCACTGAGCCACCCAGGCGCCCAATACCATATTTCTTTTAAATCCATTCTGTCAATCTCTGCCTTTTGACTGAATTATTGAATACAGTTACATTTAATGTTAATATTGATATGGTTGGATTTACATTTCCTATTTTTCTTCTAGTTTCCTATGTATCTCATGTCATTTCCGTTCTTCCATACTTCTTTTACTGACTTCTATTAAATTAAGTGAATATTTTCTAGTGTAGTATTTTCATTTTTAACAACTTTATTTCAATGACTTTTTATTGTTAACAATTTTTCATTGTTTAACAACTTTTCTATGTATATTATCACTATAAATATGAATATATTATTATATATTACATATATACATATTATAATATATTATAATTGTTATATATCATATAAATATATGTGTATAAAATTATATGTTGTTCTAGCTTTTACCATGTCTTAACTTGCCAACAGCAAGTTCACATTTACATTAAATTAATTAGCTTGAGATAGAGAAACTTATCACTATACCCCCATTTTTGTGTTAATATTGGTATACATATTACACATATGTATCTCACAAATATGGCATATATTTTTAATTATTATACTATATACTTTTATATCCATTAATAAGATAAGGAAAGGAATGAAAGTTTGTATTTATATATTTCATTAAATTTATTTCTTATTTATCATTTCTTGATTTCTTCATGTTTCTGTATATTCAAGTCACAAAATACTATGATCTTATTCCAATGAAACTATGCTCCGTCTATCTCCTTTGTGCTGTTATTGTCGAACATATATGCCATAAACTTGAGGATACAATTATATGCTTCTTGTTTTATAAAATTGCTTCAATGTTTAATTATAATGAAATACTCATAGTGTAAAATATATGACCTTAATCATTTTTAAGTGTACTCTTCAATACTGTTAACTACATTCACACATTTGTGCAACCAATTTCCAGAACTCTTTTCATCATTTGAAAATGAAAGTCTACATCATTAAACAATTCTCTTTTCCAGTCTTTCCAAAGCCCTTGACAATCACTATTCTACTTTCTGTCTCCATGAATTTGAATAGTATTAATAGCTTATACAATTGAAATCATATAGTATTTTATTTTAGTAACTGGATTCTTTTATATAGTATAATTCTCTCAAGGTTCATTTATTGCTGTAGTATGTGTGAGAATTTTTTTCTTTTGCTTATCCATTCACCTTTGATGAGCACTCGGGTTACTTTCACATTTTAGCTAGTGTTAATAATGCTTCTATGAACATTTCTTTGATATTTTATTTTCAAATCATTTGGGTATATACCCAAAAGTAGAGTTTCTGGTCATACAATAATTCTATTTTTATTTTTTGAGGAAACTTTGTATTGTTTTCCATAATGGCTGTCCCGTTTTACATTCTCACTTGCAGTGCACAAAGATTCCACTTTCCTCACATCTTTATCAACAGTTGTTATATTCTGGATTTTGTTGTTTATTTGTTTTGAGCAGTAGTCATCCTAATGATATAGTACCTCATGGTTTTGATTTGCATTATCCTAATGGTTAGTGATCTTGAGCATATCTCTATTTGCTTGTTGGCCCTTTGTGTATCTTTTTGGAAGAAATGTTTATTCCAGTCCTTTGTTCATTTTGTACTGAGACATTGTTTATTTTGTTGTTGAATTTCAGGAGCTTGTAAAATATTCTGGACATTAACCCCTTATCAGATAGATGATTGGCAAATATTTTCTTCCTTTCCATAGGTTGGCTTTCACCTTAATGGTTGTACTATTTTATGCACAGAAATTTTTAAATTTAACTAGTACAATTTATCTACTTTTAAGTGTGATTTTGGTGTCATATCTTATAAATCATTTCCAAATTCAATGTCTTAAGACATTTCCCCTTTCTTCTTCCAAGAGTTTTATAAGTTTTACATTTAGATCTTTGATCCATTTTGAGTTAATTTTTATATATGGTGTAAGGAAATAATTCAAATTCATTTTTATACATGAATATCCAGTTCCCTCCACCACCACCATTTGTTGAAAATACTCTCCTTAGGATGCCTGGGAGGCACAGTTGGTTAAGCTTCCAACTCTTGGTTTCAGCTCAGATTGTGATCTCGGGGTTGTAAAATCCAGCCCTGGGTCAGGTTCCACATTCAGTGTGCGTTGGTATGAGATTCTCTCTTTCTCTCTCTCCTTCTGCCCCTCTCATGCTTAATCTCTAAAATAAATAAATACATCTAAAAAAAACCCCAAAGACAAACATACAAACAAACAAACAAACAAAAAACCCTCTCTTTTCCCTGTGGGTCTTGACAACCCTGTTGAAAATTATTTGAACATATTAAGAGAGGATTATACAATTGCTTTTAAAAAAATCAGTTAAGAAAGAAGAAAATTATGCATTTATATTGTCTTTATGATTAAAAATTTCATATTTTGGTGCTTTTTAAAATATATAGATTCAGACTTACTTATTTTCAGCCTGTAGAATTTTCTTTAGTATTTTTTAAAAGGTGGTCTGCTAAAAGTCAGTTTTAGATTTTGTTGATCCTGGAATACCTTTTATTTGAAACTTGCTTTTAGTCACTAATCTAAGCATGTAAGTAAACTCTGAATATGGGTTCCATTTTTCAATGTGGAACTTCTAACCTATGAGTGAGCTGGAAGAATGTGCAGTCAATGTCCCAATATTCACGTTCTACAGCACCCGAGGTAAAGCCTCCCTTCTAGGGGCTCAGGTTGGATGGAGGGAGACAGTCCCTGAACTTACGGCCACACTGACCAGAAATTTAATCTCTTTAGCCTGCTTAGAATTAGAGGGGATGAGAAATGTTGGTGTCCTCTCTTGCCTGTCCCAGCACCCAGTGAGATTTGGTAAGCTTCGATTGGGGATTGAACATAAAGGGAATCCTGTATTCTTGGACAAATTTATCAGGGCTGAGGCTTCTGTTTAGTTCAGTTGGACAAGGCTTCTGTTTAGCTGAGTTGGACAAGTTGGACAAGTTGGGGAAGGAGAAAGAGCATACCATGATTCAAATGCTGCAGATATTTGCTGTTCTTACCAGATTTTAATAGATTTCCTAAGCAAATATTTCTTTACTGCATATAGGACAATTTCCAGATACTCTTTATTATTTACTAGTTCTCACTAGTTGGGCTTGTTTTGCTGTGGAATAGATTTGCAGAGCTCCTCATACTGTCATCCCAAAAGTTGAACTGGGCTAAGTTTCTCTTCTGTTGTTTTTAAGACTTTTCTTTAGAATAGTGAAATGCTGTGTATTTTACAGATCTCTTCTTAAAGAAGGAGATACAGATATTTCTCATATAACCTCTGCTCCATATATGCATAACCTCTTCAATTATCATTTCCCAGTAAAGTGATCAATTTGTTACAGTTGATGAACTTACATTAATGCATAATCACCCAAAGTTCATATTTTACATTAAGTTCTACTCCTGGTCTTTTAATTTTTGGGGTTTGCACAAATGTATAACTCTAGGGATCCATCATGATAATATCATATACAGTATTTTCAATATCCTAAAAAATCTTCTGTCTCTGCCTCTTCTACTTTCAACCTCCAGCAACTAATGATCTCATTACTATATGTATGGTTTTGCCATTTCCAGAATTTCAACTATCTAGACATTATATAATATGTATCCTTTTTCAGATTGGTTTCTTTCACTTACCAATATTCATTTAATGTTTCCCACATCTTTCTATGGATTAATACCTTACTTTTTTTTAGTGCTGAATAATATTCATTATCTGTATGGACCATAGATTATTTATACATTCACCCACTGAAGGATACCTTTTTTGCTTTCAAATATGGGCAATTATTAATAAAGCTGCTTACAAATCTCCATGTGCAGGTTTTTTTGGGAACATAAGTTTGCAACTCTTTGGGGTAAATACCAAGAAACATGTCTGTTGGGTTACATATGTTTATTTCTATAAGGAACCACCCAACTGTGTTCTAAAATGATTGTACCATTTTTGTATTCTTACCATAAATAAATAAGAGTTTTTCAATTATGTATTTAAGTTATAAAGTATTAAAGAAATTTTCATTGTTGTGCTTCCAGTAAGAATGATGGTGCTGTGTCTTCTCTAGGAAGAATAAAAGGAAGTTCTTTATGATGAATTTCACTCAATATTTGAGGAAAAATATATTACAAGCACAGTGAACAACATATCTCAAAGAATGGATACTCAACCAGCATAACAAATTCCAAAAAATGTAAATATTTCCATGTGGCTGGAGAAGATATTGGGTTTATAAAATGATTTAAAAGGGAGGCAGAAGCCAGGTCATGATTAAAAGTTTGAGTTTCAAGTTGAAAAAGATAAGTTTCTTTTTTAGAAGAAACTCAACTAACTTGAGTTTCAAGTTGAAAAGATAAATGTCGAAATTAGTTTATGTTTTAGGTAAGACCTAAAACTGCAGTTTTATATAATGGATGAAATATCCCAAGATGAACATGCTAATGTAGATAAACTCATTTAGATCTGCAAAGCATAAAAACTTCATGGATGCAAAAATTAGTATAGTTTCCCAGTCTCTTGCTTCTGATACTCATAGACAATAAGACGAATACCATGCTTATTTCAACAGAATCTGTTCATTCAATTTGTCTTGATCTGTGTTCCCTCAATTTGTTCCAGTTCTGCATGTGTCCCATGATGGAGAGTGAATCCTGATTCTTTTCAAGCTGACGTTAAACACACACACACACACATACAATAATTCAAACTATGACAGTGTGTTTATGTGTTAAAATAATAAAATATGTAAATAAATTAAATGTGCTTTTCATATAGTAGGGCAAAGAAAAATGTAGCTTGATATGACTAGAGAAGTCTTTCCAGAGGAGGTGTGAAGTGAAACAGAGCTTAAATATAAGAAAACAAATAATTATTTAATTAAAAGGGAAAGGAATAATTTTCAGGCAAAGGGGAGTTTATGAAGAAAATTTCTGGGTGTGGGATTGAGTATAAACAGGAAGGGGATTTATAAGGTAGAGTGGTTAGCGTCTTATACCTGATCTGAAAATAAGAATGTACATTCAGTACAATTCATGATATGATGTTATACACTCCACTGAGAGAAAAGGGAATCTTCACTTGGTGACAGACAAGTCCTGTTTACATAAACTGTTGCATCTTCTACATCATGAGTTTTTATAGTCATTTATTTATTTATTTATTTATTTTTCTATTTCATTTTAATGTAGTTGACACAAATATTACATTAGTTTTAGGTGTACAACTTAGTGATCTGACAAGTTCATATATTATGCTATGTTCACAACAAGTATAGCTACCATCTGTCCCATTTCATGGGTATTATATTCCTTATGCTCTGCTTTTTTATTCCTGTGACTTACTCATTCTCTCACTGGAAGCCTATTATCTCCCTCTCCCCTTCACCCATTTTGTCCAATTCCAGCCCCTTTTCCCTCTGGTAACCATCAGTTTGTTCTCTGTATTTATATTTCTGATTCTGCTTTTTATTTATTTATTCATTTTTTAAAGATTCCATTTATGTGTGGAATCATATGGTATTTGTCTTTCTCAGTATGACTTATTTCACTTAGCATAACACTTTTTTGGTTCATCCATGTTGTTTCAAATGGCATGATCTCATCCTTTTTATGGTTGTATAATATTCTATTATGCATATATACCACATTTTTCTTACCCATTTATCTGTTGATGGACACTTAGGTTGCACTCCTGTCTTGGATATTGTAAATAATTCTATGTAAACATAGGTTTGCATATATCTTTTTGAATATCTTTTTGAATTTGAAAAGGTTTTCTTTTTTGGGGGGGGGGTAAATGTCCAATAGCAGAATTATTGAATCATATGGTATTTATATTTTTAATGTTTTGAGGAATCTCTATACTGTTTTCCACAGTGGCTGTAGCAATTTACATCACAGTCCTTTTAAACTAGCAAGCTAAAAAGACAAAACTAATAATTTTATTAATAACAACAGTGATAATATAGCCTCCCTTGGTATTGCATGTGAATGTTTTTTGGACTGTTTAATTTTTACCCCTTTACACCAAAACAAAACAAACAGACAAAAATAAAACCCACAACTATATTACTGATTACTACAGTATTAGGAGAAAAGTAAATTACTAATGACTACTATGCAATGAGGTAATGACAGGTATAGGGAAATTGTAGAGAAGATCAGAATGTGTCTTTGACCTTTGTGGCTCCTCTGATTCCTCAACCCATATTTAGCAAGTTTTATTACAACTTAAACATCAGTTTGTTCATTTGTTAAAATACTGCAATGTCTATTTCAAGATATTACACACTGATTAATAAAATAAAGTACATAACAGAAAATCTAATTCATAGTAGATAATGAATAATTTTGATTTTTTGTTCTCTTCCTCCTCTTCTGCTGAAAGTTGTGTCATTCTCTCTTGCTACCTTTTAGTTTTCTGATACTCCTCATGACATTCATATTGTTAGAATGTTATTTATTTATTTATTTTTATTTTTACTTTTTTAAAGATTTTGTTTATTTATTTGACAGAGATCACAGGTAGGAAGAGAGGCAGGCAGAGAGAAAAAGGGTAGCAGACTCCCTGCTGAGCAGAGAGCCCAATGTGGGGCTGGATCCCAGGACCCTGGGATCATGACCTGAGCCAAAGGCAGAGGCTTAAACCTGCTGAGCTACCCAGGCACACCCTAGAATGTTATTTAATGAAGACTGGAGCCACAATCCTTATGTTCAAATTTTAGCTTAGCCACATAACTACTTATGTGAGGCTGGACAAGTTTATGTAATCTAAGATTCTTGTTTTAATTATCAACAAAACAGAAGTAAATAACACTAACAAAATAAAACAGAATATAACATAATATAAATAATAAAACAGAATATAGAGAACAGAATATAACAGAAAGAATAGAATTTTAGTAACTCTTTATACACAGCATCACCCTGAAATTTTCCACCCTCACTTCCTGTCACATCTGTGATTAGCTTCATATCCAACCAATTAATTGATTAGTTTCTTCTTTACATGTTAGCTACTCATTTTTTCAGATAACTTGTTATTGTTTCTTTACTAAAATATAAAAGCTACAGGAAAATCATTCAAATGGTAAGGATCACAGACAATAATCTGGGATGCTGCACAATGGGAAAGAGAGTTTATGAAGAAGAGGTAGGCTCTTGCTCAGATAAAGAAAATTTGAGACAGTTCGTCACTACTAAAACTGCCTTATAAGAAATGCTAAAAGGAGCCCATTTTGTTGAAATGAAAAAAATGTTAAACAACAACATGGAAATATATAAAAGTAATATATAAAAGTATAAACCTTGCTATCAAAAGTAAAAATGAAGACAAATACAGAATGATCTAATACTGTAAGGGTGGTGCACAAGTCACTTTTAAATTTTTGTATAGGGCGCCTGGGTGGCTCAGTGGGTTAAGCCACTGCCTTCGGCTCAGGTCATGATCTCAGGGTCCTGGGATCAAGTTCCGCATCGGGCTCTCTGCTCAGCAGGGACTCTGCTTCCTCCTCTCTCTCTCTCTCCCTGCCTCTCTGCCTACTTGTGATCTCTCTCTGTCAAATAAATAAATAAAATCTTTTAAAAAAATAAAATAAATTTTTGTATAGAAATTAATAGGCAAAAGTATAAAAATAAATATAAAAGAGGTTAGTAGATACTCAATATTAAAAAATATGCAATTTGTGACATCTAGAGCAGAAAGTGTATAAGGTGGACAAATACAGTGTAGATATTTTGTATGTTATTAAGGTGTTTATCACCTGAAATAGATTATTACAACTATAACGTGTTCTATAAGCCTTAGGGTAACCAGAAAGAAAACACTTGTAGAAGATACATGAAAGTAAATAAAAAAGGAAATAGAGCACTTGTCTACAAAAATTCAACAAAATGCAAAGGAAGACATGGAGAAAGGAAAAAAAAATCCACAAGATAGAAAGAAAGCAATTAACAAGATTGCAATAGTAAGATTTACACTTTTATTCATTGGGAAAAATCAACCCTGAGTAACATGAGCCAGTCTACAGTATGCCCAAGGTATAGTAGATGCTCACAGTTTTATGGACTATTTCACCTAACTTTTCTTCATTTACATGTGCTAAGGGGTGTGTGTGTGTGTGTGAATATTATTTATTTTTATATTTGCAGAATCTGGCACAATGTTTAGTACTCAAAAATATTTATTGTATGGAAATGGAAAGGGAATCTCCAATATATTAAAATCACCACTCTTAAATAATGGATTAATTTTGACCATGATTATGGAAGGAAAGTTACCAACTTTGCAAATTCATCTTCTGTACTGAATTGTCTGTGGGATACTTTCCAAATACTATCTTTTAGTCCTTGTAACTACCATGTAGTAGATACTAAACCTTTTTTTTTCTTTCTTATGAGCACTCAGACAAATTTTGATGATTGCCCAATTCCATCTAAAATCTTTGTACTAAATTTATTTTAATACCATCTTGGAATTTTTGATCAATATATCACTGAAAATTTAGTTCTTGTTCTAGGAAAAGATACTTAAATACATGTCTTATTTACAATGCTTGCTCATTTCTAGATCGTTGCCTCTTTGTATTCTCAAGTTCAGTCAGCTTTTCTTGAGGATTTTTCTCTAAAGATTGTGCGAACTATTTCTCTTTTCTCCCACTAAGCTGGTTCAGATTCTGTTATGCTTCTTCCACACTGTTTCAATACCCCCAGCACCAGATCTCCTTACATACAACCTCATTCTCTCTAATTCATTGTCCACAACTTTTCCAGTGTGTCTAAATTTTAATATTAATATTAAAAATTAATACTTTTAATCTCATAATATAAGTCATCAATATAACTTCTAATGGCCATCTTCCTTTGGAAATAAGTGTTTTTCTCTTTAGAAATAATCTCTTCTAGATTAGACTGTAAACTAAGAAAAGATTTTTTTTTTAATTGGGGAAATGGTATTGGAGATAATATTTGTGATCTGGAAGTAGATAAAATGCAATTATTCCTGGCTTTAATTATTCAAGTCCACACTAGCTGTGTCATCTTTAACAGACTGTAAAACGTCTATGGTCCTCGGTTTTCCTATTAGAAATAGAGACAATAACAGGACATAACCTACCAAGAGTTTAGCTAAGCTACTCCATGCTATTGCTGTTTCAGCATTCATGTTGTTTGGTAAGTGATCTGCTCTTGCCTTAAAATGACATAGTCCCTCATGAAAGTCATGCCCTAGATAAAAAGCCACAGCAATGCAGGTACATTTAAGTTTCTGATATGTCTTGGGCACCTGGGTGGCTCAATGGGTTAAGTTTCTGATAGGTCTTTACAACAGAATATGTGCTACACAGTCTCCCTCCAACCTGGGGCCTTCCTTTGGTGCCTTTAGATGGTACCCCTGTGGAGCTAGTCCAAACCCCCTCTCAGTTTGAATTAACCAATCTTGCCTTAGCCTTGAAATCTCAAATCTTTCCACCTATAGACTCTAATAAAGGCCTGTGGCCATGGCCGGCTGCTCTTTCTGTCTGCTACCTGCCTTGACCTTCCCTTGTGGCCCTTGAAGAGTACTATGTACTTCCTTAGGACATACAGTTAATAAACATTTCTATTTCACTCCATTGTGATTTTTTGTTGATCCAAGCCTTACCATCTGACACCCCTGTACTCTACTCAACAAATGTTAATTTAACAAAGTCACAACAATCCTTGATAATATTTTGGACTAATTAGCATAATTCACATATCACCTTACCAGGCTGTCTGGTACATTGTAAAAATTAAGTAAGTATTAACTGTTATACTGTAATTCTGGTTAGCAAAATAGTGAAACACAATATGGTAGTGAGTGTCACAGCCTTTGGAATGCAATGAGTACTAAAATAGTGAATATAGATATAATAGCTTTCCAAAATTGGGAAGAAAAAAAAAAAAAAAACTCTACACCTCCCAGTACTTAAGTATGCTACCATATATATAATTGTTTTGTAATCTTAGAGATGTTGTCCCCATTTATTCTCTTCTCCAGGTTTTTGTGTGCATTTATTTTCTATGTAAATAAGCTCAAATAGTTCAGGATTATGATGATAAGAAGGTAATTCTTGGTGCATTGTTTTACTAATTATTTTTAAGAGTCTTGTTCACAAAGTGCATGGTTTACAAAAGATTATTTTCTTAAATGATTAAATATTTTGTATGTGTTTACTAAACTTAAGACCAACACATTTTTTATTTTCCCCAGGTTAAGAAAAAAATAGTAAAAACAAAAACAAGAAGGTTAAAAATTGAAGAATAATGTTGTGTATAATGGAAGTACAACGCAGTAGGAGAGAGCCACATAAATCATCAGGATTGCCTGCTGACTTCTATTAAGTCTCAAAAATATGATAATTAGTAGGCACTTAAAAAAATCATGCCATTCTCATTGTGTGATTATTTTTGTTCCTGTTCCATAACTATTATCTCTCTGCTCTTCAGCAAGTAAATCAAACCTTTGAGGTCTGACTTTGTAATCATTCTCTCTAGAAGTTTATTAGATTCACTGTTTTGTGCCTGTCCTGAAAATGGTACTTTTAAAAAGTGATATCTCCCACCTACTGAAGATCAAATGCAACAAAACTCTCTGACCTTTGAAAATGTGGGTGTAATAGTCAGATTGAAGAACAGAAATCAAACAGCAGATGGATGAAATAACTATTTTTTTATGACAAGTGTTGATCTTTTCTGAAGCTGCAAATTCCCAGAAAAGTTTTTTCTTGATTTCCAAAGTCATTAACAACAGAATAAAGTCAGACTAACTCTATCTGCCATTTTGAGTAAAGATTTTCCACGAGTCTGAAAGCTCAGCTTTATGGCGGATGTGTGACTTTGGGAGAACCTCTCTCTCCTCTCTCTAGGAAGTGTGACTATATGGTTTGGTAATTTGTTTTTGCAAAAAGATTTATATTTCCAAGATTATATTTTTACGAAATGTTTTATAGCAAGGGTCCCAGGAATGAATTACATCATTTTGGATACCAGGGTCTTATTGGAGAAGAAGAAACAATGGCACATAGTGGGAAGAAAAGAGTTAATCAATAAGCATGCAGAGATTGGTCTTTGCCTTCCACTCTTCCCTCTTATCTTATAAATTAATTTTATGGCCTGTGCATGTTATTTTTTCAAAGCATTTATAATTCCCTTGCATGAGCAGAAATGTGTGAAGGATGTTCTTATGAGACTTAGAATTGACTTTGTAAATAAGATGATAAATGATTCCCTACTATGCCTACCCCTCTTCCCTGGGTTCAAGTCTTCATGGGGCAGGACATGATTCAGGGTACACGGAGGTAGACTGTGGAGATCTGGGTCATTGGTAGGTATTGTGAGGAGGGCCTGCCAGGTAATGTTGAGGTCAAATAAAAAAATGATGATAGTAGGAAAGGGAAACTGATGTGGGCTTCATAAGTTTAGGTACAGAACAAGAAGGTTGTTGAAAACCTAAAACAAGATGAAACCCAAGGATTGCATGTAAGTTTGGGTCACAACTATAAGCTCTTAGCTGTATTACTGCTTGAGGGGGTAAAGTGGTTAGATAATTGTGAACAGTAATTTTCTGCTATAAATTCTCCTACATTTATCTATAAAATATTTGCATCTATAAAGAGCATGGTTTGAGAGGTACCCTTGATTTCCTAGAGGCCTTCATTTAAAGAAAACACTCTAACTTATCCAATCATTTTTATGTCTATTTTTCTTTTTACTTTTTTGCTTATTTTTAAAATCATTTTATTATTTTTATTTTTTATGAGCTCAAACCACAGAGTAATTACTCTTTTGGCAAAGCACCAGACTTGGGAGCAAAAGGGGCAGTGAGAAACAAGTGCTATAAAGCTCTAGGTATTTGACAGTAAACAAGTTAATTCATTCCCATCAATGTATATAAAATGAACATTATAATGCTTTATTTACAATAATATATATTAAAAGTTGCTAGTATGTTTACTAGTACCTAACTGTTATTCAAAATGTTAGGAGAAGCCTTGAATGCAAGCAACTTTGATCATATGGAACAAGGCACTAGTTGGGTGAGAAGAAGGTGTAGTACTGCAGCCAAGAGCAAGAGAAGACAAAGATGGCCAGAGAGAGACCAAGGATGTGACAGAAGCAAGCGGGAATGTTTGTCTTACAAAAAGTACATTACAACTTCCAAAGCCATTCATTCTGTCCCCTATTTCCTTCAGTTTGACCTTGAACCACATTTGTCCCCTGGAGTGATCCTGAATAATGAAGTTGTGTCATCTCTAAGTTAAAATAAAGCTCCATTCTTTCTACATCATGGTGAAAATTTCCTTTGTGATAATCTAATAATCTTAGTTGTGAAAACAATATAATCCAAGTTTCATCTCTGCACTGACCTTCAGGATGTTCATTAAGAGTTAAGCTATATATTGTTTTGGAGAGTTGGCAATAAATTAGGAGATAAGAGGAAGATACGATAGTTAAAGAGAAAGTAATAAATGAGCAATAAAGTAATTTCATTCTATGGTTAAATCCCCCATATATCCTTCAAACACTAATTAAAAAAAGTCACAGATTTACCTTGCCTGATAGAAGAGTGCAATTAAAGTTCATGTACGCTTGTATTGAATAGTTTAAGACTGGAAATTTTGTGACATGACATCTTAATATTAGAGAGAGAAAAAAAAGTACAACCAATCCTTTTCATAGTGGATTTATTTACAATAAATGCTTTGGAAATCTCATTTCAGTTTACCTACAGTCTTAATGAATAGTGAACAAACATATTTTTAAGGGGTGTTATTGGAATAGTTTACTCTCTTCCAATGACACTGTATAGTTTAAGATACTTGAACTCAGACCATTTACAAGAAACTGATAGTAATCATTTGACTTATATAATGTTGTTTAGCATTCAGCAGAGCTAATTACATCATTGTAAAAACAAATAATAAGACCCCTTCCTGGAGAGTTAAGAATAGTGAAGAAATATAGAAAGTCATAAAGAAGAAATAATGGAGAAAAGTTTTGTTTAATTTATGAGGGGCACCTGGGTGGCTGGTTTAGTGGGTTAAGCCTCTGCCTTCAGCTCAGGCCATGATCTCAGGTTCCTGGGATCAAGCCTTGCATCAGGCTCTCTGCTCAGCAGGGAGCCTGCTTCCCTTCTCTCTCTCTGCCTACCTCTGTCTGCTTGTGATCTCTGTCTGTCAAATAAACAAATAAAATCTTTTAAAAAGATAAAAAAATAAATAAAAATCATATATGAATAGACAGAAAAGATAGGGAACAGGGAACACCAATGCTAAACACTCAAATAGGAGCAGAATTTTATTAGTTCTAGAGAGTAGGGGAAAGGAGCAAAAAAGAAAATTTTAGCAAATTTAAAGATGGATTTAAAGAGGCACAGAACATGAAAATGGACTTGATTAACCCTTGTCTTTAAAGAACTATTTCACCACTGTCTTGTTTCTTGATAATTTTAGTTATACTTGGCCAGGTCTATGCAAAGAATTTATAAATGGTCTATCTATTAGCTTATGTGGTGTATAACAGTGCATCACCAAATAATATCATCATGAAAAAAGTGAAATTATCAAATTTTTAAAATAAAGTAAACATTGAATAACTCTAGTAATTAATATATATACACAATTAACAGATTCCATGTCTTCAAAAAGCTTCATGAAATAAAGGTTCAGAGAGCTAAGGTCTAGTCACACATTGAAAAGCTGGTGAATATATTGACAGCAGGTCATTTTTGTATTCCACATCCTACTGGAGGCACTGTGAGGGGAGAGGAGCAAAAAGAAGAAAATGGTAATGCTTCTTTGGGTAGGCATGAAGCAAAGTGCTTTCAGACAATTGCCAATATTGTGCTAGCTTCATTCTTACAAGCAGAAAGCAATTGATACATCTCAGAAAACTTGTAGATGGAATTAGTGAAACTGATATTTAGGTTCATGAATCTTAGTAGACATTCTTAGTATAATCTTGAGTATGTTTAGAGGATATGGCAAAGCCATTCGCCCTATTCATTCCATGAATGGTTTTCCAGTCTTTTATGCACTTCGATCACCTTGTCTCAATAAATGATTGTTATTTGTTATAGATACAGCTCCTATGGATAATATTTCATTTCTTTGTTAAATTTTTAGTTTTATGGGTGCTTATCTAAGCATATAGAACTATGTGAAAGCCAACCCAATCAACTATTTATTTACTAAAAAATCCACATATTAAGGAAAAACAAGATTTGAAGAAATCATTGAATAAGTTGCAGGTGTTTGCATGTAGAAGACCTCAGAAAAAGAGGGTTTCTTCCTTTATTCTACATTCCACCTTTTTTCCTCCATAATGTCAACACTTTCTCTGACAAGGATACTGATAATTGTCTTTGATCAAAGTACTTAAAATAATGTAAAATAAAATTACCTTTGAAACCTTGATGTAATAAACAGCCTACTTTATTCTTTGGAGAGATTTTATAACTATTTGTAGATAGCAAGCAATGATACTCTCCTATTTTCACTAACCAGTGAAGGCCAATGATCAGCTTGAACTAAAATTTAAATGCACTCAGTTCTAACATTGTGCATTTAACTGGCCTATGAAGTCATAGACTAATGAATGATAAAAGAGCTATATATCAGAACTCAGAGCCAGAAGACATAGGAAAACATAGTGTCTTTTAATAGACCCTTTTAAATAGACCCTCACTTATATTAATTGAAGGTTAATACATTCTTTAAATTTCTTGATTGCAATACTCCTTATCATTTGGGATAATAGTTATGAAGTTTCTCTCAATACCTGAATACTGAGTTTTGTATATTTAGATAGCAGTGTTCATACCCTAAATTGCAAGTGGTAACTGATAAGCTTTATGGAAGACTGAATGAAAGCATCACCATTCAAAAATTATGATCCCTTGTTTAAAAAAAAAAAAAAATGAACTTAGTCATCCAATATCAGACCAAATTGTTTGTAAATTTCCTGACTTTTTTTTTTAAAGATTTTAACTTATTTTTTTGACAGAGAGGTCATAAGTAGGCTGAGAAAGAAGGGAAAGCAGGCTCCCCAATGAGCAGAGAACCCAATGAAGAACTCGATCCCAGGACCCTGAGATCATGACCTGAGCCAAAGGCAGAGGCTTAATGCATTGAGTCACCCAGGCACCCCAATTATCTGACTTTCTGATGAACAATCCTCTCTTTTTATTTTATTTTTTTTTTAAATTTTATTTATTTATTTGACAGAGAGAGAGATCAAGATCACAAGTAGCAGGCAGAGAGATAGAGGGGCAAGCAGGTTCCCTGCTAAGCAGAGAGCCTGATGTGGGGCTCCATCCCGGTATCCTGAGATCATGACTGAACAGGTCAGAGGCTTAACCCACTGAGCCACCCAGGTGTCCCAAAAATCATCTTTTTAATAAGAACAATATTCCAGAGATCTGAGAGGGAGTAAAAATTTCAAATTAATTTAATAAAGAAGTTTAAGGAGTGCCTGGGGGGCTCAGTCAGTTAAGCATCAGATTCTTAGTTTCAGTTCAGGTCATGATCTCAGCATTGTGAGAGTAAGACTGGCATCAGGCTCCAGGCTCAGTAGGGAGTCTGCTTAAGATTCTCCTTCTCCTTCTGCCCACCTACCCAAATAAATAAATAAATCTAAAACAAACAAACACAAAAACACAAGTTTTATACAACATATTAATCTAGAATTATAGGCTAGCTGTGTTTATCAAGTTGCAAAAAATTTGCAAAATATATGCTAATATCATAGTAACCCATACAAGACAAAATATTAGGTTAATAACAATAATAAAGTCAGCATAAGACATAAACAGCATCCTGAGCATGTAATCAAACAATCAACACTGGGCTCTGAGCTTCACACTTACTATAATATCAATGATTGTAGATTCCAATTTTATTAATTAGAAAAAGAGGAGCAAAGTAATCCTAAGTAAATTGAAGGAAAGAAATAATAAAGATAAGAGCAGAAATCAACGGAACAAAAACAGAAATTAGAGTAAGTTGAAAATGCCCAAAAAGGGTCCATTAAGCAAAGATTGATTGTGAAATTACTGTGAGACTGAAAGAGAGAAAGAGTCAAACATGGCCAAAAGCAGGAAAAAAAGAAGGAGGGACATCGTAGACTGTGTGCAAATTAGTACATAAGGAATTATTACTAACAACTCAAATGAGGCAAAGTTGACAACTTAGAGAAACAGACAAGGTTTTGGGTGAGTGGAAACAAGGATAAAAGGCAAAGATTTGATAAAGAACAGATGATAGAACACAGAACAAATCAAGAGCAGCAACAATAATAATATGAACAAAAATAATAAAATAAATTCGGTTGTTTGAACATATTGTAAAGGATATATCTCTACTAAGACTGATGGAACAACAAAGCAGAGCAAAAAAAAAAAAGACGTAAATAAATACTAAATGCTAAAAAAGGAAATATTTGAATATGTAAGATACAGTTTAAAATAAGAAAAAATCAATTACTAATTATCAACATATTTTAAAATCTATGAAATAACCACATATTTGGAAACTATTAAATGCCAAAATTTTTGGAAGAAACAGTTAAAAAAGCATTTTATATTATAAGCAAAGATCCATGTGCCATTTAGATTTAGAAAGTTAAAATATTTATTTGATAAAGGTTTGTTAGGGGTACCTGGGTGGCTCAGTTGGATTTTGGCTCAGGTCACATCTCATAGTCATGAGATTTAGCCTCACATCTGGCTCCTCACTTAGTGGAGAGTCTGCTTGAGATTCTCTCTCTCCCTCTGCCATCCCTTTAGCCCTCTCCCTTTAACTATAGCTCTCTAATAAAGAAATAAATCCTTTAAGGGAAATTTTGTTAAAAGTGTCTGCTAGATTGATATAGTAAATTTATGTCAAAGCTAAAATATTCTGATTTTCATTGTTTTTAATATTTTGTTATTGTTTTTGTTTAAAAATCAAGAGGACATGCAGGCAACACATTAAAAAATGTATAGAACTATAATTGTGAGTTAAGTTACTCCTAAATTAATAATAATAATGAATATAACTTTGAAATATCAGTACTCCTACACCACCCATTTTTATTAATTTTTATGATTTTATGAAATGTAAATTTTAAACAAAATTTAAATAATAGGTATAGGCATGGTTTTATCATAAAACAATTTTTCTGTTATAGGGTCCTCAACTCTCTTAAAAGGTAAACATGTAAGAAAATCTGCCACTTACATAAGATAAAATAATAGAGTTGAGTTTGGCTAACTTGGTGTCCTCACTAATTTATTAGATAACCAAATCTCTTTACTTAATGCAAAAGTTTATTAATTTGTGTTTCTTAATCACCCACCAAGACATTTATAAGCCAGAGCCTGAAAATCACTTTTTAGTTACAAGACTATTGTTTTATATTTCTTATAAAACAAACTAAATAATTTTTTCTTTATTTTTTAAAGATTTTATTTATTTATTTGACAGAGAGAGAGATTACAAGTAAGCAGAGAGGCAGGCAGAGAGAGAGGGGAAGCAGGCTCCCTCCTGAGCAGAGAGCCTGATGTGGGGCTCGATCCCAGGACCCTGAGACCATGCATGACCTGAGTTGAAGGCAGAGGCTTGACCCATTTTCTTTAAAATTTTCTTTAAATACATTTCTTTAATAATTTTCTTTAAACACATTAAATGATTTTCTTTAAATACATTAAAATATCAATAGATGATGGATAAATTATTGATAAGTTATAAAAATAGGCAATACAGTTTAAGAGTAAGGTAACTCTAAGGCATTAAGCCTTTGGGGTTTTTCTTAACCCTATTACATTTCGGATGCAATCACTTTCTAGAAGTTTATTCTAATCATTCTCCAGGTTCTTTCTATGTTTTTGATTCTCTCTGTCTATATATATATATATATTGTCTATATATATATATATATATATACATACACACACATATACACACATTTTACTTATATATGTACATATACATAAATCATTTAATTTCCAATATAAAAGTGATATGTTATATTTTAAAAATTTATTTTGATGAATTATGCTGCATTTTCATCTATGAGTTTAAATTTCTCAACAAGAGATTTATTAATACAACTTTAGAACATAGTTGTTAAATTTTGTTCCAAGATACTTTCCTTTCTGTTGTAGTAAGTGGTGTTTTAAAAATCACAGTTTCTATATTTGGCTTTTTATATAAATGAATTGATATTTATGTTATGATACTGAACCTAACACACTAGCTAAACTCTCTTATCATTCCTAGAGATTTTCTGCAGTCTTGTGGTTTCCCTTATGAAATAAAA
The DNA here is from genome assembly GCF_022355385.1 of Mustela nigripes. Lineage (NCBI taxonomy): Eukaryota > Metazoa > Chordata > Mammalia > Carnivora > Mustelidae > Mustela > Mustela nigripes. The sequence continues at coordinate 107,950,323 of NC_081559.1, forward strand.
TCCATTAGGAATAAGGAGTGTTCAGGTTAATCTTTTCCAATTCATATTTTTTCTTCCTTCCTATCCTCCCTTTCTCCCTTCCTCCTTCTGCAGCAAAATAACCAACTGCTAAGGTTTTATCTTCTATACACTCTGTATTTTAGAATTAATACATATTTCTGGTCCTTATTGGTCTTATATAGAATGAAATAAAATTATCTGGCTTATTACCTAGACTGTTTTTTATGGGGAGCAAGTGAGTATAGACAGATAGGTAGATACATAGATGAGTAGACACTGTGAATGCCATGAAGTATTAAACAAAAGTGACTTATAATTTAAATTTTTAAAATGCACAGCACCTGATTTTCTAGGCTACATTATTTGAAGTCTAATTCATGTATATCTCATTTTATTGTACTCCTTTATTGCACTTCACAGAAATGTGTTTTTTTACAAATTAAATGTTCGTGGCAACTCCACATTTGAGCGAGTTTATTGATGTGATTTTTTTCAAACGCGTTTGCTCACTTCATGTCTCTGTCTTATACTGGTAATTTTTTCAACATTTCAAACTTTTCCATTATTATTATTTTTGTTTTGGTGATCTGTTATCACAGATCCTTAATTTTACTCTTGTAATTGTTTAGGGGCACCACAAAGTGTGCCCACATATTATGGCAAACTTAATCCATTGTGTGTTCTGGCTGCTCCACTGACTGGCCTTTCCACCATCTCTCCCCTTGGGCCTCCTTATTTCCTGAGATACAACAATAGGCCTGGTAATAACTTTACCACAAACTCTACATATTCAAGTGAAATGAAGATTTGCACATTTCTCACTTTTTTCATTTTTTTAAACATCTTTCACTTTAAATAAAAGCTAGAAATGATTAAGTCTAATGAAGAAGACAAATGGAATGCTGAGATAGGCCAAGTGATTTTGAATTATACTTCCCAGATGGCTTGTGATGTTGAACATTTTTTCATGTGTCTATTGGCCATTTGTATGTCTTCTTTGGAAAAATGTCTATTCATGTCTTCTGCCCATTTCTTGACTGGATTATTTTTTGGGTGTTGAATTTGGTAAGTTCTTTATAGATCTTGGCTACCAGCTCTTTATCAGAAATGTCACTTGCCAAAATATTCTACCATTCCATACCTTGCCTTTTGGTTTTGTTGGCTCTTTCCTTCCAGCTAAGATGATTAATGAAGATAGCTACACTAAACAACAGATTATCAATATAAAAAAAAGCTTCTGTTGGGAGATGCCATCTAGGACTTTCATTGCTAGTGAGGGGAAGCCAATGCCTGGTTTCACAGTTTCAAAGAACATGTTGACCCTTTTATTAGGGTGTAATGCAGCTAGTCACTTTAAGTTGAGACTACTGTTCATTTATCATTCTGAAAATCAGGGCCCAAGGAATTATGTTCAATCTACTCTGTCTGTGCTATGTAAATAAAACAGTAAAGCCTGAATGACCAGGCATCTGTTTACAATGTCATGGTTTGCTGACTATTTTAAGCCCATTAAAAAAAAAAAAAAGCATATAATGTATTATTAGCCCCAGGGGTACAGGTCTGTGAATCGCCAGGTTTACACACTTCACAGCACTCACCATAACACATACCTTCCCCAATGTCCATAACCCCACCACCCTCTCCGTAACCCCTATCCCCGGCCACCCTCAGTTTGTTTTGTGACATTAAGAGTCTCTTATGGTTTGTCTCCCCCCCGATCCCATCGTTTCACTTATTCTTTTCCTACCACCCAAACCCCCGACGTTGCATCTCCACTTCCTAATATCAGGGAGATCATATGATAGTTGTCTTCCTCCAATTGACTTATTTTGCTAAGCATAACACCCTCTAGTTCCATCCATGTTGTTGCAAATGGCAAGATTTCATTTCTTTTTATGGCTGCATAGTATTCCATTGTGTATATATATCACATCTTCTTTATCCATTCATCTGTTAATGGACATCTAGGTTCTTTCCATAGTTTGGCTATTGTGGACATTGCTGCTATAAACATACGGGTGCACGTGCTCTTTTGGATCACTACAGTTGTATGTTTTGAGTAAATACTCAGTAGTGCAATTGGTGGGTTATAGGGTAGCTCTATTTTCAACTTTTTGAGGAACCTCCATGCTGTTGTCCAGAGTGGTTGTGCCAGCTTGCATTCCCACCAACAGTGTAGGAAGGTTCCCCTTTCTCCGCATCCTCGCCAGCATTTGTCATTTCCTGACTTGTTAATTTTAGCCATTCTGACTGTGTAAGGTGGTGTGTCATTGTGGTTTTGATTTGTATTTCCCTGATGCCGAGTGATGTGGAGCACTTTTTCATGTGTCTGTTGGCCATCTGGATGTCTTCTTTGCAGAGATGTCTATTCATGTCTTCTGCCCATTTCTTGATTGGATTATTTGTATTTGGGTGTTGAGTTTGCTAAGCTCTTTATAGATTTTGCACACTAGCTCTTTATCTGATATGTCATTTGCAAATATCTTCTTCCATTGTTTCAGTTGTATTTTGGTTGTGTTAACTTTTTCCTTTGCTGTGAAAAAGCTCTTGATCTTGAAGAAGTCCTAATAGCTCATTTTTACCCTTGCTTCCCCTGCCTTTGGCAATGTTCCTGGGAAGAAGTTGCTGCGGCTAAGGTTGAAGAGGTTGCTGCCTGTGTTGTACTCAAGGATTTTGGTGGATTCCTTTCTCATATTGAGGTCCTTCATCCATTTTGAGTCTATTTTCATGTGTGGTATAAGGAAATTGTCCAGTTTCATTTTTCTGCATGTGACTGTCCAATTTTCCCAACACCATTTGTTGAAGATATTGTCTTTATTCCATTGAACACTATTTCCTGCTTTGTCGAAGATTAGTTGACCATAGAGTTGAGGGTTTATTTCTGGGATCCCTATTCTGTTCTATTGATCTATGTGTCTGTTTTTGTGCCAGTACCATACTGTCTTGATGATGACAATTTTGTAATAGAGCTTGAAGTCTGGAATTGTGATGTCACCAACTTTGAATTTTTTTTCCAATATTCAAGGTCTTTTCTGATTCCATATAAATTTTAGGATTAAAATTATAAATTTTAGGATTAAAATTCTTCCGTTTTCTGAAAAAAAGGTGAGATTTTGATAGGAATGCATTAAATGTGTAGTAGATTGCTTTAGGTAGCATAGACATTTCCATAATATTTGTTCTTCCAATCCATGAGCATGGAACACTTTTCCGTTTCTTCATGTCTTCCTCCATTTCTTTCATGAGTACTTTACAGATTTCTGAGTATAGATACTTTGCCTCTTTGGTTAGGTTAATTCCTAGGTATCTTATGGTTTTGGGTGCAATTTTAAATGGGACTCACTCCTTAATTTCTCTTTCTTCTGTCTTGTTGTTGGTGTAAAGATATGCAACTGATTTCTGTGCATTGATTTTATATCCTGACATTTTATTGAATTCCTGTACAAGTTCTAGCAGATTTGGAGTAGAGCATTTTGGGTTTTTCACATATAGTATCATATCATCTGCAAAGAGTGATAGTTTTACTTCTTCTTTGCTGCTTTGGATTCCTTTAATTTCTTTTTGTTGTCTGATTTCTGAGGCTAGGACTTCTAGTACTATGTTGAACAGCAGTGGTGATAATGGACATCCTTGCCATGTTCCTGACCTTAGCAGAAAAGCTTTGTTTTTCTCCATTGAGAATGATATTCATGGTGGGTGTTTCATAGATGGCTTTGATGATATTGAGGTATATATCCTCTGTCCCTACACTTTGCAGAGTTTTGATCAGGAAAGGATGCTGTACTTTGTCAAATGCTTTTTCAGCATCTATACAGAGTATCATATGGTTCTTATTCTTTTTTTTTTTAATGTACTGTATCACATTGATTGATTTGTGGATGTTGAACAAACATTGCAGCCCTGGAATAAATCGTACTTGGTTGTGGTGAACAATCCATTTTATGTACTGTTGGATCCTACTGGCTAGTATTTTGGTGAGAATTTTTACATCTGTGTTCATCAAGGATATTGGTCTGTAATTCTCTTTTTCGATAGGATCCTTGTCTGGTTTTGAGATCAAGGTAATGCTGGCCTCATAAAATGAGTTTGGAAGTTTTCCTTCCATTTCTATTTTTTGGAACAGTTTCAGGAGAATGGGAATTAATTCTTCTTTAAATGTTTAGTAGAATTTCCCTGGGAAGCTGTCTGGCCCTGGGTTCTTGTTTGTTGGTAGATTTTTGATGACTGCTTCAATCTCCTTAATGGCTATGGTTCTGTTCAGGTTTTCTATTTCTTCCTGGTTCAGTTGTGGTAGTTTATATGTCTCTAGGAATGCATCTATTTCTTCCAGATTGTCAGATTTGCTGTTGTAGAGTTGCTCATAATATGTTCTTATAATTGTTGCATTTTGTTAGTGTTGATTATGATATTTCTCTTTCATTCATGATTTTATTTATTTGGGTCCTGTCTCTTTTTTTTGATAAGTCTGGCCAGGAGTTTATTAATTCTTTCAAAGAACCAGCACCCAGTTTCATTGATTTGTTCTATTGTTTTATTGTTTGTTTGTTTGTTTTGTTTTTTCGTCTTTTTTTTAATTTCATTTATTTCTGTTTAGGCTTTCTTTTTTGTTCTTTCTCCAGTTCCTTTAAGTGTAGGGTTTTTGAGACCTTTGAGACCTTTCTTGTTTCTTGAGAAAGACTTGGGTTTTCCTCTCAGGACTGCCTTTGCTGTGTCCCATGTATTTTGAATCATTGTATTTTAAATATTATTTGTTTACATGATTTTTTTCAGTTCTTCTTTAATTTCCTGATTGACCCATTCATTCTTCAGAAGGATACTCTTTAGTTTCCACGTATTTGGATTCTTTCCAAATAAAAATGCTCTTTAGTTTCCATGTATTTGGATTCTTTACTTTTGTGATTGAGTTCTAACTTCAGAGCATTGTGGTCTGAAAGTATGCAGCAAATGATCCCAATCTTTTGATATCAGTTGATACCTGATTTGTAACCCAGGATGTGATATATTCTGGAGAATGTTCCATGTGCATTAGAGAAGAATGTGTATTCTGTTGCTTTGGGATGGAATGTTCTGAATATATCTGTGATGTCCATCTGGTCCATTGTGTCATTTAAGGCCTTTATTTCCTTGTTGATCTTTTGCTTGGATGATCTGTACATTTCATTGAGAGGAGTGTTAAAGCCCCCTACTATGATTGTATTATTGTCTATGTGTTTCTTTGATTTTGTTATTAATTGGTTTATGTAGTTGGCTGCTCCCATGTTAGGGGCATAGATATTTAAAACTGTTTGACGTTCTTGGTCTTGGACAGACCCTTTGAGTATGATATAATGTCCTTTCTCATCTCTTTCTACAGTCTTTGGCTTAAAATCTAATTGATCTGATATAAGGACTCCCACTGAAGCTTTCTTTGGATGTCCATTAGTATGGTAAATTGTTTTCCACCTCCTCACTTTAAATCTGGAATTGTCTTTGGGTCTAAAATGAGTTTCTTGGTGGCAGCATATTGATGGGTTTTGTTTTCTTATCCATTCTGATACCCTGTATCTTTTGATTAGGGCACTTAGCCCATTTACATTCAGGGTAACTATTGAGAGATATAAATATAGTGCCATTGTATTGCCTGTCAGGTGACTGTTACTGTATATTGTCTCTGTTTCTTTCTGAACTACTACTTTTAGGCTCTCTCTTTACTTAGAGGACCCCTTTCAATATTTCCTGTGCAGCTAGTTTGGTGTTTACAAATTCTTTTAGTTTTTGTTTGTCCTGGAAGCTTTTTATCTCTCCTTCTACTTTTAATGATAGCTTAGCTGGGTATAGTATTCTTGGCTGCATGTTTTTCTCACTTAGTGCTTTGAATATATCATGCCAGTTCTTTCTGGCCTACCAGGTCTTTGTGGATAAATCTGCTACCAAGCTTATATTTTTCCATTGTATGTTACAGACTTGTTATCCTGGGTTGCTTTCAGGATTTTCTCTTTGTCACCAAGACTTGTGAATTTTACTGTTAGATGATGGGATGTGGACTTTTTCTTATTGATTTTGAGGGGGATCCTCTGCACCTCCTGGGTTTTGATGCTTCCTCCCTTTGCAAAAATTCTCTGCAATAATTCTCTACAATATACCTTCTGTTCCCCTCTCTCTTCTTCTTCTGGAAACCCAATTATTCTAATGTTTTGTCTTATGGTATCACTTATCTCTCAAATTCTCCCCTTGTGGTCCAGTATTTGTTTATCTCTCTTTTGCTCAACTTCTTTATTCTCTGTCATTTGGTCTTCTATATCTCTAATTATCTCTTCTGCCTCATTTATCCTAGCAGTAAGAGCCTCTAGTTTTGATTTCACCTCACTAATAGCTTTTTTTATTTCAACTTGGTTAGATTTTAGTTCTTTTATTTCTCCAGAAAGGGCTTATATTTCTCCAGACAGGGTTTCTCTAATATCTTCCATGCCTTTGTTGAGCCTGGCTGGCACCTGGAGAATCATCATTCTGAACTCTAGATCTGTCATATTACCTATGTCCACATTGATTAGGTCCCTGGCCTTTGTTACTGCCTCTTGTTCTTTCTTTCTTTCTTTTCTTTTCTTTTTTTTTTTTTTTTGTGGTGAGATTTCCGCCTTGTCATTTTATCCAGATAAGAATATATGAAGGAGCGAATAAAATACTAAAAGGGTGGCAAAGACCCCAATAAAATGTTCTTTAACCAAATCAGAAGAGACCCCAAATCATGGGGGGGAACAGGGGGTAAAAAGAAGTTCAGAAAAAAAAATTTAAAAAGAAGAAAAAATATAAAGAAAAAGTATAAGAAAGGAAATATATATGTATTAGACTAGTGAATAGAACAGGGTCACTCATTTAATTTTGGGAGTATTTTGGTCTCCTAGAAGAAACTACCTCCCAAAATTTTAAAGGATGTAGAACGTATATAAGGGTAAACATTAAGAAGGGATGGAATATGACTATAAAGATGATTTTTTTTTAATTTCTAAAATAGAGTTGATAAAATAGGTTGGTTGGGAGAATAAAGAAAAAGAAAGTGGAGAGAATTTGCTGAAGCTGGAGACTACAACAAAGCCTTGTGCTAGATTTAGGGTATATTTTGATCTATTAGAAGAAGTTGTATCCCAATTTTTTTTAGAATAAAAAACCCTATGTGTATACAAGAAATAAAGTTAGATACAATGAAGGATAAAATATGACTATAATAATGAAGTTCCAAAAAATATTTTTTAAAGATAGTGTTAAGATAAACTAGTTAAAAAATGATGAAAAAGGAAAGGGCAAGAGTTTAAAAAAAAGAAGGAAAAGAAAAAAAATAAAATTAAAAAAAGTAATTAATTTTGCAAGACTAAAGAATCATGGGGAGAAAGCCATGAATTCCATGCTTTGCTTTCTCCTTCTCTGGAATTCCATTGTTCTTCTTGGTAAGTGAACTTGGTCATGGCTGGATTTCTTACTGATCTTCTTGGGGAGGAGCTTGTTGTAGTGATTCTCAAGTGTCTTTGCCCGAGGAGGAATTGTGCCTCCCTTACCAGGGGCAAGGCTAATTCACTCGGGTTCGCTTTTGGGAGCTTTGGTTCCCTGAAAGCTTTCTGTAGAGTTCCGGAGGATGTAAATGAAAATGGTGGCCTCCCAGGGCTCCTGTGTGGCTCAGCGGGTTAAGTCATGATCCCAGGGTCCTGGGATCGAGCCCCACATCAGGCTCTCTGCTCGGTGGGGAGCCTGTTTCCTCCCCTCTCTCTGCCTGCTACTCTGCCTACTTGTGACCTCTGTCTGTGAAATACGTAAAGAAAACCTTAAAAAAAAAAAAACAAAAAAGAAAAAAAGAAAATGGCAGTCTCCTAATCTCTGGCCGAGAGGAGCCAAGAGCTCGAAGCTGCACTCCTCAGTGTGCCCTCAGATAAAAACTTTCAGTCTCTCCTGTCTCCTTGGCTTCTGACTGCATTCCAAGGTCACCCAGCCTGTGACCAAATGTCTCTGTCTCTGGCACACAGCCCCGCCTGGAGTCTCTGAACCCCGCAGATCCCTGCACTTTTCCAGGGGAGTATCTTCGGGTCTTGTGGGGTCCCCACTCACAGAGCAGTGGACTGTTCCATGGATCACAATTTAAGGTAACCCCGAGTTGAGAGCTCATTCCTTGGCTCTGTCTCTGTAGCTGGCTTCCCTGCTCTAATACTGTGGGCTCTGTGAACCTCAGACATCCCTGATACTTCTCTGACCCTGTGGGACCTGAGACCACGCTGTCCCCACGTGGGCTTCACCCCAGTTTAGCCTCTGGACGATGTCTGTCAGTGGACCAGACTTTTAAAAGTTCTGATTTTGTGCTCCCTTGCCCCACTGCTTGCCAGGAGCTGGCTCCTTCCTCCGTGGTCTATCTTCTTGTTGCTTTTGATTCACTTCTCCACCAGTCCTACCTTTCAGAAAGTGGTCGATTTTCTGTTTCTAGAATTGCTACTCTTCTTCTCTTTGATCTCCTGTTGGATTTGTAGGTGTTCAGAATGGTTTGATAAGCTATCTAGCTGATCTCCTGCTACCTGATGTCATCTCAACCTGCTACTTCTCCACCATCTTCTATTTTAAGCCCATTTTTGAGACCAACTGCTCATTTAAAAAAAAAATACAAAAAACAAACAAACAAACAAAAAAACACCTCTTAGTCATATTATTGCCCCCTAACAATCCACTGGGTCACCCAAGATCTCTAAAGGAAATGTACAGTGAGATTTATGTTATTTTCAAGCCTGATAAAACAACATCCATTCTGTAGTTCATAGATCAAGGAGTAAGTTTGATGTTTAATTCTTATTACTTAAGGGACTCACTTTTTTAAAGAATCTAGATGCAAAGATAGGAATTCATCTGATGGATATGGCAAAATAAATTTAAAAACCTCTGGAAAGTATTTATAATTCTAAATGCCATTAAGAGCATTTGTGATTCATGGGAAGAGGTAAAAATATCAACATTAACAGAAGTTTGAAAGAAGTTGATTCCATCCCCAATGGATAATTTGAGGAGATCAGGACTTCATTGATAGAAGTAACTGCAGATGTGGTGGAAAATCAAGAGAACAAGAATTAGAAGTGGGGCCTGATGATGTCACTAAATTGCTCTGTTCTCCTGATAAAACTTGAATGGATGAGGAATTTCTTCTTAAGGATGAGCAAAGAAAGTAGTTTCTTGAGGGGAAAACTACTCCCAGTGAGGATGCTGTAAAGATTGACAACAAAGGATGTAGAATATTATATAACCTTAGTCCATAAATCAGTGGCAGGATTGAGATGATTCTCTCAATTCTACTGTGGGTAAAATGTCAAACACCATCACATGCTACAGAGAAATTGTTTATGAAAGGAAGAGTCAATCAATGCAGCAAATGTCATTGTCATTTTAAGAAATTACCACAGCCACCCCACCTTCAGCAATCACCACCCTGATCAGTCAACAGTTACCAACATCCAGATAAGATCTTTTATCAGCACAAAGATTATAATTTGCTAAAAAATTAGTGATGATTGGCATTCTTAAGCCATAAAGTATTTTTAAATTAAGGTATGTGCACTATTTTTTCAGAGATAATCCTATTGAACATGTAACAGAATACAGTATAGTGTAAACATAACCTTCATGGAAGTTACAGGAAAACAAAAAAATTCATCTGACTCACTTTATTTCAATATTCACTTTATTGCAGTGGTCTGGAGCTAAACATGCAATTTCTCTGAAGTATGCCTGTGTATGTTTAAGTAAATATATGACACAGTTTCTTATTTAAGTTAATCTCCTGATTACTAATTACAAACATTTCAGATTCTTCCACCTTTTTTATTAAGTTCTAGTCTCACCTTTCTATATCCTATCAAACTATTTGGCTAGCATTTTTTTTTTTCATTTCAATTAGTGTACAGTGTTATGTTAGTTTCAGGCATACAATATAGTGATTCAAACTTTCCATGCCAGTGCTCATCACAGGTGCCCGCCTTAATCCCCATCACATATTTAACACATTCTCCCCCTCACCTCTAGTGACCATCAGTTCGATTTCTGTCATTAAAAGTCTGTTTCAAACTACTATTGTGTACATATTTCCTTTGTATATTTTAGTAATACATTATATACTTATGCATTTTATTAAATAAATGGATGAATTTTGAAGAATATTTGTATGATTTTTGGATTTAAATGATTATACTTTGTTAGGGTAGGAACATCCTTCTGTTCACTGTTCAAGTCTCAGTACTGGAACCTAGTAGGTGCTCAATAAACATTTCTTGAAACTTTTAATAGAAATTCCCTTTTCCTGTTTAGGTATTTATTTCTTCAAGTCAAGATTTCAAATCAAGAAAGCTGCTAACAAAAGCTTACCACAAAAAACACTCAACTTTGACTCATTAGGACAGGATCTGAGAAAAAATCAATATTAGCAAAAGGAATATAAATATTATGATGTAGTTGATTATGAGATAATATAGTGAGTTGTGAGAAAATACAAATCATTTCAATAAAGTATAATAATCCACAAGGATTTTATGGTGGCTTTTAAACTAGTGAAAAGTTGGTTGAGGGAACTTCATCGAAGGCAATGGGAAATTAAGAAAGCCCTGTAGGAAACACTTTTGGTTGTTGTAACACTCACAAAGTATTTTTCAGATATAAAGTGCTTTGAGTCTGTTTGCCTGCTTCCCAGACTCACATCCCTTCACCTGACAAACATCAAATATAAAATGTTTGCAACAATGGATAATAGTATAGGTGTAAAACAAATAAGATGCAAAACAGACTAAACTGTCAACTAAGGGAAATTAAAATAAACTAACATATATATTTTGAAAGAAAAATAAATTATTGAAATTATTGAATGTTACTATATGCCAATTACTGTTCTAATTGCTATTCTTGTATCAATTATTTTAATCCTCAATAAAGAAGGTACTACTGTATGCCCTTATGAAGATGAGCGAATTAAGGCACAGAGTAGTTAAAGACAATGTGGCTCACGGAGTTTGTAAGAGGGAAAGTCTGGATTTCATTTTATACTGCTCTATTACAAAGGTGGAGACTTCATCCTTACTCTATACTCCTTCTCAACAGCAAACACTTCATGTATGCCCATCACATTTAAAATTGTGTTAGGAGGGCCACCTGGGTAGCTCAGTGGGTTAAAGTCTCTGCCTTCAGCTCAGGTCATGATCCCAGCCATTCATTACAATTTTCTGCCTGGCTCCTGCAAACACTGATGTCTGGAATATCACACAGGTCTATTTCCTCTGATCTGGTTCCCTAGCAAAATTTTGTTTTATTGTATTTTTATTTTTTTGAAAGACTTGTATTTATTTGACAGAGAGAGGAGAGATCACAAGCAGGCAGAGAGAGAGGGGAAAGCAGGCTCCCTGCTTGTAATGAATGGCACATACTATCATGAACTGGAAAACACAAGAGCATACTCAGTGGGAAAGTCACTCTTCCTAGCTACCCCAGTATTTTTTGTATAAATCAGGCCCAGTGTTACCAGATATCGTGGTTTGAGAAATTAAAATGGTAATATGGGATTATTTGTGGAATACAGTTACTTTTATGTTATTATATAGAGGATATTCACTATCTATTAAAAGACTTCCATTGTAACAAAGTTTGGAAAGGCACATTAGCTAGCCAGTTATGTCAGAAAACTCACCATAAAACTACTCTTCTCTTTCATAGTTAAATTGTCAAGCCAATAGTATTGTAATAGGAATAAGGGGAAATGTGGTTCCTATACTTGTGGTGAAGTTAGCATAATGTATAAACTTGTCAAATCACAAAGTTGTATACCTGAAACTAATGTAACATTGTGTGTCAACTATATTTTAAAAACAAAACCAAAACAAACAAAAAACATTGGCAAACAGAGATACTGAATAATGCCATCTTGCCTGGAGAGTGAAAGAAAGAAAAAAAAGGGGCGCCTGGGTGGCTCAGTGGGTTAAGCCACTGCCTTCAGCTCAGGTCATGATCTCAGGGTCCTGGGATCGAGTCCTGCATTGGCCTCTCTGCTCAGCGGGGAGCCTGCTTCCTCCTCTCTCTCTCTGCCTGCCTCTCTGCCTACTTGTGATCTCTCTCTGTCAAATAAATAAATAAAATCTTAAATATATATATATATATTAAATGTATAGTTGAAATATATATTCCACAAGAATGGCCACACAGTCCAGCATTGTTCATTGACTAGGTCACCCACTCTGCTTTTCCCATGATTTCTCAATATCTGTCTGTCATACAGTATTTCTCTATATAGATATATATATTATTATTAATCATATATAATAATTATATAGTATTATTATATACTATATATTATATAATATTATTTTATACTTTATGATTAATTTGTTTATTCATTATTTATATTTATTTAATATATATGTAATAATTTAATAATAAAATAAAATATATTTATTTATATTTTGTATATATAATATATATGCCAACTATAATATAATGCCAGCTATAGATAATGTATATAATGCCATGTATATAATATAATAATATTATATATTATATATAAATACATAAAGTCTATAAAATATATAGACTTCTGGCTTATAGAAAGTAACAGAGCTCCAGAGTAGATACCATATATATATATGGTATACTTATTACTGTATTATATAATATTTATCATATAATTATATTATACTATTATATAATTATATGGTTATATTATATTATAATATATAATACTATATAATAAATATTATCACTATAATGATAAATATATCATTTTAATAATATATTTTATTATATTATTAAATACAATATTTAATAAACAAATATTATCAATATACATTATTTTAATAATAAGTATATTATCAATATATCATATTTATGTGTGTAAATTATTATTTCATTTATTTATTCATTAAATTTTTATTTATTTATATTTTATATTATTTATATTCATTTATTAAAAATATATTATTAATATATTATGTTAATATATAATAAATATAGGTTTGATAAATATTAGAAATAATATTTATAAATATTATAATAGATATTATAAATAATATTATTTATAGAAATAAATATTATGCATATTACTGTATTATATGATATTTATCATATAATTATATATCATACTATTATATAATTATATGGTTATTTTATATTATAATATTTTTAATATATTATAATATATATAATGATTATATAATATAATATGATAAATATCATATAATACAGTAATATGTATACCATATATATATATGGTATCTATTTTGGAGCTGTCTTATTTTCTCTAAGCCAATCTCACTTTAATTGATAAAATTCCTTGTAAATGCTGCTTTAGCTTTGCCCCACAATTTTTTAGATAAAGTTTATCTTTTAATTACTACCAGTTCTAAACATTTTGGAAATGCTATTATTTATTCTACTTTAACATTCTAATTTTCAGAACTGAAGGATTTTTTTTTAAATCTCCAGAAATTTGAAGATTTTTTACCTTTTTATTTTATTTCTTTTGCTATGCTCCTTCTAATATTATTACATTGTTCTTGAAAATAGGTTATTACAAAGCTTATTATCATATCGAGGGCACTTATTATGAATGAAATGAAAGTACCATTAATAGCCATGTCAAGATAACCATCATATATTGGAATTACATAAGTATGTCCGTGTGTTCCAGGGCTTTTATTGAAAAGACTATCTATGCTCCATTGTGTTGTCTTTGCTCCTTTGTGAAAGATTAGTTGACTGTATTTATGTGGCTTTATTTCTGGGTTTTCTGTGGGTTTTTCCATGGTCCGGTTGTCTATCCTTCTGCTAATATCACATTTGATTACTGTCTTTTTATTATTATAAGTCTTGACATAAGGGAGTGTGAGTCCTCCAATTTTATTCTTCTTCTCTTTTGATATGGTATTGACTGTTCTTTGTCTTTGCCTCTCCATATAACTTTGAGGATCAATGTGTTGATATCCACAAAACATATTGCAGGGATTTTGAGTGGGACTGTTGCATCTATAAATCAAGTAGGGAAGAACTGACATTTTTACACCATTGAGTCTTTGCATTCATGAACATGGAAGAGCTCTCCATTCATCTAGTTATTTTTTCATTTCACTCACCTGGGATTTGTAGTTTTTCTCATATAGATCTCATATATTTTATTAGGTTCATACCAAATTATGCTAATTTTGCTTGCTAATGTAAATGATATATTTTTTTTAATTTCAAATTCCACATGTTCATTATTCCTATCTAGTAAAGTGATTGGCTTTTTATATAAATCTTGGATCTTGCAAACTTGCTAAATTTCTCTATTGGTTCCAGGAGTTTTTTTCAGTTATTCTGAATTTTTCACATAGACAATCATGCCATCTGTGAACAAAGTTTCTTTTCTTTCTTCCCAGTCAGTATACCTTTTCATTCCATTTCTTGCCCCCTCTCTCTTTTCTTTTCATTAGTGAGAACTTTCGATATTATGTTGAAATGTTATGAAAGGAGATCCCTGCCTCTAACCTATTTTAGTAGGAAATTAATGCTTATCTCATCAATAAGCATAATATTAGCTGTAGTACTTTCTTGTTTTCTTTTCTTTTTCTTTTAATTGTGAATAGTCTTTGTCAAGTTGAGAAATTTCCACTCTATTCCCAGTTTAGTGAGAGTTTTTATCATGAATGGGTGTTGGATTTTATTAAATGTTTTTTTCCCATATTTATTGATATAATCATGTGATTTGTCTTCTTAGTTTGTAGATGTGATAGATTATAGTAATTGAACAAATCTGGTTTATCTGGAGTATGTCCCTCTTGTTTGTGGTATATTATTATTTTATACATTGTTAGATTTGGTTTGCTGACATTTTGTTGGGGATTTTGCATCTATGTTTATTCATGAAAAATATTGGTCAGTAGTTTTCTTGTATTGTCTTTGCCTGGTTTTGATGTTAGGACAATGCCGTCATCATAGAATGTGTTAGAAAGTATTCCCCTGAATTTTCCTCCAAAATAAACTATAGAGAATTGGCATAATTTCTTCCTTAAATATTTGGTATTATTTGCCATTGAACCCATCTGGGTCTTCTGTTTTTTTGTTTAGGAAGATTACTAATTATTGACCCAACTTATTTAATAGACATAAGCCTGCTCAGATTTTCTATATATTACTGTGTGAATTATGGCATATTGTGTCTTTCAAGTAATTGGACCCTTTTATCCAGGTTATAAAATTTGTGGACAAAGTGTTTTTCATATTATTCTTTTATTATCATTTTATAAATGTTCATGGAGACTATAGTTACCTGCTTTTTTATTTCTGGTGTTAGTAATTTATATTCTCTCTACTCTCTCTGTCTCTGTCTTCCTCTCTTTTTTTCTCTTACCCTCTCTTTCTAGCTAGAGGATGATTCATTTGTTCATCTTTTTAAGGAACCAGGGTTTGGTTTTATTGTTTTGTTTTGTTTGTTTTTTTGTTTTTGTCCTACTGATTTCCATTTCTTTATTTAATTTATTTTTGCTCTAATTCTTTTTCTTTTTTATTTCTTTCTACCTTAGATTTAATTCCTTTTACCTTTTTATAGTTTTCAAAGATGGAAATATTTTTAAAGATTTTATTTATTTATTTGACAGTGAGAGACACAGCAAGAAATGGAACACAGGGGGAGTGGGGGAGAAGGAGAAGCAAGCTCCCCACTAAATGCGATGTCCTGAGGTTCAATCCCAGGACCCTGAATCAAAGGCAGAAGCTTAATGACTAAGCCACCCAGCCACCCTTCAAAGATGGAAATGTTGATGATTATTTAGGTTTTTCTTTCCTAGTCTATACATTCAATGGTATATATTTCCTTCTAAGCACTGTTTTTGTTGCAGCTCACAAATTTTGTTAAGTATATTTTCATTTTCATTTAGTTCAAATTATTTTCTAATTTATCTTGAGATACTTTCTTTGACCCATGTGTTATTTAGAATTTTGTTTTTTATTCTCCATGTATTATGGGATTTTCAGTTATCTTTCTGTTGTTAATTTCAAGTTTGATTGCATTGTAGTTTGAGAGAAGACATTGTGTGATTTCCCCCTCCTGGGAACTAAGAGGATTTTTCTCCAATATGGTGCAGAAACCTGTTGACCTCTTGTTGATAAATATCAAATTTTGGGCCTCCCTTGTGAGTGGGTCCCCCTGGAGTGTTTTAACTCTAGAGCTGTCCACACTGTAGCTCTAGCAATTGTTAACTGTAGTTCAGGTTTTCCTATCCTGATATGATTTCTGCCTGTAAGTCTTTTCTCCAGTGACCCATGACTTCTTGGATTCGCCTGTTTGTCTCTGGAATTTTGGGGGTAGCAATTGTCCTTCTTTTATAGTTGCAAGAATACTTGCTAATTTTTCAGTTTTTATCTGTGGGAATGGTGTGGTAATTTCCAGGTTACTTATTAATGTAACTGGAAACCAGTATTCTCTCCTGCTTTTTTTTTTCCCACTCTTTCTTTTGTTTTCTACTTTTTTTCAAATCCTCTGTGTGTGTGTGTGTGTGTGTTGTGAACTACTATTTCTAGATCATCTTTCTGCCATTCCCATTGTTTATTATTATTATTTTAATTTTCCTGCTTTCCATAGGGTATGGAGAATTGTCTTTTGTGGGTCATTATAATTTTATTTTCATTCTATTTGTGATTATTACTACTCTACTAATTAATCCTACTTATGTCCATTTTTTTCTATCCAATTATAACTATAGTTGTACTTTCCTATTAAGAGGGTAAGTATCTTAGTCTTTGTACTATTTTATTCACCACTTGGTGAGCTTCATCTAGAGGCTTAGTTTAGAATTGTTATAGTCTTTTTTGCTTTGTAATTTAGTAGAGTGCTTTTCTAAGTTCTTTACTTCTCTTTACCATTTATTTTGACAAATCTTCCTGAATTGTTTTTTTACTAGATGAAGCTATTCATCCAGGCCATTTTTCAGGATACAAAATGTGCTTTAAGATTCTGTGTCCTTAGGTTGCCTGGGTGGCTCAGTGGGTTAAGCCGCTGCCTCCAGCTCAGGTCATGATCTTAGGGTCCTGGGATCGAGTCCCACATCGGGCTCTCTGCTCAGCGGGGAGCCTGCTTCCCCCTCTCTCTCTGCCTGCATCTCTGCCTACTTGTGATCTCTCTCTCTCTGTCAAATAAATAAATAAAATCTTTAAAAAAAAAAAAAGATTCTGTGTCCTTATATTGTGGAATATTTTTGCACTCAAAGTTGTTTGGTTTTTTTTTTTAAGTGTTATTTTAAAAAAATGAAACAAATGTTAATTTATTTTAGTTTTGTATCTGGTCATTGGTTACATTGGTTAAGTTTTCTTTTTAATCATCCTGACCGTTTTTAAATGTAGAGTAGAGCAGTGTTAAGGATATGCACCTTGTGTAGCAGATCCTAGTGGGAATTCTTATGCTGATTTAGTTTCTATTACATTATAGAATGTTGATCATTTCTTTGAAATTTTTTTCATGGTTACCCTTAAATTTCATTGATGTGATATTTCTTCTTTTCATGTTTTTCTTTTAGAACTCTCTGTGCTCAAAGGTTTCTGGCTGTTCATCTTTTTACAGTCATTTCCTTTATTTAAAAAATCCCTTCAGTTATTTTTTTTTCCTCTGTCCTTGGGTGATTTCTACTATAAAAATATAAATATTTCTACTTTTATGGTATAACATTTTTTTAAAGTTTTCTCCTCCTTTAGCCTTCCTTATGCCTCTTGGCTTAATTTTTGGCCTGAACCTCCACTTCATTTAATTCAAAATTTTTTGTCACAGATTATCATTTATGTATTTTAAAGATTTGACCTTCAGTTCATTCCATTCATTTTCATTTCATTCATTTTCTGTAGTTGATGTCAATTTTTTTTTTTTGTGGTTTTACCACCATGGATGAAGGAGAGGTCATTTCCTTCTAAATCTTAGTCCATTTCATTGTATTGAACATTTATTTACTCTCATCATTTAAAGGAAAAATGGTTAGGTTTATTCTTTTTATTGAAATATAATTGACATATAACATTATATTAATTTTAGTTATACAATGTAATGATCTGATATTTGTATAAGCTGCAAAATGATCACCACAATGTTTAGTAATCTTCTGTCACCTTTTGTAGTTAAACGAAATTTTTTCTTGTGTTGAGAACTTTCAAGATCTATTCTCTTAACAACTTACAAATATGCAACACAATATTATTAATACTTACCACACTGCACATTACATTTCCATGAGTTATTTATTTTGGAACTGGAAGTTTGTACTTTCTGCCCACCTTCTCCTATTTCACCAGTACTCTACACCACGCTCCCCCTCGGGTAATGATCAATCTGCTCTCTATATCCCTCAACACATTTTTTTGTTTTGTTTATTTGTTGTTTCTCTTAGCATCCACATGTAAGTGATATTATACAGTATTCATTTTTCCCTGTTTGACATATCTCACTTAGTATAATACCTTCAAGGTCCATCCATGTTGTCACATGTGCCAAGATTCCATTTCAGAGGGTGAGTAGTATTCTAGTGTGTGTGTGTGTGCGTGTGTGTATATGTGTGTGTGTGTGAATGTGTGTTGTTTCTACATTTTGACTATTGTGAATAATACTGCTATGAACATAGAGGTCCACATATTGTTTTTAAATTAGTGTCTTTAATACCTAGAAGTGAAATTGCTGGTTCTTATGATAATTATAGATTTCTAGCTTTTTCAGAGACCTCCAAACTGTTTTCTGTACTGAATAGACCTATTTAAATCCCAGACAAAAGTATTCAAGGGGTCTCTTTTGTTCACCAATACTTGTTTTTGTTTTTTTTGTTTTTTTGATGATAGCCATTCTAACAGAAATGAGGTACTATCTCATTATGGTTTTGATTTGCATTTCCCTGATGATTAGTGATGTTGAGGATCTTTTCATGTACTTGTTGGCCATCTGTATGACTTTTTTGGAAAAATGTTTATTCATATCCTCTTCTCATTTTTAATTTGATCTTTTATTTTGTTGCACTTTTCTTTTTCCTATTTAGTTTATGAGTATATATATATATATTACATATAATAATACATAAACATATAATAAATATAATATATATTATATATGTGTATATACATATATATGATAATAATCTTTTTTGGATACATGATTTGCAAATATTTTCTCCCACTCACCAGGTTGTTTTTGTTTTTCATTTTGTTGATGTTTTCCTTTGCTGTGTGGAAACTTTTTAGTTTGATGCAGTTCTACTTGTTTACTTTTGCTTTATTGCCTTGGCTTTTGGGGTCAGATCCAAAAAATCTCCCCAACAATGATGTCAAGGAGTTTGGATTTACACCTAAGTGAGTCTCAGAATCTTTGCCTTTTGATAAAATAATTCCATTTATTTACATTTGTTTTAAAAACATATACATATATATGCTTTATGCTTTATTACTTTAATTTTTACAATTTTCTACATTTGAGTGTTGAAGTATCTCCCTTCTCTTCCCCACATCTTACCTTCCCTGGGTTGTCTGTGCTATTTTCTCATTTTCTCTTTTTTAGCTATGTCCTATTCTGGAAGTTTGGTAGTTCTACTATGATTTTCAATTTAGCTAGCATCTGCCATCTTCTCTAAGTGCTATATACAACTGATATTTCTTTACTAATAGGTCTGCAATAAATAATATTTATGTTTCTATCAAACAACTTATTTGGCTACAACTTTTTTCACCTACAGACAAGAGTATCTTTAAATCTGTATTTCCTATTTTTCCTTATTTTTTCTTTGATATATTTAGACCATTGCTATATTGTACCTTTGTTTTGTTTCAACAAAATTGCTAAACTATTATAAATTCCCTATCATAATATCATCTACAACTTTTAGATAATCTACATATTATGAGTATATGCATATGTACTTCTGCTTCCTCTGCTCCTTTTATTTGTTTATCTTGAGATTGCTTTTCAAGTTTAGTTGACTTTTCATTTAGTTAGAATAAATGAGTAAGTATTTTTTTCCATTTAGACAAAGTTTATGTAATTTCTATTATGGAAGTGTAATTATGGAATTCTAGAGTGATGTTTGTCTTTCTGATTTTATGGCTTAAGTGAGCTGTATTTCTATTTGGAAGTTTCTAAAGTTTAATATCTATCCTAAGTATTCAAAAATTTCAAATGAAACTTTCTGTCTATAAATCTTCCCTGGGACTGGATGACCTCCTCTAAAATGAAAAGAGAAGTCACAAAAGGTTCTTTAATAATGTAAGCCATTTGTGATTTTTCTTCTTTTAGAACTCCTGTTTGTCATATTATGTCTCAACATCAGCTATTCTTCTTATTTCTTGTCTTTTTGGTAATAGCCATTCTAATAGACATGAGGTGATAGTTTGTTGTGGTTTTGATTTGCATATTCCATATTATTTTTTATATTGAGCACATTTCCATATGCCTATTGTCCCTCTGTATGTCTTCTTTGGGAAAAAAATGCTTATTCAGATCTTCTGACCATTTTTTAAATTTTTTATTTATTTTTATTTTTTATTTAAATTCCAGTTAGTTATCATATCATGTAATATTAGTTTTAGGTGTACAATTAGTGGTTCAACACTTCAGTACAACACCTGGTGCTCATCACAAGTACCTTTGTTAATCCCCATCACCTATTTCACCCAACCATTCATTCCTCTCCCCTCTGGTAACCATTAGTGTGTTCTCTATAGTCAAGAGTCTGTTTCTTGATTTGCCTCTCTCTCTCTTTATTTTTCTTTTCCTTTTTCTCTTTACTCATTTGTTTTGCTTTTTAAATCCTGACTAAAATCAACAATACAAGAAATAGCTGTTGGTGAGGATGTGGAAGAAGAAGAATCCTATTGCAATGTTGGTGGAAATACAAATTGGTGCAGTCCCTCTGGAAAACAGTCCTCAAAAAGTTAAAAATGGGGCACATGGATGGCTCAGTGGGTTAAGCCTCTGCCTTTGGCTCAGGTCATGATCTCAGGGTCCTGGGATTGAGTCCTGAATTGGCTCTCTGCTCAGCAGGGAGCCTGCTTCCTCCTCTCCCTCTGCCTGCCACTCTGCCTACTTGTGATCTCTCTCTCTGTGTGTCAAATAAAAAAAAAAATATTTAAAAAAAAACGTTAAAAATGGAACTACCTATGATTCAATAATTGCACTAGTAGGTATTTACCCAAAGAATGCAAATATACTAATTCAAACGGATACATGCACCCTGATGTTTATGGCAGCATTGTCTGCAATAGTCAAAATCTGGAAATAATCCAAGTGTCCATTAATTGATGAATGGATAGAAGATGTAGTATATGTATATGTACACACACACACACACACACACACAATGGAACATTACTCATCCATAAAAAGAATGAAATCTTGCTATTGCAACAATGTGGATGGATCTAGAGAGATTATGTTAAGTGAAGTAAGTCAGGGAAAGACAAATATCAAGTGATTCTTCTGACCATTTTTTTTTTTAAGATTTTATTTACTTATCAGAGAGAGAGGGAGAGAGTGAGCACAGGCAGACAGAATGGCAGGCAGAGGCAGAGGGAGAAGCAGGCTTCCTGCTGAGCTAGGAGCCCGATGTGGGACTCGATCCCAGGACGCTGGGATCATGACCTGAGCCGAAGGCAGCTGCTTAACCAACTGAGCCACCCAGGCGTCCCCTTCTGACCATTTTTTAATTGGATCTTTTCTATACCATTGGAGGTCTCTTATACATTTTAGAGATTACTCGCTTATCAAGCATATGATTTTCAAATAATTTTCCCTTTTTAAAGGTTTACTTTATTTTAGAGAGAGAGTAAGGGGAAGGGAAGAGGGAGAGAATCTTCAAGTAGATTTCCTGCTGAGTGTGGAGCATGACCCAGGGGTCAATGTCATGATCCATGAGATGATGACTTGAGTCAAAACCAAGTGTCAGGGCTCCTGGGTGGCTCAGTGGGTTAAAGCCTCTGACCTTGGCTCAGGTCATGATCCCAGAGTCCTGGGATTAAGCCCCACATCGGGGTCTCTGCTCAGTAGGGAGCCTGCTTCCCCCGCTCTCTCTGCCTGCCTCTCTGCCTACTTGTGATCTCTCTCTGTCAAATAAATAAATAAAATCTTAAAACACACACACACACACACACAAAAACAAGTGTTAGACATTTAACTGACAAGGCCACACAGGCATCCCAATTTGCAAATATTTTCTATCATGTGTGCAAGTTGCCTTTCCATTTTGTTAATGATTTCCTTTGCTGCACAGTTGAATTTTTGCTTTGATGTAGTCCCACTTGTTTATTTTTGCATTTATTGCCTTTGCCTTTGTTATCAACGATAAAAAATAATTTCTGAGACTTAGCTCAAGGAACTTACTACCTATATTCTCATCTTGGATTTTATGGTTTCAAGTTTTACATTTAAGTCTTTAATCCATTTTGAGTTGGTTTTTGTGCATAGTGTTAGATAGTTGCCTGGTTGCATTCTTTCACATGTGGCTGTCCAGTTTTCCCAGGACCATTTGTTGAAGATACTCTTCTGTTCCTATTGTATATTGGTGGCCCTTTTTAATCATAAATTAATGTACCATATATGTATGAGTTTAATTCTACACTATCTATTCTGTTCTATTGCTCTATATCTGTTTTCATGCTAATACATTACTGTTTTGATTATAGCTTTGTAATATAGTTTAAAACTAGGAAATGTAATGGTCAATTTTTTTTTCTTTTTCAAGTTTTCTTTGTTTTGGAGGGGTCTTTTATGATTTTATGCAAAGATTAGGATTGCTTATTTCTGTGCAAAAATGCCATTGCAATTGTGATAAGGATTGCATGTATTCTGTTTATTGCTTTGGGAAGTAAGAACATTTTAACAGTATTAATTGTTTTTAACATGTGAGCACAAATGTCTTTCCATTTATTTGTGTCTTCTTTAATTTCTTTCATCAATGTCTCATAGCTTTCACTGTATAGGTCTTTCACCTACCGGATGAAATTTATTACCAGTTATTTTATTATTTTTAATGCAATTACTAGTGATTTTTTATGTTTAGGAATTTGGAAAATATTTCAATCTTTTGATTAATATGTAGACATAAACCTTTATAAACCTTCATCTTCAATTCCATTTACTCACATACCTTTGTTATCTCTCAAAAATGTTTTAAAATTTTCTACTTTGAGGGCTTAAACAAGTTTTGGCTTTATTTGGTTTTTATTATATCAATTTAATTATATCAAATTTTAATTATTTGATACTGTAAGACTATAAAATTTCTAATTTTTACATAAAAACATTATTTTTGCATTGAGTTTTAATTCTACAACCTTATTAATTGTTTTAAAGGTTAATGATTTAACTATAATGTCTCTTGGTTTCTCCATTCTTTACATAATTGTATCATATAAGAACTTAACATTTTCTTCTCTTTCACAAGTCTTTTCTCTTTCACTACTTTTTTCTTGCATTAAGATATTGCCTAGAGACTGTGGACCAATACTGAATAGAAGTGGTGAACATTCTTGTTTTCTTCTTAATAAAATAGGAAAGTATCAATATTTCACCCATAATAATAATGTTTGATATATATATTTTTTCTTCTTTTTTTAGATTTTATTTATTTATTTGACAGAGATCACAGGTGGGCAGAAAGGCAGGCAAAGAGAGAGGAAGGGAAGCAGGTTCCCTGCTGAGCAGAGAGCCTGATTCGGGGCTCGATCCCAGGACCCTGGGGTCACAACCTGAGCCTAAGGCAGAGGCTTTAACCCACTGAGCCATCCAGGCACCCCTGTTTGATATTTGTTAAAGATAAAAGTTACATATCCTTTTAGATTAGGAAAGTCCTCTTCTATCCCAGTTTGATTGGGATCTATATATTAAATGTTATCAATATTTTCTACATATATTAAGGGTTTTTTAATAGTCTCTCTATTGTGTTAATATAATAAATTATATAAATTGAATCTGAATGATAGGCCATCTTAGTTTTCAACTTATCTTAATTACATTATATTATTCTTATGTAGTTATTCATTTTGTTAATATTTTCTTTAAGGCTTTATATTAATCTGAATACATGTGGTCCAGAATTTGATTTTGTTAAAATGTCCTTGTTCAGGTTTCAGTCTTAAGATTTTGCTGGCCTTATGGGTTGGAAATATGATTTCTTCCTTAAATACTTGTTAAAAAAAATGCAGTGGTAATAACTTCCATAAATGGAAATGTGAAGAAAAATTTAAATAATTTCTTAGTAGGACTAAAACTACTCATGTTTTTTCTCTCATTCTACACCCATGCCATCTAAATACTCAGATTTATTTGCATAATTGTGTTCATAATATTTTCACATGATCTTTTTGATATTGGTGAGAATTTATATTTTATCTCATTTTGCTCTTGATTCCTTACTGATGATGATGGTGATGATGATGTTGATGATTTTTCTGCTTAGTTACAGAGAGGGACTCACCTTTTCAAATATGACTGAATATGTGTGAAGTGTTCTGCCTGGGATCCCTCCACCACTACATAGCCCAGCTGATGACAGTGGTGGTCACAGGAAAAACCTGCAAGTCTCTGGCTGGACTTTAACCTTGGCCTGCTTGAGCAGCAAGAATTAAGGACAAGGATATTTAAAGCCAGTAGAAAAGCTTTAAGCTGTTAAATAAATCTCACAACTTCCGTATATCTCAGATAATTGTTGTGATCTCAACTGTCTTCTGGAGTTCAGAAATATAATGCCTCAGAAGCCCAAGGTAGGAACTGACACAAACTTTTGTTGGCTTTATTCACATTTGAGTCTCACTCCCTCACCTCTGCAATCCATCTCCCTAATACACTACTTTTACTATTTTTCATGACCTCTCTCTAAAGAAGCCCAACTTAGAGCAATTTACAGCATTTTTCAAATTTTATCTATTGTGGGGTTATGCTATTAAGAATGTGCATATTTAGAACTGTAACATCTCTGGATAAACTGAAACACTTGATTTTTATATGGTCATTTGCTACATCTATTATAAAGCTTGTGCCTCAGAATCTCTTTGCTCTATGATGGATATAGGTTCATCAGGTATATTTTTTATCTAGTATCTTTTTTAAAATTTTTATATTTCTACCTTCTGGTAAATTTATTTCCAGATGTCCTTTTTAGCAACATGCAATTATTTTATTTAAATTCAATCTCAAAAATTTCCATTTAATTATAGTATTTAGTCAATCAATATTAAATACTAATATACTTAAAATTTAAATATATAATTGTGTGCTAGACACATGTCTAGAAACACAGCAACCTTTCCTATGGTATTTTTGTCATTTTATCATTTTTTGAATATGTTATTTCCATTAAACAATGTTCTTTCTATAAGCTTAGAAAGTAGGCCCTTAGTTTCTTATTTTCTAATTGGTGTTTGAGAAGTAATCTTCTGGTTAAAGTGTTGTTTCCTTAAAGATACTCTGTTTCTAACTGCTTTGAAGATTTTCTCTTTGGTATGTTTTCTCTAGTTTCACACCGATATTTTAGGTATGGATTTATTTATATATATTTTTAAAGACTTTATTTATTTGACAGGGATCATAAGTAGGCAGAGAGGCAGGCAGAGAGGCAGGCAGAGAGAGAGATAGAGGAGGAAGCAGTCTCCCTGATAAATAAAGAGCCCGATGCAGGACTTGATCCTAGGGTCCTGGGATCATGACCTGAGCTGAAGGCAGAGGCTTTAACCCACTGAGACACCCAGGTGCCCCTCTTTATATTTTTCTGTTTAGCATTTACTGGGCTGATGGATTTGGGAGAAATTTGTTTTTTATCTGTTAAGGAAATTTTTCAGATATTAAATCTTCAGATATTATTAAGCTATTCTTTTTTTATTTTGCTCTGGCTAGCAGCCAACAAAAGAAACAAAACCTTCATATAAAAACAGCAATGAAATAAAGTTTTCCAATGACATAAATTAGTTTGGAAGAATATCTTAAGTTACAGAAGAGAATGCAAACTGCCAGTACTTTGATTATGGCCTCATGAGACCCTGAACAAAAACACCAACTTTGACTTCAGACCTAGGAAAGTGTGTGATAATAAATGTTGTTTGAATTCTTGCAGTATGTGATCATTCTGGATCAGCAAAAATTTTTAAAAAAAAAGCAGTTAGTGAGTTTGGCTTTATCTCCTTAAACATAATAAGCATAGTTTTTTGTCAGTTTATCATTTGTGTCTAATCAATCTGGTTATCTGTTTTCAAACTCAGGCCAAATAGAAACTCTAAGAGCAAATCTAAAGGAAGCTGGATTTGTTATAAATAATATCACAATGGTCTCATTAAGTCTTATCAGCAATAATTATTTCAGAATATAGTAGACTAAGCAACTTAATTTCTGTGCTAAAATAATTTAGAATCTATTATTTCATGTGAAGTGATCAAATTTTAATTATTTGATACTGTAAGACTATAAAATTTCTAATTTTTACATAAAAACATTATTTTTGCATTGAGTTTTAATTCTACAACCTTATTAATTGTTTTAAAGGTTAATGATTTAACTATAATGTTAAACATAAATAGAATAAAACAGTGTAGTTGAACTTAATGCATTCCAAAATATAAAATATTTATGCATTTTTGAGTCAATTAAAAAAAGAACAGAAGGAATAAATTAAAGAATTAAGAATAAGATTGTTAATCCAAAAATAGAGGAGCTTGAATTTTCAACATAAAACTCTTACAGGACAAAGATTAAAGAGAGACATCTAAGAACATAGAAAGAATTCTGAGTTAAAGGAGATTTGGTGCAAAGATAAGGTAATTAAGTAACTTTAAATATGAAGACATTGTGAAAAGATCCAACTTGGATCCAAAAGTTTGTTTCAGAGGGGCAGAGTGTGACTATGGAAAAATAATAATTTCCAAAGCTATCTGTATTCTAATTTCTTTTTTTTTTTTTTAAGGTTTTATTTCTTTGACAGAGACAGATCACAAGTAGGCAGAGAGAAAGGCAGAGAGAGAGGAGGAAGCAGGCTCCCTGCTGACAGAGAGCTGGATGTGGGGCTTGATCCCAAGACCCTGAGATCATGACCTGAGCCAAAGGCAGAGGCTTTAACCCACTGAGCTACCCAGGCGCCCCTGTATTCTAATTTCTGCAACATATTTATATTATGATACATGGCAAAGGGAATTAATACTGCAATGGAATTGAATTTGTTAATCAGTCTATCTTTAATAGGATGGTAATACATGATTATCCACATGTGTTCAAAGTGAAGGGCAAGCAAAAGAGGAGAAGGTCAGAGAAATGCAATATGAGAAGGTATTAACTCATCTTTGCTAATTTTCAAGATAGATTGGGCGATGAGACAAAGGATAAGGATCCCCTCTAGATACTGGAGAAAGCAAAAAAGAAGATGATGTATAGATGAAAGATGATAGATAGATATAGATATAGATGATATAGGTATAGATGTAGATATACATATCTTCCTTCCTGCCCAGAGATTACAGAAAGAAATGTAGTTCTGTCAATGTCCTGACTCTCTCCCAGATTCTTGGTAGTCTTGATAATCAGTACCACTGTTGATAAGTTAATAGGTTTTAGAGCTCCTCCAAAAATCAAAATGTTTTCTAACTCTCTTGAAAAACCTTTTTCTTAGACCTTTGTGATTTTTCTGACCTGACTCAAAGCTCATTCATGAGAATTGTGTTATTCCTAGAGCAATTAGTATGGATTTAGAGAAAAAATAAGTCGGATTCATACACAGGCATACATCCACGATATTGCTGGTTCAGTTCAAGGCCGTTGTAATAAAGCAAATATCACAATAAAGAGAGTGAAGTGATTAATTTGGTTTCTTAGTGCATATAATGTTATATTAAATATAGTATAATGTTTACACTAAAGTATACAATAGCATCATGTCTCCAAGGGAAAAAAAGTACATACCTTAATTATAAAATACTTTATTGCTAAAAAAGGGTAACCATCATCTGATATTTCAGCAAATCAAATCAGTGATAACTGATCACCATAGCAAATATAGCAATAATGAAAAAGTTTTAAATATTGCAAAAATTAGCAAAATGTGACAGAGAAACAAAGTTTGTAAATGCTGCTGGAAAAGGTGATGCCAAGAGACTTGCTCAGTGCAGCATTGTCAAATCCCTTCAAAAAATAAAAGCTGCAGCATCAGCAAAACACAATAAAGTGAAGCACAATTAAATGAGATATGCCTGTATTAATTATATTTTTAAAATATATATGGAATAAATAGCAAAATATTTTAAATATAATTATAAAATAACATTATTACTATAAAGAATGGATTAATGAAGGACATTATGAGGATAATAAAAAATCTAGAAACAACAGAGTAGTACATGTGATTTCCCAAATTATACATGTGATTTCCAGATATATATATATGAGAGACTGGTGAAAGTAATAAATAATAATAACGATGTCAATATTCCTTAAATTGATCTACAATTAAAATTCTAACAAACTTTTTTGCAGGAATGGGAAATACAGAAGAGCTAAAATTATAAAATTCTTAGGAGATAATAGTGAAAAAACATTAGACATTGGATTCAGCAACAATTTCTTAGATGTGACAGCAAGATCTTAGTAACAACAACAAAAAGTAAATAAATTATGGGGAGCCTGGGTGGCTCAGTCAGTTAAGTGACCAGCTCTTGGTTTCAGCTCAGGTCATGATCTCTTGGTCATGGGATCGAACCCCATGTGAGGTTCCATACCCAGTGCCAAATCTGCTTCATATTCTCTCTCCTCTTCCCCTGCTTCCCCCACTTGGGCATGTACAGGCATTCTCTCTCTAAAATAAAATTAAAAAGTAAATAAATTGGACTAGATCAAAAATAGGAACTTTCGTCCATCAATGGACACTATCAAGAAAATCAGAGTGAGGGAATATTTACAGTTATAAATATAATAAGAGTTTAATATCCAGAATATATAAAAAAAAAACTCTTCAAACTTAACAAGAAAAAAAATCAATTAAAAATACACAAAAGATGACGAGAGCTTTGTCTACAGAAGATATACAAATGATCACTAGGCATATGAAAAGGTGCTCAACATTATTAATCATCAAGGACATGCAAATAAAATTACAAAGGAATGCCATTTTACATACATTGGAATGATTGGAACGATTATTTTTAATAAAATAAACAATACAGGGGCGTCTGGGTGGCTCAGTGGGTTAAGCCTCTGCCATTGTCTCAGGCCATGATCTCAGGGTCTTGGGATTGGACCTGGCATTGGGCTCTCTGCTCAGTGGGAAGTCTCCTTCCCCGCCACCTCTCTGCCTGCCTCTCTGCCTACTTGTGATCTCTGTCTGCCAAGTAAATAAATAAAATTAAAAAAAAAATACTCACTGGGGGAAGATGTGCAGAAATTGGAGCAGGTACATTGAAAGTAGGGATATAAAATGGTGCAGGTGCTGTGGAAAACCATCAATTTCTCAGAAAGTCATACAGAGAATTACCATATGATCCAGCAATGTCAGTCTTAGATATCCAAAAGAATTGAGAGCAAATGGCACCTGTGCAGCTCAGTGGATTATGCCTCTACCTTCAAGCTCTGGTCATGATCTCAGGGTCCTGGGATAGAGACCCATATTGGGTTCTCTGCTCAGCAGGGAACCTACTTCTCCCTCTCTCTCTGCCTGCCTCTCTGCCTACTTGTGATCTCTCTCTCTCTGTCAAATAAATAAATAAAATATTTTTTTTGAAAAAGAGAAGAATTGAAAGCATGGACTCAAACACATATTTTATACCAATGTCCATAGTAACATTAGTCACAATATCTAAAATGTAAAAACAATCCAAATGTCTGCCAACAGATGAATGCATAAACCAAATGTGATATATAGTACAATTGGAAAATATCATTAATGGCCGTAAAAGGAAAACGAATTTTGGTGTATGTTACAATATGAGTAAACCTTGGAAACATTCTGTGTGACATAAGGCAGACAGACAAGAACACATACTGTTTGATTCCACACATACAAACTACCTGGAGTAGGCAATATGTAGAAACAGGAAGTATATTAGAGGTTGCTGAAGGGGAAGGGAGTTATTGTTGATCAGGTAGAGTTTTTATAGAGGATGATAAAAAAATTTGAGGTATAGATAATAGTAATGGTAGCACAACACTGTGAATGTATTTTCACTGAATTGAACTCTCACAAATTGTTCAAATGATAAAATATTATATCTTGCTGATAGATACATGAAAGACAGGTAAAAGATGTTAGATAGATAAAAATAGATTATAAAGAAATATCTGGAGGTCAGGGAAGGAGAAGGAAGAGGAAGAGAAGGAAAGGAAATAAAAGACGGGGAAGAAAAAGGAGAGAAAGGGAGGGAAAGGAAGGGATTTGGAAGGATCTCATGCTTTCGCACATGAGAAGATATTACATATTAAAAATATCCTTTGTAGGATTCTTATTAATGACAAATACGCTGAATACAATCTAAAACCCCATTGGGGGCCTCTAGTATACCCTCTGAGTTATTTCTGCCTGTCATTTTCTTTGAAAAAAAAAAAACGGTGAATTGTAGAAAACTGATAGTAATGTTAATGGTGTATTTACATTTAAATACATATAAATTGTATCCATTGAGTTGTAAATATTGACCAGCTTTGAATGTATCTATAAATTAATTTTGGTATATTTGTGTATGCATGTTTGTGTGTGTGTGTGCATGTGTGTGTGTGTGTGCTAAATTCTCTGAACCAGTGCTAACATCTTAGTGAGTGTTCTCATTCATTGATAAGGTAAAAAAGTGTGATGAGTTTTCATTTTATATGTGTGTAAGAGTCATTATATTACCTTTTAAAAATCATACTTTAACATCATAATTTGGAAATTATTCATCTGAATTAATAAAACTTTGCTCATCTATATTTGTTAATACCACAAAAGTTAAAAGAAATGAGTTTGAGCTGTATATTCTGTTATGGAAACTTATTTAAGAAATATCATTATTAACTAAGTTGTTAATATATATACAATATCTCTATCTTAAAATTTGCATATGTAGAAGCTAGGGAAATATGTAAAAGAAATATACATTTACACTATGAACTCTTAACTAAGGTGCTTACATGATTTGCCATTTGAACTGGGACATTTCTATGAATTAAAAATATTTCCATTACATTAACAACTATACCAAATTAGTAGGTATAAACTGGGACATGTAGTCACTCAATTGTTAATAATTGTTACTTCTAGGAAAGGTAATGGAATTTTGTTTCTAGTTATCTTAGCATTTTAAAAATAAAAACATACACCTTTATTATTTCTACACTTTTTAAGTAAAATGAAACACAAAAAATGTTTAAATGGTTGAGCTTAAAAATACTGTCTGAAATACAAGTTTGGTTACATTGTGGTTAATAGGTTAAATCTTCAACAATGGGGATTGAGTAAGTGAATTATGATACAAATCTAGGATAAGCTATTGTATAGCTTTAAAAAGTTTCAGTAGTGCTTAGTTATAGAGAAGTTGTTCATTATACTATATAAAATTTAAAAGCAATATATAAGTAATATAGAAAGTAGGTGATTCCAAATTAAAATGCGTATCCTGGGAAAAAGGTAACTGATAACTGGAATTTAAAAAACATACTTTTAAGTATGTTTTTACTCATTTTACTTTTTTATTTTCCAAAATTTTCTGCAGTGGTCATTTATCTCTGTTTCAGTCATTAATCACTCACACACACATTTTTTTCTCTACATGGGATAATAGCTATTAACTGTCTTATTTTTTTACTCAAAAGCTTGTTTCGCCCAAACCATTTAGCTACTGAAATAATTGACCAAATTCCATAATCTAGTAAAGTTTTACTAAAGCACAGGAGAAAGAGGGACAGAAGTGAAAAGACATGTGCTGTAACCCTTTCCCATTTGTCCCTCTGAGTGCCTCTTCTTGTCCAACCTAAATGCCCTCCATTCCATGTAAAAATATTTTGTTCATTCCATATCCTCCATCTGGAAATATCTTCATCACCATTGTTCTAGATGACCTTCATGTAATGCCTCCCTGATGCCTTCCTGATGCTCCTGCACCACCTGATTCAGTTAGATCCAACCTAAATTACTCTCATAGCATCCAGCTGTTACTCTTTTCATAGCATTTTCCATATTGTCCTTTTAGTGTAAGTGACTTTCAAGTTTTAAACTGTGAGATAATAAAGGGCAATGACCATGTGTCTGCTTTTATATTTTTGGTTCAAAAATACCTCACATGAGTTTCAACTTCTGGTGCTGGATTGAATGGGCCTTTGAAATGACTAGCAGATCTGGAAAAGCAAACCATGAATACAATTTAATCCCTCAATAAAAATAATGTGCCTTTTCTTCTAGAAGTGCTTACCCTCCAAAAGATAACTCCCCTGCCTTCCCTCAAGTACTAAATAGCTTTTTTTTTTTTTTTTAAGTTCTCTTACCCCTTCCAAATTATGAGTGTCCCTACTGGGCAAAGTTGGAATTAAGCCCTAAACACCATCACCAAATTATCATAGCAGCTTCATTTCTAAGTCTGCCACTCAAGAACAAGATAAATCTCTCTGATGGTTTTGGATTCCATTGCCTCCACCACTCTGATGAAACTGTTGGATGACTTTTCAACATTTCACTTCCTTCAGCTCACATAACAAACTAATAACCAAAGTGAAAGTGGATTTATTTGGTCTATCATTTCTGTTCTGATGTGTATTTCTCAGCAGCGGTATTCCTAGTGACATACTTCCAAGAAAATATTGAAAGTTGCTCTTCAGGTGAAAGTAGTTCTGAAACAAGCTTAGGAAAAAGAAATCTAATTTTTAGAATTCAAAAGAAATATGAGTGATGCCAGGTATAGATGATGGCTTACATTCAAGGCTTAAACCAATGAATATTCATATTCTGAGATTCTTTAGAAACTTAGTATTCTCCTTTTCACAGAGATCCTCATTTAAGAATATGTCATAGGAAAGACCAGTGTGAGGTCTCAGCATGCCTGGGGGAAAATGTTTCTAGTTATGGGGGCTTTTTAATCTGTGCTTGTGATTTATCAATATAGCCTAACCAAATGCTTTATTAATTCAGAAGGTGTCATGATTTTAATTTATTTTATATCTTTTATTGCTCCAGCCAAATACTTTACTAATCATCACATGTGTTTCAACGATAGAAGCATACATTAAAATACTTGACAGGCTGCCCATTAATCTACGCATTGTGGCCCACTGTGCACTTTGCTGATGGAATTTCACATTTTATAGACCCTTCTTTGAATTTTGATGATTTGGTTCAATATTGTTAGCAGAGAACTTGCCTTCTTGGGAATGTATTGCCCATTAAAAGTGACATGCTAGGGTGATTGGGATGTGTTTTGATTTAACAATTGAGTTTATAATTGTATACACTTCAGTAACCACAGAGCTTCCTCTGTTGAAAGGGACTTTGGCACTTGTGTATTTATGTTGTAAAAGAGCTTGCTTTCTTCTATTTTTAGACCCCAAACTGATGCAAAATCTTCTTTAAGACAAAATGAATAATATTTATAGATATTTTAGAACATATCTTTTTTTTTCTTTTTTAAGAACATAATATCTCAAATTTTAGGGTGCCTGGGCAGGTCAGTTTGATTAAGTGTCTGACTCTTGACTTTGGCTCAGGTCATGATCTAGGGATAGTGAGATGAAGCACTGCATTGGGATCCATGCTCAGCATGGAGTTGGCTTGGGATTCTCTCTCCTTCTGTTCCTCCTCGCCACTCACATACTCTCTCTAAAAAAAATAAATAAAATCTTAAATGAAAAAAGGAATATAATATCTCAGATTCTACCATGATATGTTAAATAAAGCAATGTTCAGAAAGTAGAAGTCAAAAGAGAAAGAAAGAAAGAAAGAAAGAAAGAAAGAAAGAAAGAAAGAAAGGAAAGCTTAGGATAAAATGCTGAAAATGGGTTCTAAAAGATTCTAGGTGCTAGATTCACACCATCATTGACATTATTAGCTATCTTCACTGGGTAATTTGCTCGATAAATTCAGGAACTACACAACCAAACCAAACCATACTAAAACAAAACAAAATAAAGAAAAATAAACAGCTTTATTTGACTTTTTTTGGTTTCCAATTGTGATGCTTTTAAATTTTGCATTTTCCTTAGTCACTTTAATCTAGAATCAATACAGCCTTAATCTTGTATATCAGCCAACATGGAATGACCCCCATAGTGTTCATAAATATTTATTCAACAGCTATTTCTTGAGCTCCCTACTATGTATTTATCATTTGGTAGGATACACTGTCCTCAAGGCAGTGGTTGGAAGACACATATGAGAAGTTGAGAAACATAAACAATTTATCAGAAGTCAGAGTATGATTTTTTCAGCAAATTTAGTGTAGTGGAAAAGGCAACACAGACAGAGCTTGAGGGAAATTAGTATCAGCAAAGGATTATTAAATGTATCTTCTGTGCATTTTGAGTTCAGGCAAAGCTGCATACAACTCACAGCCCTATAATCACAGAACTATGGGGCCCAGAGAAGGCTTTAAAATTCCTTCATTGCCTCAGTTCCCTATATGTTGAATTTATGCAACAGATCACTAATCTGACTTCACAGATTGTTGGCAGGTGTAAAGGATAAGAGAGACACTGTGAATATAGTGTATATTAAATATCAGATACCCAAATGTAACTTTGGTGATAAATATGTAACTTCGTTAACACAAATACTAAAAAAGAAATGTAGTAAAAAAGAAAGTTAATAATGTATTTGTATAGTCAAATGATCTCCCACGGAATAGGTCTTGAAAGGACAGACTGGTTAATGAAATAAAGGTGTGTATGCCCAAAGGAGAAGAAAAATCATAAGTGAAGGGTGGGAAGTAAGACAGTGCATAGTGTATGGGGGATCAAGAGTGTATGAGTTCATTCGAGATATCTGGTTATATGATAGAGTGGATTTATTCTAATAATGTCAGCTACCCCAAAATGGGGGAGGGTGTCACTCAATTTTGCAGGTTGCCATTTTTTAAATTTGGACTCAGAATATGCTGGTGTATTAGCAGGTTTCAGATGAATTACAAACCATTAATTGCTAACAGTTAATATGATGACATTTTTGATAATCCAGTTAAAAATGAGAGAATTAGGATCAAGATATAGGATTTTGTCATATAATCCTACTAAATTACTATCGGAATTATTGCAGAGGCAGTAAAAAGGAATAAACCAGTAACAGGTATCTGAATGAAGTTGAATTTAGACACAGAGGTTGGGAACATGGAGGTCTGGGAAAAGGACAGCTATCTTTCATTGTTAAATATTTTATTTCATTTGAATAATAGATGAATATACGATTTTTATAAAAAATTAACTAACAAAATAAATTTTATTCATAATAATATTAGATAGGCTTTTCTTGAGGAAAAGTTATAGCCAGTTATGAAATGTAATGAGTAAGCCTGAATATGTTCATAGAAGAGGGTCTCATGATTGCCTATCATTCCTTTTGTGTCAACAAAAAAAAAGTTAATTAAGACTCTGGTTTATAGAAACATCCCATACAGTCAGCATATATGCTGAAAGCATGAAAAATGCTTTTTCTTCAGTATACAAAGATATTTCCACTATAGCCATGAAGAGCATTATGTAATGATATTTTTCTAGGGAAATTTCTAGACTTCATGGTTTCATCTTGCTTAAGAACAGAATCCTTTACATGTCACTATTCTTAGGTTCTTACAAGGTATTTTCCCTTCATATTCTTCTATATCCACAGCATGATATTAGGGAATATTCACACACAAACACACACACACACACACATACACATGCACATCATACACCCACACATACACACACAGAACTCTATTTTAAAAGGAAACCTAAACCTAAGCCCCTAAAATTATAGAGATGTCCTTACAATTTTACCATACATTTTAGGCTATGCCTTCACAAACCATATAGCAATAATATGTGGGTTCTTTATTAAGCTAGTGAACCAATAAGCATGTAAAAAATTTTTAAGCAAGTGCCTAAATGTGCAACAATTTTACCATGTCTCTCACCTCTCTCGGAACAGATATGGTTATAACTGACCATTAAGAACATTTCATAGTTCAAAATCCAATCAAGTTTATTTATGGAACCATCAGTATATTAACACACAAAAATTAATCTTTCCCTCCTTCCTAAATACCACTAACTATATGCTGATGTCCTAAACCTGACTCAGTCTCAGTCTATTCAAATTGGTCCCTAAGCACAAAACTTCTTACATGAAAATTTGGTCAGTTCCCTGCTCAAAACCATTTAATTGCTCAGAGTTCTTAGTTGCATGAATCTGTCTTGCTTAACCAACAAATAATTGAGTATAAGTTTTAGATAAATAACAGAATAAGACAAGGAGACTCAAAAAAAGTTGGATAGGATAATAGGTGTGAGCCAAAGTAATTCTGTTCTTGCAGACAGTGTTATATATACTTTAAAGGTATGAAAATGGATATTCATGACATTGGCACATATATTCCCCTGTGCCCTGCTACAAATGGAATGGAAGTGGTGAAAGTGCCACTTAGACCTCAAGACTTCTAAGCTATGGCCCAGATCTAGAAGGCACAGCCTTCCTGCTTGGTCTATTGGTGGCAATAGTAACTCACCTATTCAACCTTTTCCCATCTATGGCTAAGGGGAGATATCCATCCTCCCAGAGTGATTTGGGATACATGAGACAGACATGGTCATAGTACATCCCTCAATAGAGATACTGGTATCTAAGAATTCCAGGATGATATTCCAAAAGCAGTAAATCAAATGCCTGCTGATGAGGGTTACAGTAAAGATTCCAGAACTAGATTCCAACTCAGCCAACGTTTGTCCACTCCAGGAATTTCTACTAAAAAATGTGGTAGGACTTCCATCAGGCTCTGCAAAGACTATTTCTCAGCAGCCACATTCTGTTTTTTAATCCATACAGACTGGATACTCAGGCAAAATTCAACCATACTGGACAGACTCCTAAAGAAGCCAGAGGTACTGTACTCTAGACATGTTAGATCAACTACTTGAACTTCTAGCCTCCTCTGAACTAGGGTACCAAGAATAAGATTAAAAAATTTCTGCATATTTACCACACATAGTCATCTCCTCTGTCTATTAGCTGCAAAAGGAGTAGATCCCAGGTTATGTTAGCTAAATCTATCTCTGTGCCTGATCATCATTGCTGAGTCCTTGGGCTGATACAGCAACATCTGACAAGTGGCCATCCACACATCCTTTGGGAATTCATTCAGGATGTTTTTTCTTCCTGGATGCATTTCTAGTAGCTAGTATGTTAGTATTCTAACCTGTATATTTCATCATGGCTATTGTACTAACCAACAGTCACCAATATTAGTAATACAGTGGCTGTGAATCCTAAACACCCCCAAATCTTTATGCTGTTATACTGACAATCAAAACCCCAGTTTGGTGGGTCCATTTGGTCAAGACAAAAGGAATCTCTCTGCATGCATTGCTTCTATTGCATGACATAGGCAGTAGCTTCCTTCAATACTATCCATAATGGAAAAGAGGCCCCCCATGAGGAGGAGCAGCTAGATGATAGAAAAGGGAATGAGTGAATCAATGAATTTTTTGACTCCAATGTTTCACTGGTATTTAAAAAAAAATGACTTCCTGACTCTCCAGTGCTTTCACAAAAAGATGAAAACCCTTTGCCTAGACTTTAGGGCTTTTCCTACTATACATGTTGCTTATCTCTCCAGTCGGAAGGGCATTGAACCACTAGACTCTTGGTATTTACCATTTAACTATAGAACTGCTTATATTTGTAATAGAGCTTGAAGTCCGGAATTGTGATGCCACCAACGTTGGCTTTCTTTTTCAATATCCCTTTGGCTATTCGAGGTCTTTTCTGGTTCCATATAAATTTTAGCATTATTTGTTCCATTTCTTTGAAAAAGATGGATGGTACTTTGATAGGAATTGCATTAAATGTGTAGATTGCTTTAGGTAGCATAGACATTTTCACAATATTTATTCTTCCAATCCAGGAGCATGGAACATTTTTCCATTTCTTTGTGTCTTCCTCAATTTCTTTCATGAGTACTTTATAGTTTTCTGAGTATAGATTCTGTGCCTCTTTGGTTAGGTTTATTCCTAGGTATCTTATGGTTTTGGATGCTCCATATCACTCGGCATCAGGGAAATACAAATCATAACCACAATGAGATATCACCTCACACCAGTCAGAATGGCTAAAATCAACAAGTCAGGAAATGACAGATGCTGGCGAGGATGCAGAGAAAGGGGAACCCTCCTACACTGTTGGTGGGAATGCAAGCTGGTGAAGCCACTCTGGAAAACAGCATGGAGGTTCCTCAAAATGTTGAAAATAGAACTGCCCTATGACCCAGCAATTGCACTATTGGGTATTTACCCTAAAGATACAAATGTAGTGATCCAAAGGGGCACATGCACCCGAATGTTTATAGCAGCAATGTCCACAATTGCCAAACTATGGAAAGAACCTAGATGTCCATCAACAGATGAATGGATCAAGAAGATGAGGTATATATACACAATGGAATACTATACAGCCATCAAAAGAAATGAAATCTTGCCATTTGCAACAACATGGATGGAACTAGAGCGTATCATGCTTAGCGAAATAAGTCAAGCAGAGAAAGATAACTATCATATGATCTCCCTGATATGAGGAAGTGGTGATGCAACATGGAGGCTTAAGTGGGTAGAAGAAGAATAAATGAAACAAGATGGGATTGGGAGGGAGACAAACCATAAGTGACTCTTAATCTCACAAAACAAACTGAGGGTTGCCGGGGGGAGGGGGTTTGGGAGAAGGGGGTGGGATTATGGACATTGGGGAGGGTATGTGATTTGGTGAGTGCTGTGAAGTGTGTAAACCTGGTGATTCACAGACCTGTACCCCTGGGGATAAAAATATATGTTTATAAAAAATAAAAAATTAAAAAAAAAAGAACTGCTTATATTTTAAAATAATGTATTTGGTGAAAATTATTAGTCAGTGATGTATTTTTCAGCTTCAATGTCTTTAATATTTTCCTGATCATATCACTTAATTTCCCTTTTAAGAATATTAGTTAACTCTCCATATCTGAGAAATTGGTAAACAGTTTCATACACATAAAACCAGGCAAAATGGAGATTTTTTCCAAAGTAGTAAGATGACTGGTAACAGCAGACTGAGATTTCTTACCTGGCAAAAAGTGAAGTACAGTATGAGCATGATAAGGTCAAAGTGAAAGTGAAGACCTCATTAGCCTGGAAAAAATGATAAGTACAAAATAGACATGTAGGAAAGCTTGAGGACTAACATTCAATTTCTTTCTTTTTTTTTTTTTTTTTTTTTTGGCTATTATAAAAGTTTATTTAACCAAAAATCTCAATATGAAAATGCACATGATCTGATTTTTATATTGTAGTATAAAACAGGTATTATGGAGAGGGGACATGTGGAAGCAGTTGATTCTTCTGATGAACACATCCATTGTTTATATTCGTTCTAAGGCTTCTAACACAATGATACTGTTTCCTCGTATTACCACCATTCCAATATTGTTCTGTTGCCCACTAGTTGCCATCTCCACACATTCATCTATCACAAGATTCATAAACGGATCGAACCCCTGCAATATTCTTTGAACATGTCTGCCACCATTTAATTTCAATGATAATTTCTTGTCCATAATTTTTTTCAATTCGGGAGGGTGAGCTTTGCTCATGGTGTCTACTGCGCGAGTTCAAAGATGCCTCCAAACGGAATTCGTGGCGTCCCTCGCGCTCCCGTGGTAGACCCGGCATAACACTCAATTCTTAACTGACTCGCAGTAAGATTAATTCAAAGAAGTTTTAGTATGTAGAATGAGCCTTGACTGCTCAGAGTGATATTTTTAGTTCCACCGAAACATTTCAAGTTTGGAGTTAAATGAACAAAGATATTTAGAATGGGAATCAATTTCCTAATCCTTATTACCATGATATATTCTTAGCTATTTCATTTCCAACCTCAAGTAAAGGGTTTTGAGAAGTTCTGGTGTTTGCAACCCAAACTTTCCGAGATTCACTAACATTAAAAAAAAAAAAAAGTCTTCTGAGAAGGAGTTATCCATTCTTCTGTCATCTCAAAATTTCCTGTGTTCCTCTATTATCAAGCTATTTTATTCTGCTCTGTAGCATAGTTGTTAAAATTCTGACCCAGCCATATTTTCCAGCATTTTTTCCTCAATTAAAAGTAGATAACAATCCTGTTTAATAGAGTTTTTGTGAGATCAATTTTGGTGATCTATGTAAAGTACCCAGCACACTGCCTTGCACAAAGTAGAGGTCAGTGATTTTATTTCCATCCTCTTGCTTCCTACTTTATTCTTTTTTACAGATATATTCTTTAACCTACTTAGCCACCCAGGTGCCCCTACAGATATATTCTTAATGGAAGATACAAAATCATATGCTATACTTTCCACTGTATGAGTTGAAATAGTTTTTGCTGATTGGAGGAATTATAACATGTATGAGTGTCAGAATTTTATAAACAAGGAATTTGAGGCCTAAAGTAATAAACAAGCTGGCCTAAAATGGCTTGACAAACCAATGGCAGAACCAAATTCTGATTATGTTTTTTTCTGGCATCCAAGTAATTGTTTTTGTTAATGAATTAAATTATTAAAAATATTAATAACTGCTATTACAATATCTCTTTTCTTTATTATCTCAAAAACATCTTGTAGGCATAGGAGTATTCTAGTTCCTTATCAAGAATTATTAGTTACTTTAGTAATACTCATAGGTCCTAGCATGTGCTGGAGTTCTCTTCTTGATTTCCACTGTTTGACTAATGTAATGTTTATTTATATGATTCATAGCTAGTTAACCACAATAATATTCAAAGTAATGAGTAATTATTGGTATTTAGTAGGAAAGCACAAAATTACCTAGTTCTGACATTGTTTCACAATTAGATATCAGTGTTTGCCTTGATACTTTCCAACTAATACTAAAAGCCATATTTATATAATTATTTTTACCTGCATTGGACAAGATTTATTTAAATATCTTGGTGTTTCAGTCTCTTCATCTGCACCTGAAAAACAGACATGATTCCATCATACAGTTGAAAGAAAAATTCTTAAATCATGTGTTTTACAACCCTAGTACTGGTTAGAGAGCACTGTACATGGTCAGTGATGGTCATGCCCTTCTTCTTCCCAAATAAGCTTCATTAAGCTAGAGAGGTTTCCTGTCACTACAGAAAGGTTGGAGGAGTTAAGAAGTGAGCTTCAAAGTAATTGCAATTTGATCATCCATTGCCTAAATGTCACAAAATCAAAATAAGTACTTTTCTGCACTCGGTATTATCTGTAGCATATCTGCACACCTGATATAAACTAACTTCTCTAGGGCACATGTGTGCTTCTTTTTTTCTCTCCTCAATGGTCTCTACCACTGTTGTGTCAAAATAGATAGGTACAAGGAATCTTTCTGGATGTGATTTCATTATGGATTTTTTCCTTGTCCATTATCAAAAAAAAAAAAGAAAAGAAAAGAAAAAGAATCACCATTAACTTTAGAATAATGTGTTAACTTTATAAATCCAGGAAAAAGGTTTATATAAATGATAAATGAACGAAGGGTGTGTAAAGAAAATCACACCACTTAGATCAAAGTAGAAAATCTACTTTGAGTAGAAAATCTTTTTATCTTAGGGTGGTCTTTCTCAATTCCACAGATAAGTCTCATGAACTGGCTTTGAAAGATGGACAGACAGATGGGGTGACTGACTCAGTCGGTTATGCGTCTAACTTCAGCTGAAGTCATGACGTCAGGATCCTGGGGTCTTGGGATCCAGCCCTACATCAGGCTCCATGCTCAACAGGGAGTCTGCTTTTCTCTCTCTCCCTCTGCCCCCACTCATGCTCTCTCTCTCTCAAATAAATAAATAAAATCTTTTAAAAATATTGATAGACAGTTGAGTAAATAAAGATGATTCAGTCTATTATTCATATACTTGCACATATATATGAATATATATGAATAATGTAATGAATATATATATATGAATAATGGAATATTATTCAGCCATAAAGAAGAATGTGATCTTGCCATTGGCAACAAATGGTTGGAGCTAGAGGCTATAATGCAAAGTAAAATGAATCAGTCAATGACAAACACTGTATGATTTCACTCATATGTGGAATTTAAGGAATATAATAAAGAACAACAAAAAAAGAGAGATAAACCAAAAAACAGACTTTTTACTATAGAGAACAACCTCTGATGGTTGCTAGAGGGGTGGTGGGTGAGGGGATGGGTGAAATAGATTATGGGAATTAAGGAGTACACTTGTGATGAGCACTGAGTAGAATTATTATGTCACCATATTATATGCCCATAACTAATATAGCACTCTATGTTAAATATATTGGAATAATAATAAAAAAGGATGGATAGACAAATTATAGAGCCCTGACTGAAACCATGCAATAACCTAATACTTCCATATTTATGTATGAAAGAATTCCATCTTCCAAAATAAAATGCCAAACATGCATCAATGTCTGTTTTATGAATTAACATGGATTATCACTGAACTTGAATGGTAAATGTATCACAGATCTGCTTTGGATATCACATGCTGAAGTGTAACTTGACGTGGTCTATCAAAGGTTTGGCCAGTAGAGAATGATGATGAAATGTCTATTACGTATTACACCCTGTAAAGACTCTCTGGTTACTCCTGAGGGATTTGGAGGTAAACAGGCTCATCTTTTACAACTTAGAGTCAAATCAGAGCTACCCAACTTCTGCAACTTATTTATGAACCTCATGGTTTACTTTTAAAGGTTGATCTTAATTTTATGATCACTATAATCATTATTATTTTATTACTTTTTTTTTTTTTTTTTTTTTTTTTTAGAGAGAGAAAGAGAACATGACCAGGGAGGGGCAGAGGTAGAGGGTGAGGGAGAGAGAAGTTTAAGCAGGCTCCATGCCCCAGCATGGAGCTCTATGTGGTGCTCAATCTCATGACCTTGGGATCATGACCTGAGCCAAAATCAAGAGTCAAAAGATAAACTGAGTGAGTCACTCAGGTGCCCCAAGACTGACCTTACTAATCTATGGGTTTATTTTCTCCACAAAGTCTTATTTTACCCTGCCAAATATTTAATAGACAATTTTTTTAAATAAGGTATACACTGAAATATTGTGAAATAATTTAAATATCTTACAAAGACATGACAGCTAACTAAAATGATGGTGTGCCCACTTCAAGGTATATTATAAACCACTGGAAAAGAGTTACATAAAGATTACAGCATGACATAAAAAAAATTAATGTTAAGTGAAAGAAAGAGGTATGCTAAGTGATTTTTTTGGTATGCTAAGTGAATAAAGTTGTACATGAAAAAAACTTATAAATTCATAGTAGCAACAAAAACTTTTTGAAATATATTTTCTTTATTCAAATTCTTCTTAAATATATTTTGCATATACGTGTGTATTTATGATATTAGAATTGAGAAATTATTGAGGTGCCTGATTGGCTCAGTTGGTTAAGCTTCTGACTCTTGGTTTCAACTCAGGTCATGATCTCAGAGCCATGAGATGAGCCCCATGTTGGGGCTCTCTCTCTGCTCCTCCCCTACTCGTCTGCTCTCTTTCTTTCTTTCTCTTTCTAAAATAAATAAATAAAATCTTTAAAAAATTTATAGAATTGAGAAATTTTTGACTTTTATCCAAAACATTGAAAGCATGGCTCTGAATTTTTAAAGAAAATCTACAATTAATTGTCCTTATAACTTATCCCACCTGATTCTTTTTTTATTTTTTAAGATTTTATTTATTTACTTGACAGATAGAAATCACAAGTAGATAGAGAGGCAGGCAGAGAGAGAGGAGGAAGCAGGCTCCCTGCTGAGCAGAGAGCCTGATGCAGGGCTCGATCCCAGGACCCTGAGATTATGACTTGAGCTGAAGGCAGAGGCTTAACCCACTGAGCCACCCAGGTGCCCCACCCCACCTGATTCTTGAGTTCAAATTTCTTTATATTTTGTTTTTGTTCAGTTTGGTGTCCTTTTTAATTTTTTTTTTCTCTTCGGGTGTAATTTTTTTTTAATTGTTTTGAGGTCTGATGATGTAATTCATAATCACTGACTTCCACAATTCACAAAGTGGTTCTTTTTTTTTTTTTTAAGATTTTATTTCTTTATTTCTTTATTTGAGAGAGAGATAGAGCACAAGCAGGCAGAGTGGTAGGCAGAAGAAGAAGAAGCATG
Organism: Mustela nigripes; assembly: GCF_022355385.1. Taxonomy (NCBI): domain Eukaryota; kingdom Metazoa; phylum Chordata; class Mammalia; order Carnivora; family Mustelidae; genus Mustela; species Mustela nigripes. The sequence goes on from NC_081559.1 coordinate 107,994,633, forward strand.
CTCTCCATAGAACAGAGAGTCCAATGTGGGGCTCGATCCTGGGGCTTGATCCCAGGACCCTGGGATTGTGACCTGAGCCGAAGGTAAATGCTTAACTGACTGAATAACCCAGGCTTCCCTCAAATGTTTCTTATGAGAAAGAATTTTAAGTTGCTTCTGGACATATTTAGATGTAAAATGAAGCTTTACCTATGATTGCCATACTGAAATTTCAATTTGAGTAACACTGATCCTAATTACATTTCTTCTTAGGCAACATCATTCTCTATGCAGCTCCCTAAACTTCCCTGCTTTTTTTTTTTTTTCTCCTTAGTATAAAGCCATAATGATCCTCTGACATTTTAAATATTTTATTTATTTTTTCTTTTTTACAGCATAAATGACATAAGAGAAGCATTTTTTTCTTTTTTTTTTTTAAATTTTTTGTTTGTTGTACTTCCTGTGTCTCCCATATAATTTAAATAGAAGAAATGATTGGATGGCTGAATGAAGAGGAATGGAAGGAGAACAAAACAGTTAATTAGGAATAAGAGAATGAGGCATTAATGTCTATTGGCACACCTCCTTGAAATTTCCAGAAGTGAGGTCAGAGACACATATTTGGAGTTGTCCCTCAAGGTTTCTATGTTGTTCACCAGGTTTGCTGCCTGGATAAAAGAGAAAATTACACTTTTCCTTCAAATTAGGTATGATCATGGGACTCCATGGCTTAGAAGAGATGCATGGAAGTAATATATATATATATATATACCAGTATTAAAGTCACACTTTAATAATGCGTAGCTACCACATTCCCTTTCTCTTGTCTAAGCTGTCATGGAAATCCAAAGATGGATAACCATCTTCCAGGGCCCTGCGTGAAGATAGCATAGAGCAGAGTCTACCCTGTTGACTTGAGATGGACATGTTACATGAATCTGACATAAAACTTCATGACTTCATGCTCATTTGTTATAGAATCTGTATCTCAATCCAATCTTCATCATGGTCTGCATCTTCCTTAACTAGAACCTATCATATAACAAACACACAATAAGCATTCTTTGAATGAGAAAGAAGGATAGAAGAATGGAAAGGAGGAAAAAAGAAGGAATGGGGAAGGAAAGAAAGAAAGAAATTGGAGCACAAGACAAGGATGAGTGAAATGTTTCACCCACATCAAGTTAATCCCTTGAAGTTTTCCAGAGCAAAAGAAGTCAGAGGCAGAATGCTTAGTATCATATATGTGACTAAGAATAAAAGTTGAAATTAAATGATGTATGTATGTCCAATGGTGGATCTTAACTATCTTAGTTAAGAATGAAATACTTGTTGGGTCACCTGGGTGGCTCAGTGGGTTAAAGCCTCTGCCTTTGGCTCAGGTCATGGTCTCAGGGTCCTGGGATCGAGCCCCACATCTCTGCTCAGCAGAGAGTCTGCTTCCCCCTGTCTCTGTCTGCTTCTCTGCCTACTTGTGATCTCTATCTCTGTCAAATAAATAAATAAAATCTTTAAAAAAAAAAAGAATGAAATACTTCTTAATTAACGTAACTGTATACTACTACGCACTGGGAGCTATTCTGGGTTCTCTAAACAAATACATGTTACTTAATTTATTAATTTTTCTATGTAACTTTTTTATATTTAATTACTAAAACAGTACTTATTAATATTTTATTAACTGATTTAAATAATTGAAATATTATTTTATTAAAATTTATTTTATTTAGATTCTCTGTCATGGATGAAATAGACTACAGAGAGGTAGTGGCAGAATCTGAAACACCAGTGGCAACTGCTTGAGCTAAATATGAATAAATGTGCTTCCTAAGAGAAGAAAACATAATAAATAAAATTTTAAAAAAAATGGGGCCTGGGTGGCTCAGCAGGTTGCAGCCTCTGCCTTCAGCTCAGGTCATAATCCCAGGGTCCTAGCATCGAGCCCCACATTGGGCTCTCTGCTCATCAGGGAGCCTGTTTCCCCCTCTCTCTCTGCTTGCCTCTCTGCCTACTTGTGGTCTCTGTCTGTCAAATAAATAAATAAAATCTCTAAGAAAAGAAAACATGGACTCCAGTCTAAGCTCTATTACTTATAAATTCTATAATTTAGGGGACATTGTTTTATTTAGCTGAGCCTTATTGATACAATTAGAATAAAATTTTTTCCTATCTTATAGTTTTAATGACCCAAATCAATAGGTCTATATGGACCTTAGCCAAATGTTTAGCAGTTTTCATAGATGTTCTCTCCTTTGTTTTTGCTTTGTTTTATTTTTGTTTATTTTTACTTCTGGAGCCATCACATTAAAACTATAAAGTGGGCATTATTATGTGTCACTTATGTAAGGGAGTAACTTAAGTTTTGATAAATTATGTAACTTGATCAAGAGGAAAAAAAAAGAGATGAAGCTGTGATAATACTGGAAGCCCAAGCTTAGCTTACTATGATAGACACTTCTGGGTGCTCTCACATAAATCAACGAAGCAATAAATATTGGGAATGCAATAAATATTGGGAATGCATGCTTTCTGACATCACTATGTTAGAGATTCTATGACATGGTCCATGCAGGAGAGTACCCATCACATCATCTAGATACATGTGGAAGCACAGACAATGAGAACTAAGCCATGCAACTAGCACACAGTTAATAAGCACAGAGATGGACAAGTCACCTCAGAGACAAAATATTCCCTGGGTGCACAGTTGGGTAAACAAGATCATAGTCGTCCTAGGAAAGGCCGAACCAGTCATAAAGACTGTTCAGCAATAGAGATTTCTGAAAGAAGCAGAGAGACAAGTATCAACACTTCCTATCCAGAAGTTTCCAGGAATCTTGGTCTTTGGACTAAACCTCCATTCCTTCCAAAGCCTTACAGCAACACATGAAGAGATAGAAATGGCAGGCTGACAGGTGTACCAGGGCCTTCAGGGAAAAAAGGCTCTAGATCCTTCCCCAAGCTTTCTAGTTCACAGAACCTGACAGTTTTCATTACAACTTACAATTTATTTTACATTTAGATTTATATCCTATGTGCTTCTTTCGCATGAGACAGCCTTCAAATCCCCTCCATTTTAAGATACTTATGAATCAAGTTTTTACACCTACAAGGCAAAGGGCCAGACAGCTTCTCTAATACATAGTGGTGCTTGACCAACCAACATTTTCCTAGTGACACTCTTCATTTGTTGAGAGTTTACTGCAAACTTTTTGAACTAGTAGCTAGACCTATTATCTGATGCTGTTTCTATCATTGCAGTTAAAAAGTAATGCAGTTAAGAAAGAGTACATTTATATAAGCACAATTTTATGTTATATATTGCATAAATAGGTACATCTATAATTATGGTGGTGTGTCATTCACACATACATGTATGCACATCTATATGAAGATGTGTATATGCACATTTATGGATATGTATATGTGCATATATGCATATACACATGTGTATATGTATTTAGTTTTTATTTTTATTAATTACCTATTACTGCTTAACATATCAAAACTTAATGGCTTAAAACAGCACACACTCATCTTCTCACAGTTGTTTTCAGGTTCACTTTTCTGCTTATGGCTTAACTGGGCCCTCTACTTCAAGGTTACACAGCCAAGGTATCAGGGCTATTGTCTCAACTGGCAAAAGATCTCTTTTAAGTTCATTCATAGAGTCATTGGCAAAACTCAGTTTCTTGCAAGATGTTGGACTGTGGATCTCAGTTGCCTGCTGGCTATTGGCTGAAAGCCACACTTCCTGCTTTCCCTATGTGGGACTCTCCACAGGACAGTCTACTTTTTCAAAGCTAACAAGAGAAAGAAAGTTAGCTGGTGGGTAGATACAGTCTTGTTTAACCTAATCACAAAATAATCTTTCTATTACTCTTTTTCATATTCTTTCAGCTGGACACAACTTATTCAACACAAGGGGATTTTATATGTCTGTGAATACCATGACACTGGGAATATAGTGGGGATGAGTATTTAGGTTTTCTCACTACAGGATATTCTTTCCATATCCATTATTTTATTATTTGTATGTTTCTCATAATAACCCTCTGAATCAATTATCATTACCCCTGTTTGCAAGATGGAGAAGGATAAGGTCTTTAAGTGATTTATCCAGAGTCAGGTCACCAAATCAAACAAACAAACAAACAAACAAAAAAAACAGAATTGGGCTTAGACTTGAAAGCCTAGTTCAGTTTCCTCTGCAAATATGTCTCATTTTCTGAGGGGAGTTGGGTGACTGTCTAAGAAACACTATCTGATTAAGGGCCTCAAAGAATACAGACAAGTTTTATTAATCTAAAGCTTGGTCTGTGATATTCTTGGGTTTTTATTCTTTTGATATTTAAATGCCTTCAACTTTTATTATTGGGGAATTAAGAATGGAAAAAGGAGCAATAATTGAAAATGGTTCACTTCCACAGACATTATGGGTTACCGAGAATAGATACTAAGAACACTTGGCAATGGTTATTTCAGCGTGTTTGACTGAAGGGTTATAAGCCAAAAAGAACTTATCATCTGGTCAGTGGAAATAAATTGTGAGGCATTCATAGATCCTCCTTGGACCTAATTAAAGAAGTCAATTCCATTAAGTTGAATCACAATTCACTCAGATTCACTTTTTGCCAGGCACTATGGTAAGCACTAATAACACAAAATGAGTGAGAAAAAACAAATCTTATCCTTGAGATCAACATTATAGAAAAGAGCATAAGGAAATTGGCTTGGTCTTTCCTGCAGCAGTTCTCTGTGAATATCTGACTTTTTCCTAGGCAAACACTTGCCACTGGAAGCAGAAGCCCAGAAAAAAAAAAAAAAATTTTTTTTCTGTATATTTGTGGCCCTTCTGAACAGATTTCAGAAGATTCTGCTTAGGTGCTTCCAATCTACCTTCTTCCACCCATTTCATCTTAGGGAGCAATTTATATTCTACCCTTTCTTTGCACCCAAGTTCATAATGAGTATAGTGAAGAAATGTTAGCACTTGCTTTGCCAAAGGCTTCTCAAAGGAGATAATAATAATAATAAAAAAGTCCAATAAAACTTCTACAGAAACCCCAATGTTACATCCAAGATTTCATGTACTGGGCATTATTGAACCTCTTCCAACATGATTGTGGCATTATTGAATTGGACATGTTTGATGAAGGCCATTTTTTAATTGCAACTATCCATTTTAAGGAAAAAAAAAAAAGTAAAAGACCATTCAGGTTGTTGCTGTATGCTATTATATAAATTATATTTTTATTATGTGTCAAATATATACAATGTTTATCATCTGAATAATAAAATATAAATATAAAGAAAAGATAGATAAATATAATAAAATAAATAATTAAAAATATCTACTGATTCAAAGACTTTTGAAGGTGAGTTGTGTTTTTTGATCTAAAAAAAAAAAATCCACAAATGACATATTTTTTTATAAAGGCACCCCTAATAGGGCATAAAAAGTTAATTTAATAATATTCAATGTCATTACACTGAGATGCCAAGATTAATTAGAAAAGGTGTTTGATCACAAAAATGCTATGAACTTTCTCCCCTTTTTCCATGATGAATTTAAATATGCACTTGATAAAGGACAGCAAAGAGGGAGAAGAAAAGTATGCATGCCACTTTTTGAGAGTGTTATAATGACAAGCATAATTAACTGTGTATTTATTAAGAAATCCTTTATATTTTCTCATTTCTTCTGATGACCAATATGACTTTGTGTTTGTAAAACAAAGCCATTGTTAAATTTACATAATTGAGCAAGAGCTCAATTATTTAATTTAATAAATAAATTTATTTATTTATTTATTAAATTAAACAAGAAAGTTTATTCACCTTTTAATAGTTGCCTGTATCTAAATTCTACAACATATAACCCGAAGTATATTAGTTTGGTCTGTGGAGAGATAGAGGTCTATGGGAAAAGGATATGAATATCTATATACACTACAAAGTCATCCATGCAGCCATCATCCATTGCAGAGTTTTCAGTAGTCACCTCATATGCTCTGATAGTTCCCAAGCACAAAGAACAAAATCCAAATAGTTCAACAATACATACGTTTGGTGGAGCTGATCTTGGTGCAGTGCCTGCTATGCTACTATGTCTTATGTGTTATCCGTCTATGGAGAGGTCATTCGTTGCCTACCATTGCTGAGTTTCTGCCTTTGTCTCAAACAACTCAGACTGGCTTTGCCTAAGGCAGTAGCACCTTCTATCTTAGGGAAGGCAGGTGCTTATCCTAAACCCAGAAACATTACAGAGCTATTGCCACCATGAAAATTCCATTGCATTTTGATACCAGGTGATTTAGGAAACTGCATGTAAGTCCTTCTGGGCAATAAATATAAGGTAAAATCTTTGGATTGGGGGGCGTGGTGGGAAAAGTCCTCTCAGGGAAAAACAAAACAAAACAAAACTAACAAAGAAACAAAAACACCCTGAAGTCTTATAAAGAGAAAATCTACTGCTATCATTCTTTTTGCCTCAAATTGGTATTGTTGTGGGAAGATGTTGCCTGGAGCATAGACGGCATATTATGACTAAGAGGTGACAAGTTAAAAGATTGAGGATGGGAGGAAAATAAAATAGAGACAATTGCTACACCAAAACTGGATCCTACATACTTTTATTTGAGATCTTCTCCTTTTAAATCTACTATAGAATTTGTTATAAGAGCCTACATCCCTCTACACAGTCAGAGAACAGAGATAATCACATTCGAAGCCTCTACAGCTGGACAGACATGATGTAGTCTCAGCCACCAACCAGATGCAGCCACCTGGATCTTGAACCTGGAGGTAGTGGCCCAAAAAAGCAGGGAGGGGAAATTTGTGGGTCTTTGGTTCTGGCAGCAGCTGTGTGTCCCTGTTTGGGAGCCCTGCCTCTCAGGCCAAGTACCAGCCGCATTCCCTGCTGCTGCCCTGGTTACCTTTCTGCTTTGCGTCATTGCATGCTCCCCAGATTGGGTTGTTCAGCAATCTAAGAGCTTCCTTGTATGTTTTCAACCCTTCTTTTGCTAAAGTCAGCCCACGTCAGTTTGGGATGTCAGTCCCTTGGAATAAAGAACCATTGTTGATTCACAAATATTCTTATGCTCAGCTCAAGAAGGTTTAGGGTAGGATTTAGGAACTTGTACTCTGAAAAGACTCCCCTGGTGGTTTAGATTATCGGCTAAATTTGAATCTTACTGGACAGATTATTTTTCAGCATTGGAATTGTTTCAATGTTTGTTTCCTGTTTCTTAGATGCACTTTTTAAGCTCCTTCTACGCAGAATTACCCGTGGGTGAGACTTTTCAGTTAGCCAACCTTCCTTTCGGAATCCTTCATTCCACCTGCCTCTCCTCCTGTCCTCGGCTCCAGCTCACCTGCATCCTGCTTTCTCCCAGGTCACAGAGGCACCCACTCTCCCTCCCTTGCTAGAAACTTTCCTTAGGACAGACGGGTCTGAGAGCATTCATTCCTTCTTTAGTGTGAATGCAAACCATTTTTTTTTTCACTCAAAATTATTTACATTTTTCCTTCTGTCTCAATGTGGAAAAATATTTTGTCTCTAGAATATGAACATCATAAACATAGTATCAGTGCCTTTTACTTATTACTATAAAGTTTCATTCAAGAATCCAGAAAGATAGGAAGACGTTTACTTACCCTACACACACACATACACACACACACACACGTATTTTTTTTTTTACTCAAACAAAAAAATGGTAAAAACAGCTTTTGCTGAACGTTTCTACATGTGACACTAATAAATGTAAATCTTCAGAGAAATCTGTGTTTCCCTTAACCACAAGATCTCATACTTGGAACTGGGCTGATATGTTCCACAGATTACCCTCTCCCTGACTTAGAAGATTTCCTTTTGTTTGTTTGTTTTTGATGTGAAGAAGCTGCCAACTACTGAATCTGGATTCTGCATATACAGTGCACACTTTATTATTTTACGTTGTCAAAATAATCTTGCGAAGTAAGTGGTAGCTATACTTACTCAAATGAGGACCTCACGGTTCAGAGAGTTTAGTTTATGATTATGCAACTTGTAGATATTAGAGCTGGAATTCAAACCCATGCCCTGGGACCAAGTACTTCCTACTACCCATTGCAGTCACATTTTAAAAGCAGAATGTCCAGAAGGCACCCAAGGGAATGAGTTTCACTAAATAATAGATCGCATATAGAGGCCCCTATTTGTTTGTTGTTTGTTTTCCCTTTTATATTTAATGATCTATTTTCCTGATGAGAAATTAAATATGTTCCTTGAGGACCAGGGCTATGACTGTACTTTGTGAAGACAGCCTGATACTTAAGGCAGAGCCTTGGGAGATCCCCAGGTGCAAATAATATGTCCCTCGCTTCTTGCCTGGGATGAGCATGTAGAGGGATTTAGGATAAGACTGTGCATTAACATTCATTTGTCTCCCAACATAGAGTAGAGTGTCTGAGCACAGAGACACTGGTCAGTAAATATTTGTGGAGACTCTCATAGCTGAAGGCAGAGTTCCAAAAATGTAAAAAAAAAAAAAAAAAAAAAAAAAAAAAATATATATATATATATGGTGATACCTTCCTGTTCTGTGCTTTTCCAGATCTGAAAGAATTTACATTAGCATGGATCTTTCATTTACAGAATTTTCACCATGATGTATTTTCTAGTTCAACCTTCAGAGATCAGCAGGATTTTGCAGAATGAGCACTACTTACATACCGTTGGAAATTAGGAGGAAATCATCTCATTCCCTTTACCCAGAACAGTAGGCTGACAATCCTTGAAGAGTTAAGATAGGCTTGAAACTCAATATACTGAAGTGAGATATTAGGAAATTATTCTACCTGGACTCCTTAACTTAATGAACAATTAAAATTCATTCTTACTTTGAAATTGCAGAGGTAAGTGAGCCCAATTGCTCTGAGCTTCCTTCTATAGAATATTTTCTAAAGGCAATAATTTAGTAGAAAAGTAATTGCATCTTATTGTTGGAGAAATTCAGCCATTGTGGATTATCAGTATGTTTAGTGGAACACTAACCATTGAAGACAATAAAGGACATTTTGTGAAGACAACAAAGATCATTTATAAAATGATTTCCCTCAAGAAATTAATAGAGTGAATTCAGGCTTTGCAGAGAAGTAAGCCTTGGTTCAAATAGTGTTTTGACACTTACAGGTGGGGTGGTCTTTTGGGGCCGTTTCATCTTTCTGCTTTTTATTTTCTGTTTCCACAAAGCTACAAGGGTGACACTCATATCACCAGTAGACTACAAAGATTAAATGAGATTATGCACATATGTAGCTGCTAGCATAATTCGTAAGACATATGCAATGTTTGGCCAATGTTGCTTCTTCACATTGCTAAGTAAAATAATATCAGTTTGTTGATGCTACTTTTTGGTTAGATAGAGTAAGATGACTTGAAAGAAAGGGTGCAGACTGTACTGCGTGACCTTGGGAAGTTCATTTAGTCTCTTAGAAACTCAGTTTCTCTTATGTTAATGACCAGAATAGCTACAAATTTTAATGGTTATCAGTAAAATAAAGTCAGTATGTATCATTAACACAGAACTTGATACACAGTAGGCATGTAAGGCAGACCTGCCCTTAGCTAAGTGTTTTTGTCAAAGATATCACTGGTGACATTGAGAAGCTCACTTTGATATGCACCACATTTTGCTGAGAAGCAAGACTTGGTCTAACAGAAAGGTTCCTGGTCAGGATGCCATGTTTTTTCCTAGTCATTTTGACACTGTTTCTTACTGGAGTTTTTGTGATCTGCCTGCATAGTCATTTTAGTCATTATGGTCATTTCATTACTCATAGGTTTATGTGGGATGGCTTACTAAAAATTTTAAAAGTGGGCATTTGTCCCTTTTGGAAACATAAAAATCTGAGTTTGTTTCACTGGTTATCTCATGTCACATCCTGCCATCTCTGAAGATAATGAATTAAGGAACTCTTCTTATTGCATAAATAAATACCCGTTTTAATATTTACTGCAAATGCAAATAGTATAAAAGGTGTGCTGAGTGGCGGCTGAGCTATAATTCTCTACCCTAGGAATGCAGAGTTGGATTAAATGTCCTTCTTAAGGTTACATCTGCATGAACTTCTACCCTCTTTCTTTCAAGCTAGATAGAGTTTGCTTTTAAGCATCTTGACCATAATTAATAGTCCCAAAGACTTATCATAAAACAAATATCTAATTTAAAAGTGTTGGGAGTTTATAAAAACAGCCACATAGAGCCTTGGTATTTTATAAGTATAAAAATAAACACATCATAATTTCTGTTTTTAAGACTTGAGAAACTTTTTCAAAAGGCAATATGGTACCCCAAGCAAGCATTTTATTTATCTAAACTCCCCAGTCCAGCATAGGCAGACAGTGTGTTTGTTGTTGTTGTTGTTTGTTTGTTTGTTTGTTTTTGTCTGTAAGGCTTTATCATGTTCTGATCTAACCATATCTTTAGCTCTGGAAGAGAAGCAGGAAGCATGGCAGTTGTAAGCATAGGTTTTAGAGTCAAGCAGATATACTCTGAAATCTTGATCTACCACCTGGAAATTAGGTAACCTTGAGCAAATTACTTACCCTTTGGGGCTTCAGTCTCTTTCTTCATAAAATCATAACAACAATGTTTATCGAAAAAGACTTCTGTGTGGATCAAATGAGGTAATATATTTAATATTTCTGGGTCAGTGTGAGAATGTAATAACTGCCAAACAATTGTATTAAAAGTGTTGTTGTTGTTGTTACTATTATTATTATTATGAAGTTTAGCATTATGAAGAAGGAATTGGTAGGGAAGAAAAAGAAAAAAGGAAGATAAATATATACATAATCTACCGAATCTATAGGTTGTTTAATCTCCCAAAACAAATGTTAGTTCCAGCAAAAAGTATATTAGGACAAGGCCTCCTAAGGCTTTATGTAAATGAGACCCTACTGACACTGTAAGAGACAAACACAAATGGACCAATTCCACTTAATCTGTTAAATGTAACCTGTGATAAGCACTTGGGAGGAAGCTATGGTTTACATTTCTACTGTGCAGCTGTATTTCAGAACTGGTCATTCTGGTACTGATCTACTATAAGCCCTAAAAGGAATCAGGGCTTTGGAGTCAAAACATTTTTTTGTAATCCAATTTTTTCTTCATGTTAAAGATGTTCTCATTTTCTTCTCAAATATTTGATTCTTGTTGGTATTACCAACATCAGGAAACAACTGACAAGTGTACCTAAATTCACTTTGTAGAATAACTTCTCCTTCAAAGCTCCACTGTCATGCTCAAGATAGGACTCTCTCCTCACAGTGTGGACTGCTTCACCAGTCACAGGTGGGGATGCCTTAGAACACCACGTCCCACCTGCCTTGCTAAAATGAATAAACTCTTGAGCAAACTTTAAGAAGACAAGGGGTGTTAGAGAGGAGAAGGGAGTTGGGGTAAATTGGAAGGGGAGGTGAATCACGAGAGACTATGGACTCTGAAAAACAATCTGAGGGGTTTGAAGTGGTGGGGGGGGTGGCAGGTTGGGGTACCAGGTGGTGGGTATTATAGAGGGCACGGATTGCATGGAGCACTGGGTGTGGTGAAAAAATAATGAATACTGTTTTTCTGAAAATAAATAAATTGATAGCTGTAAAAAAAAAATAAAAAAGAAGACAGATATATCATCAACTTGAAAACAAAACAAGGCAAAATAAACCAAAAGAAATAAAAATGTTTGAAGAGCTTGAGCTTAGCAAAATATAATTACTCAAGTGGGAAAAGGGCCAAAATGTCAAGTTTAATAATCGTGACTGAAAAAGCTATAAATGTCTTGGGACGTTTTTAATGATCACTTTTTTGCAGCATATTAACATCCACTTCCAATTCCCAAGCCCCCAAGGTGAGAAGCACTACATAGAAAGGGTCCTTCCAACATCTTTTGGTGGAATCTGTAGCAAAACTTGCAGGTGGTTGAAATATTTCAAGGACAGAGATGCTATGTGTCCAAGGACCATGGTATCTGTAAGAAAGTGAAATCTCTAATCTCAGAGATGAGATAAGTTTCCTTCTGGAAACGTATTCTCAAGTGTCCAAAAATGGTATTGGCTATTTTCATCACCACAAATGTGTCCAGGTAAGATGATGTCTGATGCCTCCTTTGTGCCTCCCCTGGGCTGGACTGAGTAGGGGAGGATATTGAGGAAGAGTCAGTCTGTCAAGCTCTGCTGTGCATTCATGCAGATCCAGAGTGACCTCCCTTCTGCACCCTGTCACCTTGTCATGGAGGTCATATAATAAGACGTTAAAAGGCCACCTTGAAGAAGAATAAGGGATATTCATTGTAAGCCATATGAGGAGAGTTCCATAGGACAGAATCAAAGTTCCTTAAGGACATCAGAAGCTGAACTGAAAGTTATAATTTATCAAGAAGGAGATTAGTAGATGCATTTCATCTGGCAATTTGTGTGTCTTGGGAGGATTACACTTGGGAAGTCATGACAAGATCTGTGCAAGGCAAAGAGTTGCTGTTGTATGATTTCAGGGGACTTTTTATGTGTAAGTGCCAAAGAAAAATAATGAACCTCACCAACTGCTAGACAAAATGAAAAGAAAAAAGAAAATAAGAAAGACAGAAAATAAGAAAAAATAAATATTTGCATTTACTATATATATAATTATATTATATATTATATATTATGTATAATATATATTATAATATATAATTATATATGATATATTATTGTATTATAAATACAATTATAAATGCAATCAACAAATATTGATCTACATGGAGGATTCATAATATTTACCCCAAATCTTTCATGAATAGTATGTGGTAGCTGGTGCAAAGATGGGATCCAAAGGACTGAATATTCTCAGAGAAGCCTCCTTTGAGACAAGGAAAGACATGATACTTGGGGAATATAAAACGCCCAAATACACAGATCTCTAGGGAGGATAAAGATGAAAACAAATCCAAAGTAGGCAAAGCAGAAGTCACAGCCCAGAATGGAGAACCAAGAATCTGTACTTTGGAGACATGACAATGGACAAATTGGGACCAAGTAGGAATAATACAGACTGGTCATGGGGGACTTACTTCGGAGAACCACAAGGTTGCTGAAGACTTATTTTTAGGAATGGAAGGAGTGCCAACTGTGGACACTTCAATTTGACTTAATGCTAGGGGACAATGATAAAATAAGGTAACCACCTCCTTGGCTCAGTGTAGTAGGAAAGTAGATAGGAATTATTTGGTAAGTATTTGCTAACATTTATTTTATTACATTTTAAAAATTTTTCCAATTTTATTTTTTTAGCTTTCCAATTCTAGAAGGAACGAAAACTCTAGGGAGTATCAAAGAATATGAGCACCTTATTAGAAGTAAGTTTAAAAATATTTTAAAAAGTTGGGGCGCCTGGGTGGTTAGTGGGTTAAAGTGGCTCAGTGGGTTAAAGCCTCTGCCTTCGGCTCAGGTCATGATCCCAGGGTCCTGGGATCTAGCTCCACATCTGGCTCTCTGCTCAGCAGGGAGCCTGCTTCCTCCTCCCTCTCTCTCTGCCTGCCTCTCTGCCTATTTGTGATCTCTGTCAAATAAAATAAATTAAAAAAAAATCTTAAAAATATTTTAAAAAGCATTTCAGATAATTATGCAGAAAAGAGATTAATTTAATTCCCAAATCCCAAATTATTTCAAAACTTTCATGTTTTCATTTTCCTATAATAAATGTGTATCATTACATGTTTTAAAAATATCATAATCATGATCATCTAAAATAAAATCTCAAACAAAAAATAAAATAAAATCTCAGATGTCGATGAACTTTAGATATCCAAAGTTTAGATTCAGCATTTTTAAAAATTACCAATATTCATATATTTTGTTAGAAGAAAATTGGGATCTTCCACTTATCCATTTTTATTACCATCCATCTTTTTCTCTAGTTTCTAAATATGGTTTAGAGGAGAGATTCATTTGACAATAGATCCATATATATTAATTAGAATTAACTTGAAGAGAAATATTTTGGATCTTTCTTCTCAGCTCCATGTTCTGAAGATAAAGGACAAGTTGTATTTTAAGTTTCAACTGGATACCAGTTCTTGACCAAGAGTTAGGACAGACATATAGATTGATGTCATACATAATAATATCATTCTGCATAAAATAATACTGGTGACATAATGTTAATTATAATTAGGATAGGAAATCATACATATAGCATTGTGTTAATTATGTAAGTATTTTATGCATAGAATATATATACCAAAATATTTAAAAAGCTGTCTAAGGTCATTATCTAGGGTAATGTTTGATGGAGTTTTCTTTCATTATTAATTTCTTTTTTTTTTTTAATTTTTTATTTTTGATAAACATATATTTTTATCCCCAGGGGTACAGGTCTGTGAATCAACAGGTTTACACACTTCACAGCACTCACCAAATCACATACCCTCCCCAATGTCCATAATCCCACTCCCTTCTCCCAAACCCCCTCCCCCCGGCAACCCTCAGTTTGTTTTGTGAGATTAAGAGTCACTTATGGTTTGTCTCCCTCCCAATCCCATCTTGTTTCATTTATTCTTCTTCTACCCACTTAAGCCTCCATGTTGTATCACCACTTCCTCATATCAGGGAGATCATATGATAGTTGTCTTTCTCTGCTTGACTTATTTCGCTAAGCATGATACGCTCTAGTTCCATCCACGTTGTTGCAAATGGCAAGATTTCATTTCTTTTGATGGCTGCATAGTATTCCATTGTGAATATATACCACATCTTCTTGATCCATTCATCTGTTGATGGACATCTAGGTTCTTTCCATAGTTTGGCTATTGTGGACATCGCTGCTATAAACATTCGGGTGCATGTGCCCCTTGGGATCACTACGTTTGTATCTTTAGGGTAAATACCCAATAGTGCAATTGCTGGGTCATAGGGCAGTTCTATTTTCAACATTTTGAGGAACCTCCATGCTGTTTTCCAGAGTGGCTGCACCAGCTTGCATTCCCACCAACAGTGTAGGAGGGTTCCCCTTTCTCCGCATCCTCGCCAGCATCTGTCATTTCCAGACTTGTTGATTTTAGCCATTCCGACTGGTGTGAGGTGATATCTCATTGTGGTTTTGATTTGTATTTCCCTGATGCCGAGTGATATGGAGCACTTTTTCATGTGTCTGTTCGCCATCTGGATGTCTTCTTTGCAGAAATGTCTGTTCATGTCCTCTGCCCATTTCTTGATTGGATTATTTGTTCTTTGGGTGTTGAGTTTGCTAAGTTCTTTATAGATTCTGGACACTAGTCCTTTATCTGATATGTCGTTTGCAAATATCTTCTCCCATTCTGTCAGTTGTCTTTTGATTTTGTTAACTGTTTCCTTTGCTGTGCAAAAGCTTTTGATCTTGATGAAATCCCAGTAGTTCATTTTTTCCCTTGCTTCCCTTGCCTTTTGCGTTGTTCCTAGGAAGATGTTGCTGCGGCAGAGGTCGAAGAGGTTGCTGCCCGTGTTCTCCTCAAGGATTTTGATGGATTCCTTTCGTACATTGAGGTCCTTCATCCATTTTGAGTCTATTTTTGTGTGTGGTGTAAGGGAATGGTCCAATTTCATTTTTCTGCATGTGGCTGTCCAATTTTCCCAGCACCATTTATTGAAAAGGCTGTCTTTTTTCCATTGGACATTCTTTCCTGCTTTGTCGAAGATTAGTTGACCATAGATTTGAGGGTCTATTTCTGGGCTCTCTATTCTGTTCCATTGATCTATGTGTCTGTTTTTGTGCCAGTACCATGCTGTCTTGATGATGACAGCTTTGTAATAGAGCCTGAAGTCCGGAATTGTGATGCCACCAACGTTGGCTTTCTTTTTCAATATCCCTTTGGCTATTCAAGGTCTTTTCTGGTTCCATATAAATTTTAGAATTATTTGTTCCATTTCTTTGAAAAAGATGGATGGTACTTTGATAGGAATTGCATTAAATGTGTAGATTGCTTTAGGTAGCATAGACATTTTCACAATATTTATTCTTCCAATCCAGGAGCATGGAACATTTTTCCATTTCTTTGTGTCTTCCTCAATTTCTTTCATGAGTACTTTATAGTTTTTTGAGTATAGATTCTGTGCCTCTTTGGTTAGGTTTATTCCTAGGTATCTTATGGTTTTGGATGCAATTGTAAATGGGCTTGACTCCTTAATATCTCTTTCTTCTGTCTTGCTGTTGGTGTAGAGAAATGCAACTGATTTCTGTGCATTGATTTTATATCTTGACACTTTACGGAATTCCTGTATAAGTTCTAGCAGTTTTGGAGTGGAGTCTTTTGGGTTTTCCACATATAGTATCATATCATCTGCGAAGAGTGATAATTTGACTTCTTCTTTGCCGATTTGGATGCCTTTAATTTCCTTTTGTTGTCTGATTGCTGAGGCTAGGACCTCTAGTACGATGTTGAATAGCAGTGGTGATAATGGACATCCCTGCCGTGTTCCTGACCTTAGCGGGAAAGCTTTCAGTTTTTCTCCATTGAGAATGATATTTGCGGTGGGTTTTTCATAGATGGCTTTGATGATATTGAGGTATGTGCCCTCTATCCCTACACTTTGAAGAGTTTTGATCAGGAAGGGATGTTGTACTTTGTCAAATGCTTTTTCAGCATCTATTGAGAGTATCATATGGTTCTTGTTCTTTCTTTTATTGATGTATTGTACAAGCCTTTCTCAAGAAACAAGAAAGGTCTCAGGTACACAACCTAACCCTACACCTAAAGGAGCTGGAGAAAGAACAAGAAAGAAACCCTAAGCCCAGCAGGAGAAGAGAAATCATAAAGATCAGAGCAGAAATCAATGAAATCGAAACCAAAAAAACAATAGAACAAATCAACGAAACTAGGAGCTGGTTCTTTGAAAGAATTAATAAAATTGATAAACCCCTGGCCCAACTTATCAAAAAGAAAAGAGAAAGGACCCAAATAAATAAAATCATGAATGAAAGAGGTGCATACCACATTTTATCCTTTTTGTTCTTTAAGGACATGTAGATGAGGAGTCTCAGTATCTAGGCCTTATGGATGATTTTGTTTTATGTATGTCTTGGTGTTCAAGGTCATGAGTTTCATTAGGATATTACCCAACAATTGAGTTATTAGGTGATAAAGCTTATGTATATTCAGTCATATAATGCTACACTATAATCCACAATGGTTGAATCAATTTAAACTCCTCCAGAAGTGTTGACAATTTCTATTGCCATATGAATTCCTCAATAATTGGCATTATCAGAATTTATTTTTATTATTTAAAAATATTTTTGCCAAAAAAAATATTTTTGCCAATTTGTTTGTGGTGTTATTTACTTATAATTTTAATTATCATTTCTCTTTATAAATGTGGCTGAACACTTTTTCATGTGGTTATTGTCTACATTGCAGAAGTTCACAGGAATTCTCCCTTTAGCAAATGACTGTTTATTGATGCCATTTAAAGTCTTTTGTCCAAACAAATCCCTGTATTTTTTTCTTTCATAACTATATTCACAATCATTTTTGTTTTATGTATGTCAAATTTTTTACTTTTAATGGAATCCATAATTTATCCATCTTTTCCTTTCTGTTGCACACTACCACTGCATATATCCAGCGTTTATGTGCATCCCTCTATTCAGGACTCTTCAGTCTGTTCTGTTGACTGATTTATTTATTCCTGTGCCAATATTATTTTATTTAAAAGAATATGGATTTGCTAGGGGTGTTAATATTTGGTAGAGTAATTCTTCCATTTTATTATTTTTCAAGAATGTTATGTTTATTTTGGTTCCTTGCCTTTCCATGTAAATTGTAGGATCTACTGTGCAGACCTGAACAACCATATAAATAATAAATTCTGATTGATTTTTATTTGAACTTCATTGAGTCAATAAATCACAAGAGGATAATTGCCTCCTATTCAATAATGATTTATGCAATCTACCAACAACATATCTCGCACTTACTTAGATTATATTTAATATTTGATACTCTCACTCATGTTTCTCTCAGTAGTATTGCTATATTTAATGAAGCATTACCAAGTACTTGACATTTCTGTGCCATTACAGGTGATGCATGCACATGCACACATATATCTAAAACTTTATTAACTAATTTGTAAAGGCTAATGTATAAAATTAAGTTTTGCCTTTTGATTTTTATTAAAACTGCTAACTCTGATTAATTTTAAGAATTAACCATTATTCCTTGGACTTATTACATTCTGCAAATTACTTTATCTGCAAATAAGAACAGTTTTCCTTGCTAACATTTTCTCTTTGTTTTATCTATCATCTATTATCTCTCATCTATCTATCTATCTATCTATCTATCATCTATCATCTATCCATTTTATTTGAAATATATATATTCTTTGGACATTCCAACTGCATCTATATTTCATTGCTTGATTTTATATATATATATATATATGTAATATATATGTATACATATACACACACACACACACAAACACACGGCATAAAAAAAGAGAAAACGAGAGAGCATATATTCTCTGGTTACTGTAGACCCTTGAGCAACATAGGTTCGCACTACATGAGTCTACTATATGAATTTTAATTTGTACATCTAGTACAATACTGTAAATGTATTTTATTCTCCTTATGATTTTCTTTATATTTTCTTAATAATGTTTTCTTTTCTCCAGCTTAATTATAAGCATATAATATATAACACATAGGCCATACAAGATATTTGTTAATCAGCTTCTTGTATTATTAGTAAGTGTTTCAGTCAACAGTAGGCTGTTAGTAGTTAAGTTTTGGGGGAGTCAAAAACTGTGGATTTTGGGCTCCATTAAAGTCTTTATCACTAACCCCCATGTTGTTCAAGGGTCACTGCATTTTCACTTAATTATTTTGTTAATATTATTTTTCTCTATTCTTTAAATGCCTTGCTGTGTTTTCAAGTGTATTTCTCTTTATGGATATTCTTTGTGTCTTATTTCCTGTGACTGTTTTTCCTTCTGCTACCCCCCTATAATATTTTTCTCAAGTCCAATTCCACCTCTGACCCCATTACCCCTACTTTCTCCTTCAGACTTGCTTTATGATCCTTCTGTGAGATCATGGTTAAAAGAGTGTGTTTGTTTATAGAAATTTTTCCCCACGAATGTTCATCTTTTAGTTAATTTTGCTATATTTTACATGTTTTAATATATTATCTTTGTATTGACATTTTCAAAATGTTCTCCAGTGAGCACTCTCAATCATTTAGAATTTGCACCATTAACCCTCTGGAGCCCATTTCAGGGTTTTGGGGGGGTCTGGGCAACCCCATGGGTTTCACAGCCCTAAACAGCACCTCAGTGAGATTGCCTTAGTGATCTGTGGCCTCATGCTGTGTCCACAAGTATTTCTGCCACAGCAATGTCCTCTCCAGTGCAGCCACTGCCCACCACAAATAGGAGACACAACCAATACCCTTCAGGGAAATTTCCCACTGTCAGAATGTACTTCCACTGAAACCTTCTGATAAATGCTAGATCCTTTAGACACTTTCAGCAGGGCCCTTCTAGCCTCCTTCCCTAAAATTGCCCCTTGTGGCTTTTGGTGTATTTTTAACTGGCTAATTCCTGCTTTGGTTTCAGATATTTAAAGCATTTTGTTGTATTCCAGTCTGAACCTTAAATTTAGGATTTTAGTGGCAAGTTTTTAAGCTTTTCCTATCCTTCTTCCCTTCTGGCTTTTACAGGGCTTTTTAACTTTGCATCTTGCCACTAAAAATAGGATGGGTGTTATTTTTAATTCTCTCTCATCTATCTATCCATCTACCTATCATTAAAAAAAAATTGTTTCCCAAGGAAAGAAAGAAACAGACTATATTCTGCAGCTACCTTTATACCCCAGTGGTGATTTAATAACAAAGCAACAAAAACTCACAATTTCTATTGTTTTTCTCGGTATGTTCTCATTCCTATAAGTCATTTTTATGACAGTGTTTTTTAAGTAATTCACAAAATCACACTGTGAATTATCACAAATGGTTTTGTTGTATTTCATTAAATCTTTTCGGTATTAACAGTATTCAGGGCAATTTCCTAGCCTGTTTTATTTACCTCCTCACTCTCTGCTTTTCCTCCTTAAACTCTTTCCACTTTCATGGACAAGATTCTAACAACATCTCTTACTTTATTTAACCTGTCCATCACCTGCTCCTTATTATTCTCTTCCTAAAACTTCAATATATTTTCTTAGAGGGGTGGATGATGGGAAGCCTGGTTCATTGCAATAAATAGATTAGAACATATATATTTGCCTGATTTGTTTCTATATTGCCATTGATGCTCTGTGAGTCAGGCGATTCCAATCACACTTATGTGTAGCTCCTTGTTCATTATAGTCTAATTTATTTAATTAATGACAGTGTTCAGAAGGAGGTCTTAGAATATCCAAATGCCTTTTGTTTTAAGATTTAGGTTTTTGTTTTGTTTTGTTTTGTTTTAAAAGAGGGAGAGGGAGAAAACAAAGCAGAAGGGATAGAAGTAGAGGGAGAGAGAATCTCCAGTAGACTTCATACTGGGTGCAGAACCTGATGGGGGGCTTGATCTCAGAATCCTCTCAGAGGATTCTGAGATCAAGCCCTGAGCTAAAACCAAGAGTAGGACACTTAACTGACCGAAACTAAGAATAGGACACTTAACTGACTGAACCATGCAGGCGCCCCTCCCACCACCCAGATGTCTTTAACAGGCAGATTAAAGATTCAGGTTGTGACTTACTTATTTTTTTTTAACATCCTAGCTATACTAGATTGATAGTTAATTGAGGCAGCTTTAACCTCTTATAGAATATTTTTAGAAGAGAGCATTTCCTGCCTTGATGGAGTTCTTGATTTTATTTTATTTTATTTTATTTTATTTTATTTTATTTTTTTAAAGATTTTATTTATTTATCAGAGAGAGAGAGGGAGAGAGCGAGCACAGGCAGACAGAATGGCAGGTAGAGGCAGAGCTCCCTCTGAGCAAGGAGCCCAATGTGGGACTCGATCCCAGGATGCTGGGATCATGACCTGAGCCGAAGGCAGCTGCTTTACCAATTGAGCCACCCAGGCGTGCCTGGAGTTCTTGATTTTAAAAGACACAGAACTAAATTAACTTTTATGAACAAGAATTTAATCACAAATCCTAAATTCTAAGAAATCCAAGACCTGTTTTCATTGCTTATTTTTCTTCTCATGAGTTTGTTTAACCGAGTCCTTGAGAGACATCATCTATACCTTTGCAGTCTGCTGGGTTTCTTCACACTCTCATATTGATCTCTTCAGTCTTTAAACCCCTTAATATCTTCCCCCTCCATAGGCATCCCACTTTTCCATTGGTGCTGCCTCACCTGCCTGTCAGAGCCAACTCCCATTAGATTGTACAGAATGTAATGCCCTTTTCTATTATGGTTCAGTTTCTGTTCACCTTTTGATTTTTGTCCATGTACGACAGCAGAATTCAAAACATATTAAATACATAGAAACATTCATCTATTTTTTTAGAAAGCTCCATCTATTTTTTCCAAGTTTTAACTTAAATTCTAGCTAGTTAATATACAGTGCAATTTAGTTTGAGGTATAGAATTTAGTGATTCATCACTTACATAAAATACCCAGTGCTCATCCCAAGTGCACATTCCCATCACATATTTAACCCATCCCTCCACCCACATCTTCTTTGATAACCATCAGGTTGTCCTCTATAGTTAAGAGTATGTTTCTTGGTTTGTCTCTTTTCTTCCCCGCTGCAGTGTTCATTTGTTGTTTCTTAGATTCCACGTATAATTGAAATCATATGGTATTTGTCTTTCTTTGACTGACATTACTTAGCACAATACTGTCTAGCTCCATCCATGTTGCTGCTAATGGAAGATTTTATTCTTATAGATGCTTGAGTAATATTCCATTGTATATATCATGTCTTCTTTATCCATTCATCAATCAATGGACAGTTGGGCTCTTTCCTTAATTTAGCTATTGTTGATAATGATGCTGTACACTTCAAGGTTCATGTATCCCTTCAAGTCTGTATTTTTGTATCTTTTGAGTAAATACCCTAGTAGCACAATTGCTGGATTGTACAGTAGTTCTATTTTTAGCATTCTGAGGAAAGTTTTCCAGACTGGATGCACTAGTTTACATTCTCATCAACAATGTAAGAGGGTTCCTCTTTGTCTACATTCTCACCAACTCCTGTTGCTTCCATGTTGTTAATCTTAGCCATTCTGACAAGTGTGAAGTGATACCTCATTGAAGTTTTGATTTGTATTTTCCTGATGCCAGGTGATGTTGAACACTTTTTAATGGGCCTGTTGGCCATTTGGATATTTTCTTCACAGAAATGTCTGTTCATGTGTTTTTTTGCCCACTTCTTGATTGGATTTATCTCAATAGAATTCTGAGAATCTAATGATCACTTTGGTATTTTGAAATGTTTTACTATTTTTTTAGTATGCATCTATAAAATGAGAGAGTAAGTATGTGTTTACATATCATGTGTCAAGACCTTATCATTAATCATTCCATTTAAGAAATCTGAGATCTAATATCTTTACATACATCATATCCAAAGTCTTATTCTTTACAGTCCAAATCAGTCTTTAAATAAGTTATTTTTTGTAAATTACATTTTTTAATGATTTGTCTACTATAATAATAAAAAAAAAGCTGATGTAGAAATTAATAATGACATATCAGATAAAGGACTAGTGTCCAGAATCTATAAAGAACTTAGCAAACTCAACACCCAAAGAACAAATAATCCAATCAAGAAATGGGCAGAGGACATGAACAGACATTTCTGCAAAGAAGACATCCAGATGGCGAACAGACACATGAAAAAGTGCTCCATATCACTCGGCATCAGGGAAATACAAATCAAAACCACAATGAGATATCACCTCACACCAGTCAGAATGGCTAAAATCAACAAGTCTGGAAATGACAGATGCTGGCGAGGATGCGGAGAAAGGGGAACCCTCCTACACTGTTGGTGGGAATGCAAGCTGGTGCAGCCACTCTGGAAAACAGCATGGAGGTTCCTCAAAATGTTGAAAATAGAACTGCCCTATGACCCAGCAATTGCACTATTGGGTATTTACCCTAAAGATACAAACGTAGTGATCCCAAGGGGCACATGCACCCGAATGTTTATAGCAGCAATGTCCACAATAGCCAAACTATGGAAAGAACCTAGATGTCCATCAACAGATGAATGGATCAAGAAGATGTGGTATATATTCACAATGGAATACTATGCAGCCATCAAAAGAAATGAAATCTTGCCATTTGCAACAACGTGGATGGAACTAGAGCGTATCATGCTTAGCGAAATAAGTCAAGCAGAGAAAGACAACTATCATATGATCTCCCTGATATGAGGAAGTGGTGATACAACATGGAGGCTTAAGTGGGTAGAAGAAGAATAAATGAAACAAGATGGGATTGGGAGGGAGACAAACCATAAGTGACTCTTAATCTCACAAAACAAACTGAGGGTTGCCGGGGGGAGGGGGTTTGGGAGAAGGGGGTGGGATTATGGACATTGGGGAGGGTATGTGATTTGGTGAGTGCTGTGAAGTGTGTAAATCTGGTGATTCACAGACCTGTACCCCTGGGGATAAAATATAAGTTTATCAAAAATAAAGAATTAAAAAAAAAATGTGGTATGCACACACAAAGAAAATGATGAAAAAATAAAAGGAACTCAAGCTACTTGCAAAAACATGGATGGATCTTACCAATAAAATAAAAAAAAGCAAGAGTTGAAAAATCACATATAATATTTACATAAAGTTACGGAACCTGTAAAACTAAATTACATTGTTTAGAGGTGGACGAGTGTATAAACAAGTGTAAAAACTATAAGGAAAAGTAAGAAAAAAATCAAGTAAATAATATAAAATAATTCCTTTAGCATGGCTATGTTATCAGGTCCTAAAATAAAAGATTTATCTTTTAAAGATATATTTTTTGTTTGTTTGTTTGTTTGGGGGACTTAATTCTCTGTGAATTTCCCACCCTACTCTGATGTTTTATAAGAAATATCTTCAGCTTTTTTCCAAGTTAATGATAAGTTATCATATTTTTAATTGATAAGGGCATAAATAAACCAACTAAAATAATAGTTCTGGGATGAGTACATTATATCATAATATAAAACACTGTTCTATAATAATCTTCTAACATAATAATTTTATTTTAATTCCCAGAGTCAACAGTTATTTTCCAATGTTAAAAAGAGAGACATAAGCTTATTAGAGCTACAGTGATTGCCACCAGAACTAAACACACACATGCACATACATATTTACACAGACATATATATTAACATATACACACACAAAAACAATCAAAATAATTTGCCTTTGTGGGCTGAATAAGAATCTATTGTTTTTGCCAAAGGTTGTATTGATTATGTGACTTGATATTTATTTGTAGGACAAAATTTGATGATTTTTTTTATTGACAAGCTTCAAAAAAGGTAAGTTCTGGAGATCCATTGTACATTTTAGTAACTAGAACAATACTACTGTGTACTTAAAGTTTGCTAAGAGAGTAGATTTTATGTTAAATGTTTTTCCTACACACACAAAATAATGACTAAAAGAGGAAATGTTTGGAAGTGATGGATATTTATGACTTTGATTGTGGTGATGGTTTCATGGATGTATACTTATTCCCAAACTCATTGAGTTGTGCAGATTAAACATATGCAGCTTTTTACAGGTCAATCATTTTCAATAAAGGAATTTTAAAATGAAACAAAGCAGCAAAAACAAATAACAAAATGAAAATAATTTGGAGCATTTCAGACATATATGTGTATATATATATGAATGACATAAAGTCAGTTACCATACCTCAGATAACAAGCTTACTGTTTCATTCTGATATCATTATAACCAGCCTTACTTCCACTAGGAGTACAAATGCTCCATCAGTTTCATATTCTTGTATTTTTAGTATTCTGAAGATAAAGAACATATATACCCAGAAATGTGGTCTAGCAACATTTTAGGGTCATGATAGCACTTCAAATACATGTTTAGGTTGGTATCTTCGATTTCCCTTACATCTTCATGATACCAAGAAGAGTTGAATTAACTCTCAATTATTATGTAACAAGGTATCTCAAAATATCATGGCTTAAAGTAATATGGATAAATTGTCCCACAGATTCTATAGGTCAGGAATTGGGGCACAGCTTAGCTGAATGGATCTGGCTCAGGGTCTCTCACAAACCTGCAATCACTACCTTAGCTGGAGCTGAGGTTATCTCAAAACTAGATTCTAAGATGCATCCACTCTTCCCGGCTTACCTGGTCCTTGGAAGGATTCAATTCCTCAAAGATTATTGGGTAAGACCATCAGTTCATCATGGGGTGTTAACCAGAGGCCTCCCCACTGGGCAGCTCAAAACATGGCATCTGGCTTCCCTTGCAACAAAATAGCTAGAGAGTGAGAGAGGATAAGCAACCGAAGTCACGGTTTTTTATCAACTAAAACTGAAAGTGACATCCCGTCATTGTTTCTATTCATTAGATGATGGTCACTAGGTGTAGCCCATATTTCCTAGGAAGGGATGGAGCAAGGTCATGAAAACTAGCAATTGGGAATAAATGAAGGCAATCTTTGGGGCTATCTGCACATTTCAGAATACATATTAATCGCTCAATGAAGATAGTACTTTGAAAATATGTGCTATTCATCATTAATGCCATACAGTTTTGCTTTGAAAACATTTTTCCCAGTATTGAGAAGAAAAAACCCTGGCAAAGAGAGCACCATTCTCTATGATAGGTGGTTCCCCCAAGTGTTACTTCATTGAGTCCTTCACAGCCATCTTGAAAGTACTCTTTTTTTTTTCTCTATTATAGATAAGAAGAATACTGAGGCTATAAGTGCAATAATAAGCCCAGAAAATAAGAACTGATAAAGCATGGGCATTTTTTTTTAACTTTAATACTTTTGCATTAAACACAATTCTTTTCCCTTCTAATCACAGACATGATTCTAAGATTAGAAAAGCCTAGCAGTTCTATTTCTCTCTTCTGTTCCTCACTGTTACATTTCCAGATGTTTTCCCATGGAAAGCCAAAAATCTGCTGATGGACAGGAAGATGTCAGCACAGTGCTGTAGTATACAATTCTCAGGTAAAAATATTAACACTTTTCTCTCTCTACTTATTTCTATACAAAATTTATTCTGTTTCTGGCCACATTTATGCAATCTGAATGAAGCCTTTCATTGGAGACAACTTTTATTGCTGTTGTATGTCTTCCTCCTGCCTGCTGTTCTTCCCCATCTAGAAATAAATATTTTACTCACTTGGCCAACTGAACAAATATTTTATGTCTGACACAATATTTATACACATATTTTTTTTTCAAAAAACATCAGAAGTGTGAATTTAATGTACAGTAATATATTTGAGGTGCATTATGTCACCCCTTGAGGTGAACCAGGTTTCTAGTGACAAATGAAGGAAAGGACGATTTCAAGAAAACTACTCAAAACTTGGAGGTGAGGGGTACCTGGGTGGCTCAGTGGGTTAAAGCCTCTTCCTTCAGCTCGGGTCATGATCCCAGGGTCGTGGGATTCAGCCCCGCATCGGGCTTTCTGCTCAGCAGGAGCCTGCTTCCCCCTCTCTCTCTGTCTGCCTCTCTGCCTACTTGTGATCTCTCTCTCTCTGTCAAATGGATAGATAAAATCTTGGGAAAAAAAAAGTTAAAAAAAAAAAACCTTGGAGGTGAAAACTGTCTTGAAAGCAAATACCTGAGTTAGTAAATGAAGCACATTCCTTGATAAATATGGCTTATTTAAAAAGTCTGTGCACTTAAACTTATGAGTTAATGACAGGCTTAAGGATGGATGTCTAGTTAATCACCTCCTGGTGAACAGTGTTTTAGCATCCGGGAACATGTCTTTTGTGGAAATATGGTTTGATCTTTGGAGGTCTATAAAACCCAAGAAGGAGTCCTGGTACTGAAAGTTACAACTAATGAGCCCCTGAGAAGTTTGCTTAATATTTTCAAAACTTACATTCCTCAGTTACATATATATTTTTTTATATTTTGTAATGACCCAATGCATGTGTGCTACTTATTATATTGGGTAGCATGTAGTAAATGTCTTATTTTAAAACATTATTAATGTTACTAATGTTGATTCTCGTCTCCTCTTTATATTTTTGTTACTTTCCTCACATTATTCTCCAGGATTTGTTCTTTATACACTCACTTCTCATTCAAGAAATATTTATTAAGGACTTGCTAACTG
The DNA here is from genome assembly GCF_022355385.1 of Mustela nigripes. Lineage (NCBI taxonomy): Eukaryota > Metazoa > Chordata > Mammalia > Carnivora > Mustelidae > Mustela > Mustela nigripes. The sequence continues at coordinate 108,021,907 of NC_081559.1, forward strand.
ACAGGCACTCAGCTAGCTATCATTGATGTTGAATAATGCAGGCACCCTGTGTCATAAATATGACAGAAACTTACTTAGGAAAAAAAATGGCTGCACCCCATCCTCATCAACAGAAATTGACCTATTGAACTTTAACCCTTGAACATAATTATGAATAATTCAGAAGGAGCAAATGCAACAAATTGAAAACAGTCTTAAAGACAGTACATATTATCTAACTACATAAGTAATCACAATAATCATAAAATCTCAAATATCAATTGTCTAAACATATCAATTAAAAACTAAATTGTCACAGTG
>NC_081559.1:108027206-108035452 GCF_022355385.1 Mustela nigripes
GGTATTATGGAGAGCATGTATGGCATGGAGCACTGGGTGTGGTGCATAAACAGTGAATTCTGTTACGCTTAAAAGAAATTAATAAAAAAATATATAATTTTTTTTAATAAGCGAGATCAACTACATGTTGTGTATAATAAGTCCACCACTTTAAATATAAAGAATCAGATAAGTTAAAAATAAAGGAAAAGGCAAAAGTATACCATGGTAAATCCAATCAAAAGAAAGCTTAAGTAGTTATATTAATTTGATATGAAGCATACTTCAGCACAAGGAAGATTGTAAGAGATACAGTGAGTGATTATATAATGACAAATAAATTAGGTCTCCAGGAACACATAAAAATTGTAACCATGTTCATACTCCACAATAGAATCTCAAAATACACATGGCAAAAACAGAACTAAAAGGAGAAACAAATTCATAATCTCTGTCAGTAATTGACAGATCAAGCAGAAAATCAGTGAAAAGGAAACAGATGATTCGAAAAACCCTATCAATAAACTGCATTAAATTGACATCTATGGAATTGACCATCCAAAAAAAGCATAAACCACATTCTTCTCAAGTTTACATGGAACATCCATCAAGATAGACCATATTCTGGGACACAAAACACATTTTAACAAGTGCAAAGAGTGGAAATGATGCAAAGTATGTTCTCAGACTACAGTGGATTTAAACTAGAAATCATAACAGAAAGATAGCTAGAAAATACCCAACAATTTGAGAGTTAGACACACCTCCATAAAAACCACTTGTAAAGAAAGAACTTTAGGACAGATTTAAACAATATTTTGAATTAGATTAAAATAAAATATAATTTATTAATATTTGTGATATACATTTAAAGCAGTGCTTAAAGGGAGATTCATAGCATTAAGTATATATAACAGAAATAAGGAAGATCTAAAATTAAAATCCTGAGTTTTTACCTTAGAATACTAAAAATAGAGAGCAAATAAAATATATAGGAAGCAGAGAAGGGGAATAAAAAAGGTCAGAAATCATTAGAAATAAAAACAAGAAAACAATAGCAAAAATTAATAAAATGATATTTGGTTCTTTTAAAAGATCAGAAAGTTGATAAATCTCTAATAAGTCTATCCAAGAAAAAAATGAGAAAAGACAAAGGGTCTTGGGCAGTTGACCTTACCAAAGTTTTTTCAAGTAAGAAGAGTAATCATTATCATGTCAAGGTAATTGCCCCTGATAACCTGGAATGAGGTAGGACTGGTAATACAGAATGACTGCAGAAAGGAGTACGTGTGGAAGTCAGGTTATCAATTTGAGTGACCCTTGCACTTCTGTTTCTGAAATGTGAAATAAACTAGTGTTGCAACCATAGCCTGAGAAGAAAATGGTTACTAGACTCACACTGTTCCAAAATGAGGGTATCGCTCACACCACTAGGCAAACATCCAATACCAACAGAGACAATATATGAGGGCAAGGGCAATTTAGAATGTAGTGCAGGTAGAGGAATGAGAGGTCAGGCCATGTGACCAAGTGCAGTATTGGAAAGGTTATTCATCCCACCAAACTTTCTTTTCAATATCATCCTCAGAAAAGAAGACTTGCTAATATGCTGGGGAATCCTGCTCCCCAAATGTGTTTCGAGATGTGGAATCACATAAATAGGGTAAATAACAGAAATCAAAAATCTCTCTAGCGTTAACACTCAAGCAAAACTCTCCTTGGGCAGCCCTTGAGTGAGGAGTATGGAGATAGTAGTGTCTGGCCAGTTCTGTCCTAGTAGAACTCTTTTTCTGCACATTGGGATGCCCACCACCCTGATGTCTTCTTTTCCTACCTTTCTTTTCTTTTACAGATATTAAATCTGCATAATATTTTGGACAGTTTACATACCAAATTATGCTTCTTCTTGCTTTATTTTGTATCAGTAAGCCTCTTGCAATCTTAACTCTGTCATAGCATCTGCTTCCCAGGGGAATATGAACTAACACAACCTTTAAATAAGTACCAATAATGAAACTTATACTGAAGGGATTAATAATGAGCAAGGATACTCTCTATCCTTATGAATGACTTTCCCTTTTTTCAGGACTTTCAAAAAAAATCTTTAAAAAAAAAAGAGAAAGGAGAAACATTTTAATAACTAAGACAAAACTAGCAAAGCTTCTGAAACTATGACTACCTTATATTATCAAGGAATGGCAAAATTTTAGGCTTATGCCTCAGTGCTTAAAACTGATAACAATGGCAGCTTCTAAGATGGCAGAGGAGTAGCAGACTGAAATACATCAGGACCCAGAAGTTCAGCTTGATAGTTATCAAACCATTATCAAACCAAACTCAATAGGAGATAGAAGAGAAGAAGAGCAGCAATTCTAGGAACAGAAAATGGACCACTTTCTGAAAGGTAAGACATGTGGAGAAGTGAATCCAAAACAACAGTAAGATAGACCACAGGTGGAGGGGCCAGCTCTCACCTAGCAGTGGAGCAGTGGAGTTCAAAATCAGAACTTTTAGAAGCCTGTTCCACTGAGGGACAGTCACTCCAGAGACTAAGTGGAGGTGGAGCCCTCGTGTGTACAGTATGGTCTCAGGTTCTGCAGGGTCACAGAAAAATTGGGGGAGTCTGAGTGTGGCAGAGCTCCCAAGTATCAGAGCAGGTAAGCCGACTACAGAGAGAGAGCTGAGGAGTGAGCTGTCAGATCATGGTCACCTTAAACCATGATCCAAGGCACAGTCAAGCCAGTGCTCTTCAAGCAGGGACCCCACAAATGGCAGATCCAGAGAGACACCCTCCTTCCTCCTCCAGGAGTTGTGGCACAGGAACACACAGCAGGAATCTGCTAGGTTTGGAGACTTCAAACAGGGCTGTGTGCCAGAGATAGAAACACTCAGTCACAAGCCAAGTGAGCATGGAGTGTGGCCAGAGACCAGGGAGATGGGAGGGATTATCTGCTTTTCTCTGAGGGCACACTGAGGAGTGAGACCTTGAGCTCATGGCTCCTCTAGGCCAGAGGCTAGGAGGCCACCATTTATATTCCATCCTCCAGAGCTCTATGGAAAGTGTTCAGGGAGCAAACTGTACCTAGAGTGAACCCAAGCAGATTACTTAGCCTGGCCACTGGCAAGGGCAGTGCAATTCTGTCTCAGGCAAAAACTTTTGATACTGACTGCAATAGGCCCCTCCCCCAGAAGATCAGTAAGAACATCCAGCCAAGACCAAGCCCACCAATCAAGGAGAACAATGGAACTCCAGAGATAGGGGAAAGCAATTCATTGCTTTCTCCCCATGATCCTTAGCCTTACAAAGTTAAATTGTTTTAATTTATTTTTTTCTTATTCTATTTTCTTAATTTTCCTCTTTTAACATTTTTTAACTAGCTTATCTTAACAATACCTTTCTAAAAGAAATCTTTGTAAACCTTCATTGTTATAATCAGATTTTACTCCTTCATTGTATTTAACCTTATATATAAAAACTTTATATATATATAAATATACATATTTATTATTTATATATTATATAATTATATATTATAATATTATATTATAATATAATATATTATCAATTATTTTATATGTATTTATTATATATAAATATATATTTATATATCTAAACATATATATAAAACTTTATATATATATAAAGTTTTTCTTTATTTAAAATTTTGAGAGGTAGTTTCTTCTAAGAGACCAGAATACACCCAAAATCAAGTGGGGACCTCTGTTCTATTCAGCAGTCATATATATATATATATATATATAAAAAATTTTATTTTTTAATTTTTATTTTCATTTATTTTCCCTCTTTCTTCTCCCCCCCAGTTTTAGGTCTCTTATGATTTGGTTAGAGTAAATTTTTCTGGGGTCTTTGCCATCATTTTAGTATTTTATTTTCTCATGCATATATTCTTACTTGGATAAAATGACAAGGCAGAAAAACTCACCAAAAAAAAAAAAAAAAAAGTAAAAGAGGCAGTACCAATGCCTAGGAACCTCATCAATATGGACATTGGTAATGTCAGAACTAGAGTTCAGAATGACAATTCGCAAGGCACTGGCTGAGCTTGGAAAAGGCATGGAAGAAGTTAGAGAAACCATGTTGGGAAAAATAAAATTCTTTTCTGGAGAAATCTCACCAAGTTGAAATTTTTTAAAAAAGCCATTATTGAGGTGCAATAAAAAAGGGAGGTCTTAATGCTGGGATAAATGAGGCAAAAGAACGAATTAGTGATATAGAAGAACAAATGCCAGAGCATAAAGAAGTTGAGCAAAAGAGAGACAAACAGCTACTGGACCACAAGGAGAGAATTCAAGAAATAAGTGATACCATAAGATGAAACAATATTAGAATAATTGGGATTCCAGAAAAAGAAGAAAGAGAGGGGCACAAGGTATATTGGAGCGAATTATAGTAGAGAATTTCCCTAATATGGCAAGGAGAGCAAGTATCAAAATCCAGGAGGCACAGAGAATCCCCCTCAAAATCAATAAAAATAGGTCCACACTCCATCATCAAATAGTAAAACTTAAAAGTCTTAGTGACAAAGAGAAATTTCTGAAAGCAGCTTAGGATAAGAAATCTGTTACATAAAATGATAAAAACATTAAGATGGCAGCAGACTTACCCACAGAGACCTGGAAGGCCAGAAAGAACTGGCATGATATATTCAGCGCACTAAACCAGGAAAATATGCAACCAAGAATACTGTATCCAGCTAGGTTATCATTGAAAATAGGAGGAGAGTTAAAAAGCTTCCAGGACAAACAACAATTAAAAGAATTTGCAAACACCAAACAAGTCCTACAGGAAATATTGAACTAAGCAAAGAGAGAGCCTAAAAGAGAGAGCCTAAAATTAGTATAGTAGAAAGGAACAGAGACAATGTACAGTAACAGTCACCTGGCAGGAAATACAATGGCACTAAATTCACATCTTTCAATAGTTACCCTGAATGTAAATGGGCTAAATGTCCCAATCAAAAGACACAGGGTATCAGAATGGAAAAACAAAAAAGCAAAAACAAAAACCATTGATATGCTTTACAAGAAACTCATTTTAGACACAAAGACACCTCCAGATTTAAAGTGCAGGAGTGGAAAACAATTTACCATATTAATGGACATCAAGAGAAAGCAAAGGTATGGTTCCTTATACCAGATCAATTAGATTTTAAGCCAATAAGAGATGGGAAAGAACACTATATCATACTCAAAGGGGTCTGTCCAACAAGAAGATCTAGCAATTTTAAATATCTATGACCCTAATGTGGGTCAGCCAACTCTATAAACCAATTAATAACAAAATCAAAGAAACACATCAACAATAATACAATCATAGTAGGGGACTTTAACATGACCTGCACTGAAATGGACAGATCATCCAAGCAAAAGATCAACAAGGAAATAAAGGCCTTAAATGACACACTGGACCAGTAGGACTTCACAGATTTATTCAGAACATTCCCAAAGTAACAGAATACATATTCTTCTCTAGTACACATGGACAATTCTCCAGGATAGATCACATCCTGGGTCACAAATCAGGTCTCTTCTGGTACCAAAAAACTGAGATCATTCCCTGTATATTTTCAAACCACAGTGCTCTGAAGATAGAACTCAATCACAAGAGGAAAGTTGGAAATAACCCAAATACATGGAGGCTAAAGAGCATCCTACTAAAGAATAAATGGGTCAACCAGGAAATTAATGAAGAATTTAAAAAGATCATAGAAACAAATGAAAATGAAAACACAACTGTTCAAAATCTGTGGGACACTGCAAAGGCAGTCCTGAGAGGAAAGTATATAGCGATACAAGCCTTTCTCAAGAAACAAGAAAGGTGTCAAATATATAACCTAACCCTACACCTTAAGGAGCTGAAGAAATTACAGCAAAGAAAGCCTAAACCCAGCAGGAGAAGGGAAATAATAAAGATCAGAGCAGAAATCAATAACATAGAAACCAGAACAATAGAATAAATCAATGAAACTAGGAGCTGGTTCTTTGAAAGAATTAATAAGATTGATGAACCCCTGGCCATACTTACCAAAAAGAGAAGAGAAAGGACCCCAAATCATGAATGAAAGTGTAAAGATCACAACCAACACTAGCGAAATGCAAACAATTATAAGAACATATTATGAGCAACTATGTGCCAGCACATTTCACAATCTGGAAAAAATAAATGCATTCCTAGAAAGGTATGAACTACCACAACTGAACCAGGAAGAAATAGAAAACCTGAATAGACCCATAACCAGTAAGGAGATTGAAGCAGTCATCAAAAATCTCACAACAAACAAGAGCCCAGGGCCAGACGGCTTCCCAGGGGAATTCTACCAAACATTTAAAGAACAATTAATACCTATTCTCTTGAAACTGTTCCATAAGAACAGAAATGTAAGGAAAACTTTGAAACTCATTTTATGAGGCCAGCATTACCTTGACCCCAAAACCTGACAAAAACCCCATCAAAAAAAAGAATTACAAACCAATACCCTTGATGAAAACAGATGGAAAAACTCTCACCAAAATACTAGCCAATAGGATCCAACAGTATATTAAAAAGATTATTCACTACGACCAAGTGGGATTTATTCCTAGGCTCCAATGTTGGTTCACAAATCAATCAATGTGATACATTACATTAATAAAAGAAAGAACAAGAATCATATGATACTCTCAATAGATGTTAAAAGAAAGTATTTGATGAAGTACAGCATCCTATCTTGATAAAAACTCTTCAAAGTATAGCGATAGAGGGTATATACCTCAATATCATCAAAGCCACCTATGAAAAACCCACAGTGAGTATCATCTTCATTGTGGAAAAACTGAGAGCTTTTATCCTGAGGTCAGGAACATGGCAGGGATGTCCATTATCATCACTGCTATTTAACATAGTACTAGAAGTCTTAGCCACAGCAGTCAGACAACAAAAAGAAAGGAAAGGCATGCAAATCAGCAAAGAAGATGTCAAACTCTCAGTCTTTGCAGATGATATAATACTTTATGTGGAAACCCAAAAGACTGCACTCCAAAACTGCTAGAACTCATACAGGGACTCAGTAAAGTGTCAGGATATAAAATCAATGCACAGAAATCAGTTGCATTTCTATACACCAACAAGACAGAAAAAAGAGAAATTAAGGAGTCAATCCCATTTAAAATTACACCCAGAACCATAACATACCTAGGAATAAACCTAACCAAAGAGGCAAAGAATCTGTACTCAGAAAACTATAAAGTACTCTTGAAAGAAATTGAGGAAGACACAAAGAAATGGAAAATCGTTCCTTATTTATGGCTTGGAAGAACAAATATTGTGAAAATGTCTATGCTGCCTAAAGCAATCTATACATTTAATGCAGTCCCTATAAAAATGCCATCATTTCTTTTTCAAAGAAATGGAACAAATAATCCTAAAATGTATATGGAACTAGGAAAGACCCCAAATAGCCAGAGGAATGTTGAAAAAGAAAGCCAAAGTTGGTGGCATCATAATTCCAGACTTCAAGTTCTATCACAAAGCTTTAGTCTTCAAGACAGTTTGGTACTGGCACAAAAACAGACACATAGATCAATGGAACAGAATAGAGAGTGTAGAAATAGACCTTCAACTCCATGCTCAACTACTTTTAGACAAAGCAGGAAGGAATGGCCAATGGGAAAAAAAGACAGAGTGTTCAACGAATGGTATTGGGAAAATTGGATAGCTACATGCAGAACAATGAAACTGGACCATTTTCTTATACCACACACAAAAATAGACTCAAATGGATGAAAGACCTCAATATGAGAAAGGAATCCATCAAAATCCTTGAGGATAACATAGGCACCAACCTCTTCGACCTCAGCTGAATTAACTTCTTCCTAGGAACATGGCAAAAGGTAAGGGAAGCAAGTGCAAAAATGAACTATTCAGACTTCATTAAGATCAAAAAAGATGGAGCACCTGAGTGGCTCAGTGGGTTAAGCCTCTGCCTTTGGCTCAGGTCATGATCTCAGGGTCCTGGGATTGAGCCCCACATCCAGTTCTCCGCTCAGCAGGGAGCCTGCTTCCCCTCTCTCTCTTTGCCTGCCTCTCTGCCTACTTGTGATCTCTGTCAAATAAATAAATAAAATCTTAAAAAAAAAAAGAATGGGAGAAGATATTTGCAAATTACATATCAGATAAAGGGCTAGTATCCAAAATCTGTAAAGAACTTATTAAACTCAACACCCAAAGAACAAATAATCCAATCAAGAAATGGGCAGAAGACATGAAT
>NC_081559.1:108035552-108056062 GCF_022355385.1 Mustela nigripes
CTTGTGATCTCTGTCAAATAAATAAATAAAATCTTAAAAAAAAAAAGAATGGGAGAAGATATTTGCAAATTACATATCAGATAAAGGGCTAGTATCCAAAATCTGTAAAGAACTTATTAAACTCAACACCCAAAGAACAAATAATCCAATCAAGAAATGGGCAGAAGACATGAACAGATGTTTCTGCAAAGAAGACATCTAGATGGCCCACAGACACATGAAAAAGTGTGTCTGTGGGCCATCTAAAAATAGAAATACAAATCAGGGAAATACAAATCAAAACCACAATGAGATATCACCTCACACCAGTAAGAATGGGCTAAAATTAACAAGTCAGAAAATGATAGATGTTGATGAGGATGTGGAAAAAAGGGAACCCTACTACACTGTTGGTGGGAATGCAAGCTGGTGCAGCCATTCTGGGAAATAACATAGAGGTTCCTCATAATTTGAAAATAGAGATACCCTATGACCCAGCAATTGCACTAATGGATATATACCCTAAAGATGAAAATATAGTGATCTGAAGCAGCATGTGCACCAAAATGTTCATAGCAGCAGTGTCCACAATAGCCAAACTATGGAAAGAATCTAGATGTCCATCATAAGATGAACAGATAAAGAAGATGTGATACACACACACACACACACACACACACACACACACACACACACAATGGAATATTATGCAGCCATCAATAAAAATAAAATAAATGAAATAAAAAAATAAATGAAATCTTACCATTTGCAATGATGTGAATGGATCTAGAAGGTATTATGCTGAATGAAATAAGTCAATTAAAGAAAGACAACTATCATATGATGCCCTGATATGAGGAAGTTGATAGGCAGGGTGGGGGGTTTGTGGAGTAGGGAAGGAAAAAAATGAAACAAGATGAAATCATCAGAAGAGAGACAAACCATAAGAGACTCTCAATCTCACAAAATAAACTGAGGTTTGCTGAGGGTTGTTGGGTTATGGACATTGAGAATGTTATGTGATATTGTGAATGCTGTGATATATGTAAGTTTGACAATTCACAGACCCATACCCCAGGGGCAAATAATACATTTTATGTTAATAAAAATAATTAATAAAATAGCTGATAACAAGGCTCTTAGAATTTTTGTTCCACAAGTAAGTGAAAACTTATAATAGTTGACTTTCTCTACTTTACTTATTTCAGTCAGCATAAACTCTTCCAGTCCCATCCATGTTGGTGGAAAAGTTGGGTATTCATCCTTTCTGATGGCTGAGTAATATTTCATTGTATATATGGGACCACACCTTCTTTATCCAATCTTCTGTTAAAGGACGTTTGGGCTCTTTCTACATTTTGGTTATTGTGGTCATTGCTGCTATGAGCATTGGGTTGCATATAGCCCTTCTTTTTACTACATCTGCATCTTTAGTGTCTACGAAGCATACTGAGGATTTTAGAGAGGAGGGAGTATGGGGAATGTATTGAATGGGAGATGAGTATTAAGGAGGGCATGTATTGCATGGAACACTGGGTGTTATATGTTAACAATGAATCATGCAACACTACATCAAAAACTAATGATGTACTGTGTGGTGACTAACATAGCACAAATTAATAATAATAATAATAATTGCATTTTTGTTTGAGGGACAATAACATAAAGCTTTAAATCAAAGAAGGCAGAGATAGAAATAGAGAAATAGATGCTAGAGAGATGAGAGATGGTAGATAGATAATAGAGGATGGGGGAAAGAGTAGAGGGAGGCAAAGAGAAGTACAGAGACATATGAAGAGGAGAGTTTATAGTCATAGATATACATACATATATAGATTTTTTGGCTACAGAGGATGAGAGAAACACAGCACCTTTATAATCATGCTCTATAGGTAGAATTTATTTTTTAAAGCAAGGAAGTAATGTTATTATTCCACTAAATTATTGCCATGTGAAATCATCAAGTTGGGTAGGCCATAAACTTTTACCTTCTCACAATAAAGGCATTCTATCAATTTATCATCAAAATATTTATTGGACCTGCTCTTCCTCTCAATTGCTTCTACATCTGTCTTAACCAGGTCTTCATTACCTTACACTGGGATCCCTGAAATAGCCTTCTATCTACTGTCCTCTCTCAAATACTATTCCTTTCAAAACAAATTTCATATAATGAGTGTTTTTTTTTTGTTTTTGTTTTTTTTTTTTGGAAACACTAAGGTGACTGTGTCCTTCAACAGCCAATAACCTATCAATCCTTCATTCCTCCAGCCCTGTACCATAGAGCATCTTTTTCTTCATATTCCCTGCAAGATTATGTTTCTCCTCTCTGGAATGTTTTCTTTACAACCACCATACCCTCCCATCGTTTTTCCCTTCCAAACAAGCACCCCCATTTGTTTTCCCCAGGCTAAATCCTATTACATAATTAGTACCCAGCTCAACTATCATACTCTCAGAAGCTTCTCTGGCCCCCATTCTGTATGATCTCTCAGGTCAAGGAGCTTAAGGACTAAAGTTAAGGAGTCCCTGAGCACACTATGCTATTCAATACATTGCCACATTGTATTGGAACCTTCCTCCTATGTGTTTATATCCCCTTCCATTCTATAACTTTCATTCATAATTCTTTCTGCTTTCTGCTTTCATTCATAATTATTGGCATAACGTGGAGGGGGGTCTTTAGTACATGTTTATTGAGTTGAGTTGTAACTTTCATTAAACTTCAATGAGTTATCAAACAGAAAATTTATCAATATCCATTGATTATAAAGATTCCAAAACATTAACTGCCATTTGGAAGTAATGTTATCCCCAGGAAATGCTGTTTTTTACTCTGACAGAGTGACTGTCACTTCCTACTACTTTACCTCTATAACTTTTACCTCAGCCATCAGACACACTAATATTCCATTTTAATCTATATGTTTGCATTATTAGCTCCCTATTGGACATAATGAAATGAACTATTTCTTGTGCTTTTTTCCCCCTTGAGATGAACTGTTTCTTCCTCATTTCTACATATTCATGATTTTAGCACAGTGTCTTACATATACTAGACTCTTAATAAATGATTTATTTAAATTGATAAATCTCAGTCATTTTAGCCATGTTAATAGGAAACATTTTGAGAAGATATAAGAGGTAGCATTATCCACTGGATGCTTTGCTACTCTCGGATTCCAGGGACTTAATTTCTGATCTTCATAGGTTGATTTTTTTAGAATAATTTGTTTGGAGATTTCCTCCAAATAGAGTTGTTATAAAATGAAATAAAATATTAATTTAAAATATGTCTTGAATGCCAAAAGTTCTGTTAAAATGCAAAATTTTGAGTGGTACCAGACTAATTTTTATCATCATAATTGTCTCCATGGTTAGTATCACGTTTGTTTTAAATATCTACGCTGAGCTGTATTCCTAGTGCTTCTGTGAAAAGCCTTTGAAAATGTGAGTAGAGTATTGTATAGCAGCACAAGCAGAAACTGATTGAAATTCAATCATTTGGAAGGATATCTGTTATTTTCCTCTGTTGTTTTGCTTTATCCTCTGAGTGCTTGCCCAATTTCCTCTTCAGTCCAGGAGCATAACTTTTGTGACCTCAAAGATTCCTCTGAATGGGAAATTTGTCTGGGGAGAACCTACACCTGCACCTACCCTCCAGGGTAGGAGCAGATCAGAAATTAATTGCACTCCAGTCAGTGCCGTGAATCTGGAGAGTCAATTTCCCAGCCATCTGAATTACGGATTAGGCACTAGGATGGCTGGGACTTTGTATCTAGTCTGTTATAGTGTTTCTCTTTCCTTCCATACCATCAATTTGAAGCCAATCAAACCTTGAGATTAAATTTATCATTTTTTTATCTTGGAATGCACACTTCTTGAATTTTTACTGTGAAGTTTATATGCCTTTATACAGTTCACAGGTTTGTGACTGTAGGTTTTTCTTGCCTCTGTGATTCACCCCATTACTGTTAATATTTCTATTCTCAAACAAAAATATACAAGTGCCCAAAAAACCCTCTCTTGGCATTTATAGCTTCCAAATAAACAAATCTATCAAGACTCGCATCACGTTTTTTTTTTTTTTTTTTTTTAATTTATAAACACAACTTATTCTATTCTGGATTTTCTCTTGGCAGCTGCTATATCTTTACTGTTTTCTGGGGGGGCTTATTATATATATATATATATATATATATATATATATCCATATTTATTTGACCACTTTAAGTTCCTCCCACTTTAGAAATAATTTTTTTTCATTGGAATGCCCATCAGATAAAATATTTCCTACCAGACATATATTTACTCAAGTTGCATTAGAAAAGTAAATTTGTGTCATATTGCAGACCTTAAAGAGATGCCAGCTGCAGTAAATCCCTGTCAAGAATCTTGCAGCTTTTGTGTTAAATGGTAAAATATATGATACAGTATGTTCTTCTTACTAGTTAGTGGATAGCCCTTTAAAACAATCCAGAATTATTTTCTTTAGGGAAGATGTCATACATAAAAGCAATGTAGCCTTTGATTGGCACCTCTTCCCTTAGCCCGTTTAAATGAAGATGTGTATGGGGAACACACAAATGTCAGTCATGGCTAGGTGGTTTTCATTCACCCTGACATTTCTTCCTAGCCCCTTTGTTCTTATGCTTCCTCTGACACTGTTTAAGTATGAACTATCAAACATTTTTTAGTATATGTGACTTTATAGTCCTGTATGAAAATAGATAATAATTGTTTCCATTACATTTTTATGTAGCAATATAACTCAACTGACTACGGTCTGCTTAGAGTCATATGATGTTAAATAATGAATTATGACAGTGAACTATTGAATGTTTGGAAATTGCTGTCTGAAATTAATGTAATTTTCCTTGAGATCTCTAAACATTGATTTTCTTTTTTCTTTAAGTGCCGTAATCCTCTGGTGTGACTCATTCTTATAATAGTTTTATGTATAAAATCAAAGGTCTCTGAACTTTCTGGTTGCCAGGATAGATCCTGGGGCATTCTATCCCTTTTCTTGATCACTGTTTTTGAATTTTTTGCAGTTTTTGTGTACTCTACTTTCATATTTCCAGATATAGAAGGAGAGTTGGAAAGCACTGGTTTCCCTGAAGATAAGATTAAACCGGGAATCCAGTAACATTTATTGGAATGCAATGTGAATAATAACATCCCAAATAATTTACAAAATTTAAAATCAGAGAAGTCCACTTATTATGTGAGGTAATCAAATTATTGGTCAGCTCAAGTAATTCAGATTTTTAAAGTTTATTTTATTATTTTAAAGATTTATTTGTTTATTTTTAGAAAGAAAGCAAGAGCAGTAGGAGGGGCAGAAGGAAAGAGGATTTCAAGCAGATTCCTTGCTGAGTACAGACTGCCAGGACCCTGGACTCATGAACTGAGCTGAAATCAATGAGTCAGCCATATAACCGACTGAGCCATCCAGGAGTTATGATTCAGGCTTTTTATTTTAGATTCAATATTTATAGATTATGTTTATAAAGGGAAACATGATAAAGGTATGGTATCTTAGTTTCTAAGGGTTTAGCAAAATGTTAATAAAGACATTATTTCCCTAGACAAATGTTTCTTCTGTCTTTCAGAAATAAATTTTCTGTATTTGAAGACAAATCTCAAACCAATGGGCCATGACAGAGATCTGTACCACACAGTCAGCATTACCTTAGGTCAGGCATTGATTCTGTTATTGTCTCCATCAGCTGTGTGACTGGACAAAAAGCAAATCATACAAACAATTTTTGAAACTGTAATGAATATATTGTAGGTACCACAGCTTCAGCTTGTGGCCATTCTTTTGCCTCCATGGTAGCCATTAGCTTTGTCCATCTAGGAATGTCCCATAAAATAGTAGCATTTCCTGTAAATAAATATGCAATAGCCAATAATGGAATTTCAACCTCATAAGTTTTGCTTCTGAAACACATTAATCCCCAAACCACTCATCTGTCAATTTTTTCTCTGAGATTACACATGGAATGCTATCTGGAACGAGGACCCCAATTGTTAATAACAGTTATTCCGGAATGGTGGAATTTAGATTTGCATTTTTTCCATGCTCTTATTTGAAGTTTCTTGTTTTAATTTACTTTTTCTAAAATAAATGCATTTCCTCTTTGCATGGCCAAAAGAAGGGAGGAAGCTTCTTCAGGCCTAAAAGGATTATGTTATTTTTATTTATTGTTTTTAGAAAGATATATTCCGTCTCCTGTTTTCGGATCTAAATTCTGTCTCACACTCTCATCTCACTGATGCAACCGTTAACCAAATTCTGTGCATGTGTTAATTGTGTGTGTTTGGATATTGTTGATTTTTTATTTTTCCATGAGACAAAGAAATAGAAAACCTGGGTATTTGTGGATGGTCTTCAGTAACTGAATTACTCCTATGTGAACCTTATAGATGCTAATTCATTGCAAAGATTCAATCATGTATCTACCTCTCTACTCTCCCACAGCGGACTTTATAAATTAAGGATAAACACAGTCTGAATCCATTTTAGCAGAGAGTTTCAGAGATATGCTGCAATCTGTTATAGATGAAAGACAAGGTAAAACATGTGTGCCAACTTGGATCTACAGATCCAAAACCCAATTCCATGGAATGACACATAATCCTTCTATGATCTGGCCCTTACCTCTTGTTCTGACTTCATCATTAATGATTGTCCTTAATTTACCATGCCAGAAAATTTTTGCTAATATATGCTGTTTTTTTACACTATGCCACTTCACATGCTATTTTCTTTCCATGGTTTGTCTTCAGCCAACTTTTGCTCAACAGGAGACTTCAGTTTCATCCTTTTTTTCAGCTCAAATGTCAACTCTTATAAAGCTACATTGACATTCCATGCAGTGTTAAATCTCTTCTTGGTTCATCCAAGGTGCCAAGTACATGCCTTATTTTTATCATCTATTTCTCTGTTATACTTTTGTTTGTTTTCTGGACTAAACTGTGAAGTACTACAGGTCAAAGTTGGGTTCTGTTCATTTCAAGATTCCTAGTACTTAGCAAACTTCTTGGAATCAAATAGATATCATATTAGAATGTGACTAAAGAAATAAATCATCAAACTTCATTCTTAATGTAAATATTAAAAGCATCTTAAGAAAAGTTTAAATATTCTGACTCATGCCAATTAGTCAGGATAAGCTGAATAATGCTGTAGAAACAAAGAACCTCCTATCTCAAAGCTTTACTTCCTACCCATGCAAAATCTGCCATAGATAGTAACAGCTCTCTAGACCATCTATCTTCTCAGGGATCCAGGAAGATAGTAACTCCATTACACCATGGCTTCAACCTCTGGAACCTGTGTGGTCTCCTGGTTGACGTAACAAGGGAAAATAGTGTAGAAGGGTAACATATAATCCATGAAAAGTTTGAATCCAGAAACGATATAGTACATGCATGCTCAACCTCCTCAACTGGAATTAGTCACATGGCTGCACCAAACCAAACGTGGGAGGGGAAGTGTAATATTCCTTCTGCCCAGAAGAAGAGGTTACTCACCTGTGGGTACTTATTTTCACTCTGAATGCAAAAAGGGTGTGACTTTCTTAATTTGAAAGATGAAATACAAATGGATTATGAGTATAAACAAAAAATATACTACTATTAATCCATTGTTATAAATAGAATCTGCCCTGTGGGATACCAACTGCATTGAACAAAGGGCGAGACTGTTTTAGGATCCTGTAAAATAATAGGACACCCAGGTGTGCATGGGATTTTAAAAAAAAAAAGGAAGAAATACAGCTACTGCCTATGGCAATGATTTATTGGGGTGACTTAGCTTTGAGAAGAGGTGAGTGAGTAAGGAACTGTAACTATCTTCAAATTACTAATGCTGTTTCAGATGAGTGGACTTGTTGCCTCAGAAAGGACTAAGCATAGGCGATGTGAAAAAGTTTATTTCTGCAGGTGTTGTAGAATATCCTAACAAGGGAGAAATAAAATCTATTTAGTGGTTCATCAATTTTCTGATTCAGATGTAGTATAGTATTGTAGAATGTATGCTTATTAAGTCCTCAAGGTTCTATACGTGGTTCTGTCAGAAAATGCCTGAATAATCTTTTATAAGTTATCCCAAGCACTCTGTGCCTTGATTTATTAACCTATAAAATACAGGAAAAATCAAACACATGAGTTCTCAGATCTCTTCCAGTTCCAAAAGCTTTTAAGTCCTATAAGTCATGCATTCATTCATATAGCCTTCCATAAAGATCAGGTGCAATAATTTAGTTCCAAATACTTAACAAAATGATCCTGGTATCACTCCAACATCACCTTTCACCTCCTCTCTGTTTTCACACTGCCTTTTTCTTGATGTACCTTCTTCCTTTGAAAGGTTACCAGGTGTTGAACACGCTTGTTAAAGTTGTTAGTGCCCAATTGAAACATTTTCCTTGATGCAATCAGAATAAATGAAAGGACATTTAAATAGGGAGAAATTGAAAGTGTGCAGCTGCCCAGATAATGTATTGTTGGCATGAAATATGAACTTATCCTTGGGATTCTCCAGAGCTATAGTCATGTCTTGGTAATAAAACTCAAAATAATTCAAGATAGAAATTATTTAGCTCTGATTCTATCTATATTCAAAATACCAAGTTGATTTATTTCACATGAGACCATATGAAAAAGCAGTGATATTAACACGACTTTTTCATATATTCCAGTAGTCTATGTAATTTAATTTATGAAGAGAAGATTTGGTATCTTTATGTTGCCATAGAACATTGTAGAGGTTTTTCTACTTTCTTCTTCCAAACTATAGGTTTTTCTTTACCATATATATTGGTCCCTGGAAGAAGACAAAAATCCAAAATACAAGAAAACTGTGTAAATTTTGTTTTCACCTAAGGTCTAGAATTTGTTTCCATGGCCTTATTTCATGCAAGCTTAATTGCTGAAACTGGAACTTGTGGTTTTTGAAAGCTAAACAGGAAATAAGGGACAGCCAGATACAATCCTCAGAAAGACAATGGGACCTTTAACAATTGAATACTATGAACTAAAAGGCAAGTTTGGGGTACAGGGGGAAGTGACATATGTGCTTCTGAGGACATGGAGGTACTATCTAACCTTCCTTCTGACTGTTCTGCTCATGTATCTTAGTTTGAGCAATTACAGTAAAAAATCATAGACTTGGTGGCTTAAACAGCAATCATTATTTTGCATAGTTCATAAATCCAAGATCAAGATGCCAGTCAATTTTGTTTCTGTTAAGAACCAGCATCATGTCTAGCAGATGACCGCCTTTACACTGGGTACTTAGATGGCCTGTCTTTTTTTATAACTAACTATATGAATCCTTACCAGGAGGTCTTCCCCTCATAACCTAATCACCTCCCCAAGCCCCACCTTCTAATATCATCAAACTGGGCTCAGATTTCAATGTGTGAATCTGGGGGCCAAACAGTCTGTATCATTATGTCCATCAACAACAACAACAACAACAACAACAACAACAACAAAACTCTGTTCTCTCTCAAACAGTCCAGAAAACCAAGGTATCAAACCAAAGGATTCTCTTGGAGGCTTGACTTTTCATATGCCCTATGCATCAAAAACCATGCTCACCTGTGTTTTGGTTTTGTAGTCCTGGGGCTCAGAGGTGACTCCAGAGATACATTTCATGACTCAGAGGAGGCAACCAAGTTTTTAGGTCTGTAATCATGTAGAAGACAGTGTCATGTAGCATAAAGAGAAAGAACTTTGCAAAAAAGAAATAAAGTTTTCAAAATGTGAATTTCCATATAGGAGTTGTATAAACTTAAATGGTAAAGTTTCTGAGCCCCCTTTGCTCATTTTGTAAGATTATTGCAAAGATGTGTTGTTTTTATCTTTAGTGTGACTGAGTCCAGCCCACGCAAAGCTATTAGAAAACTCCTGAGGCAGATATTGTCAGCAAACCACCTTGAGGACACAAGGAGGATGGTAAAGAAACAAAGAGTAGGCATTCTCTGAAGGCTCAGCTAAAATAAGGGGATCCACGTTTCCTAATGACAGTTGCTGAGCTGTTCTGGAGAAAACCAACTTTGGAAGTTGTATTAAGTACACAGACATGACTTTAAGGGACAGCTATTTTGCTGCTTCTTTTTCCAAGGTATACCCATATTAATGCATCTACCCATTCCAGTTTTTATGTCATTCCCTCATTTCATCATTTTAACCTGGATTGTTATGCACAGATCTGGAGCCTACGCCTCTGAAGATTGAAGAGACACCTCAGTCTTCTTCTAATAGCTTTGGTTTTGGAGGGTGGGGAGGAAAGGGAGGGGAATTCTGTGGCCAGGATAGCCTGCTGAGTTTCCTTCCTCATTTCTGGGAGACACAGAACCATTTCTCTCTATCTTTCTTCTCTGATCAGTAATTACTCAAATTCAATAGAGAGTCTGCACTCCATTTAATTAACTCACAAATCAAAACTGATCCCAAACAAAGCCATCATATTTACAAGGTGATTTTTCAAAACCTCTTATATATCTTCATCTAATTATTAATCTAAGTAATATCAGTCAATTTCTAACACAGATGGTAGTATAAGAACAACATATTCCATCTGGACAAACCAGATGGGCAAATGGGATTAAAGTTATGCAGATAGAAATTAGGAGCTTTAAGAAAAAAAATTCCTGACTCTTTTTTTTTTAAGTGACAGCATAGTTCCCATCAATGATAATATCTGTCTTCTAATAAAAGAACACTACAATAGAGAAACCCAGTTCCTATTACTGAATTTGTTCCCAAATTTAGAGTTGTAAAAATTAATGTTGTATTAGAAAAAATGTTAATATAAGTTTAGGGAAATGGCTATCTACATAAATGAGATATATAGACATTTATATAAGTTTAGGGGTATAAATATGTAATTTGAAAGGTGTAGATAAATTAAATTAGACATATTGATATTTATATGTTTAAGAGCATTGATATTAATTTAAATTAGGAGCATAGCTATCTATATGAATTTAGAGGTGTAGCTATCTATATAAGCTTAGGACTGTGGATAGTTATATAGGGCTGGAGACATAGAAGCTATTTAAATTAAGAGTACAAATATGTATTTAAGTTACAGGTACAAATTCTTTATAAGTTTAGGAAATAGATAATGATGTAAGTTAGAAACATAGATATTTATGTAAATATTGGAATTCACATTTCTTTATAAGTTTAGAGATGTAGGTATCTATGAAAGAGTATGGGTACAGATGTCTAAATTAGCTGTGTAAAAATCTATTTAAACTAGAGTGTAGATGTCTATATAATTTCCATTCTATCTCTATAATTCATGAGTGACATCTTTGACCACTGACTAAAAAGGTATAAGTTATTTTTATGTTTATTATCTAATTATATTAGGATCTCTGATAATAGACTTTCTTATGGACAATGAACTGATTATCATTTCTCAAAAATTAATAGTTGGTCTTTCCAGCACAGACTTAATTTAGTGCCAGTTATGGTCTGTTATTATGGACTTTATAATCAGACAGATCTAAGGTCAAGATTTTTTTCTGCATCACAGTAGGTATGTAACTTGCTTAACTAATCAGTCAATGAAAAATAGTTGGTTGAGGGGTGCTTGGGTGGCTCATTTTGTTGAGGATCTGACTCATTGATTTTGGCTCAGGTCATGGGATCAAGCCCTATGATAGGCTCCACACTCAGTGGGGAGTCTGCTTCAGATCCTCTCTTTCTCTCCCTCTTCCTTTGCCCCTCCCCCACCCCTGCACTCCCACTTTCTCTCTCTCCAAAATAAATAAATAAATCATTTTTAAAAAGAAAGGAAAAAATTATTGATTTTAAAGATGAAATAGCATAATGTGAGAATTTCTAGTGGATTTTGACACTAGAATTATCTCAGAGACTCTTAAATTGGTTTGGGATAAACATAGCCTTGGTAAAACCTATGATGCTTTGGGTTTCTCTTGTGAAATTCATACATATATTTTGAAGAAGACATCCAGGTACACCAGAGATAGAACATAAATAATTCCTAATAAGGAAGAACTAACAGAAGTTCCTTCAGCTCTTAGTAGACAGGAGGCTAAGATGGCAAAAAGAGTAGGTCAAAAAGATGAGAAGTAAAAGTCATTCTTCTAATGAATTCAAACTCTTTTATCTCAAGTAGCATCCCTGAGTTTTTAAGTCATCTACTAAGGTGATAGTAAAGATTATAGTAGCTTATTGAGTTAAGACTTTACTAGACTTCTACAAAAAAAAATAACAACAACAAAGAAACTTTAAAAAACCAATATCACCATGGAGTGGGGGGACAGACTTTAGCCAGATGTTTGGTGGTCTTGAGGTGGGCACAGGGGGAGAGGACACAGATACCAATGCATTCATTGTGTAACCCTTGTAAAAGCAAATCTCCACATACAGTATATCTTCTTTCATCTGCTGTGATGACACACAGCACATATTAATTTACCCATTTTGTGAATGAGAAATTAAAAATCACATGAATTAAGTAACCAACCTCAGATTACACACCTAGTAAGTAGGAAAAGCAGGGAGGTAAATCCAGCCGGTATGCCTCCAACTCCCAAGTTCTATATATAATATTTCAAAATCTGCTGAGCAATGTTTGTCTCCATGAAAAACTGTTCAAATATTTTCTTGACTATATTGATTATTTTTTCTTTGCTGGATACT
Source organism: Mustela nigripes (assembly GCF_022355385.1). Taxonomy (NCBI): domain Eukaryota; kingdom Metazoa; phylum Chordata; class Mammalia; order Carnivora; family Mustelidae; genus Mustela; species Mustela nigripes. The sequence goes on from NC_081559.1 coordinate 108,048,228, forward strand.
TTTACTTGAAGCCAAGTTCCCGCAGATATCCTTACAGATAGGCTAGGGTAAATTTTCACAGGCCTGTTTTTTCCTGTGGTATCTTTCTGTTTCTTAGATATATACAGTTCTGTAGTCCACTGGAATAGATGCAGTAGACTTGTAACTCTCAGACTCATAATCCCAAACAGGACTTTGTGGCCAAGAAATCATGCTCTCATTTTCCTCTTGTTCTGTCCATGTACCCATGTTATGATTTTCTATAGTATGCTATCTTGTAAAGGCTCAATAAACATTCCTCATAAAACAATTCTTATATCCATTCTATTGGTTTTGGGACATTATTAAATCCATCAGGAATGTATGTGAATATAAGAATTGTATAGGGTTAATAATGTATTTTATTTCATCAATGAAGGTTCATGTAAGTTTTTGGCCAACATAACTTATTTACTCAAGTCATCCTTTAACATTGCTTAAATATTAGATTCTATTCTCTCTTTTTCATTTCCAATCTTGATTTTGGCTCTCAAGATTTCTCTCATTTTTTTAATGACATTTCCTTATTTTATTAAATCAATCTGACATGTAACATTGTGTAAGTTTAAGGCATACAGTATGTTCAGTATGTTAATTTTATTCATTGTTTTATTATAATATAACAAGTTTCACTCACATTTTTATAATAAATCTCTTGTTTTCAGTTCTACCCCTTCCAAACTACACTCTAAATGGCTTTAATGGTGAGATTTTTGAAAGGCAAATGTTATATATCAGTTTCTCAGGCAATTCTTGAACATGTTTTGATTCCTGACAAGGTAAAATTGATATTATGTGCATGACATTTATGCAGCATCCCTGATTGGCTTCTTTCCACTGTCCCCAAACATATTGTACTGAGGCGAGCTGTAGTTAATCACTACATGCTTTCTCAAGTTTCCTTTCATTTGGACACTAACCCTCATGAATTTGGACACTCTTCCCTTCTTTTTTTAATTTGAATAATTCTAACCCATGCCTTACCCCAGCTTTAATATTAATGGTAAAACCTGTTGACCCATAAACTTTGGGTTCCTTAGTTCTATATTGACTTAGTTCTACATCCTAGGGGATTTTTGCTCAGTTTTCCTTAGGCCTGATGGGTGGGCTCTGGGTGAAGCACACACATTAACTGAAAATTATTGAGAGAATACCATACCACTTGGTACATAGCTATTTCCCCAAGCCCTACAAGTGACTCACCATGATAACCTAGGCCTACACAGCCAAGTGAGAAAGAATATAATCTATTGTCCCAGGATATGTCACATTGCCCTCAAATCCAACTAAATGAAGCTTCCATACCCTTATTTTATGATACAACTGGTAGGCATTCTGTATGGTCCATATCTGTGCCATACCATTATTTATCAACCCTGTCTCTACCGTAGCACTCAATATACTTTTAAAAAATGGGCTTATTTGTCAATCTTCTCAAAGTAGCTTTAAGTACTCTGAAGAAAGTATCTTTATCATATTCACTTTATGACCAGCATCTAGAGACATGTATAGCAAAATTTGGTAATTAATGAATATTTTATTAGTGATTAAATGAATGAAAGAAAGAATGAATAAAATTTATGTCCAGTATAACTATCAAGTACTGGCTCCACTGAAAAGCCCTTTGCCAAATACAATCATACAAAGCTGCACAGAGCAAAATTGATGCCTATCTTAAAGCAGACATCTTGTCAATTTTTTATTGTTTGGGAAAAAAAAATATATATATATATATATATGACAGATAAAATCTGAATTCCTAATTAGGTGAAATGGAAAAAAATGCCTCGTATCAGTCCTTCAAGTAGCCCCAGACAGGTTGGAACAAACACTGAAATAATTTCCAAGTGAGGTCTTCTCTACTTTCTCTGCAACCAGAGAAGAGGGCTGGGCACTGGGAGTACAGGCTGCCATTGATTTAAGGAAGACTATGTAAACTGGAGTGAGGCAAGGAAGTAAAATGTCACCAGACTTTCCATGCATTTTCAAGTTGTTGTTTTCTTGATGAAGCATTCGCATGGATGCTCTAAACCTTCATTTATTTTTCAATGCTCTGACAGAATTGATTCCATTTCTTCTGCTTTTCAGTGTTTCTGCAGGAGATGTTCTGCCATTTTGCTGACATCAACACTCCAGACACCATTGTTACTATTTATGAAGTACACAACCACTGCTTTACACATCAGGACTCCTTCATTATTATCATTATTATGGTTTGACAGTTGTATTATACTTTGTATTTACTAAGAAAATCAAAATCACTGGGAGACATTATTTCATATTATACAATGGTATCTTTATACAATCTATCAAGATAATGTTTCAGAGAATTTGTGAAGAAATCTGCTGATAAGGAGAGATGACAGTATGAAACATGGCCCGTCATCTCAGTTACCATAAGCCATTGATTATAGGTGAGTGACCATGTATGGTGCACACTAAGAAGTACCTCCATGGAATTAAATCCTGCCAATTTTCAAAAGTAAAGCACAAAAATATTATAATATCATGAAACAATACACAAATACTTGAGAATAAGTAAATATAAGCCAAATTAAATATTTACCCACACACAAAAATATGATATTTAAATTATTCAAAGTATGACTATATAGTCAAAATGACCTATGAATATTTACTTGTTGCCCATTTTTGGAAACAAGTTGTTGTAGACAGAGCCATGCATAACGAATTTCAGGATATTCATTTCTATCTTGTTTCACAATTCCTTAAAAGATGTCATGAAGAAAGTGCTAAATTGGAAGCTGTTATTCCCCGATTTTCTTTAAGCCTCAAGAGGTCAGGGTTATTTCTATCTTGCACATTACTAAATCACCAGAGTCATGCTGAGGCAAATCAAAGACATTTAAGGAATATTTGTTGCATGAATTGATGGATGAATGCATAAAATAAAGACACTAAAGAGCTAAATTTTTGTCAAATTTTAACAGTCACCTATCTGCTGGAGTGACAGATTAGGATCCAGAAGAGTCTCATCCTCAGAGCAATCTTGCACATGCCAGCCAATCTCAATGACTGCTTTAACAGAAGGTAATCATAGTGTATGAGTTGCAAAGAAGAGTTCAGACACATCTCCCCTGAAGCAGGTGCAACTTCACCCAAGTGTGAAGACCCACTTAAAAATGGAAGACATTAGAAGAACAGGAAGAAATCCAGAGGCACTGCCACTTCTACCTTAAGAAAACTGAAGGTTGGACAGGACCTCACCCACTCCCCTGCACTTACTGACACTCTGGTATTTCAATAACTAAAAATTGAATGTGGGGTAGGGAAGAAAATAAGAATCCCCCAAGACCTTGAAGAAGCCTATGACATCTTCCACATGCATCTCAAAGTCTACAGAGGCAGGGAAAATAGTGGACGAGGCTGTACAACAAATATCTCCATGGTGGAAGAGCCTGGAAACCATATATAAATATAGATGTGCTTGTACAATATAATTGAATCACAAACTATATATATGAAGTTCTCTAAAATAATTATGAGAAAAATAATAAAATATATAGTTAAAAATATGGGTAAAATGTTTGAAGAAATGGGACATTTCAGTGGAGAAGGGTCCAACTAGACATGTTAAAAATGAAAATATAATATCATGAATAAATTATTTGTGCTTAATGGCAAACTGAAGACAGCAGAGGGAAGAAATAGTGACTATGAAGAGAGATAAAAAATTACAATAATACCCAACTGAAACAAAAAAGTACACACTGTGGAGCAAAATGGAACAGAAAATCCGAGATTTATGGTTTAATAACAAGTAATATAAATGTGTGAATAGTTGGAGTCTCCTCTCAAAAGAGAAGGGAAATAATGCACAGTAACAAAATTTGAAGAGCTGTACTTTCCAAGATTGATTAAAGGAAATTCACACACAGATTCAAGAAGTTCTATGAACCTGAAAAGAATAAGTGCAATAGAAAAGCACACATAACCACACCATTATAAAAATGTTGTAAAACAAAGAACGCATATTAAAAGCTTTTAGAGAAATAATACCAACTGCCTACAAGGAAACAATCACTTCTTATAAGAAACAAAGTTGGTTAAAAGGTAACCAAATAAAATACTGAAAGAATTTTATTTTCAAGACATTGAAAAAACTATAAAACAGAATTTTGTATTTGCTTAAAATATTATTCAAAATTAAAGATAAATAAAATCATTATCATGTAGTTATAAAATGAGATAATAATTTTCAAGCTGACTTATAAAACACAAAATGTTAACAAAAAAATTTTATGCAAAAAATTATAGCACCAAAAATCCAGATATTCAGGAAAAAATAAGGAACAAGAGAAACAATGAGTATATTGATAAATATGAAATGTCCTTTAATAGTTGTGGCTCTATATTTGAAAAAGATTATTGAGTAAGTAAGGTAAAAATAATAAAAAATGTAGTAGGAGATATTTTTATAGTGTAGATTAGAAATAATATTTAAGGCAGTGAAAGTAAGACCTTGAAGGAGGTTAACAAGGTTACATTCACATAAGCATTTACATTGTCCATAAGGTAGTATGTTATTTAAAATCATACTTTCAAGGAGCCTGGGTGGCTCAGTTCGTTAAGCAGCTGCCTTGATGAGGGCTCAGGTCATGATCCCAGCGTCCAGGGATCGAGTCCCACATCGGGCTCCTTGCTCAGCAGGGAACCTGCTTCTCTCTCTGTCTCTGCCTGCCACTCTGCCTGTGCTCGCTCTTGTGCTCTCTCTCTCTCTGACAGATAAATAAATAAAATCTTTAAAAAAAAATAAAATCAAACTTTCATAATTAGAAGGCAAGAATTATAATTTCTAGATCAAACCATAAAACACTAAGGCAAAAAGAGTAAAAAACTCATTTGAAAATATTAAAGTATAATCATAAAATGCATCATTTACCCAAAACATGACAGGAAAAAAGGAGCAAAGAAACAGAAAACAAGATTTAAATATAAAATAAATGCAAATATGAGAAATGTAAATACAACTGCACCAATAATTGCATTAAGTGTGATTAGATCAAACACAAATTAAAAAGGCAGAGATTACCAACTGGATTAAAAATAATTAAAGAAAAAAATCAAAATTAAAAAAACTAAAGACCAAACTATGTGCTCTTGATAAGAAGTAAAGTTCAAAGAGCTAGGTAGATGGAAATAAAAAAGATGATTAAAGTTCTATCATACACACACACACACACACACACAAAATAAAGGACAAAGAAAGATTTCAAGAAAACATGAGTTTAAAAGGATTTTGTATTCCCACCAACAGCATAAGAGGGTCCCCCTTTCTCCACATCCTCTCCAACTCTTCTTTTCTGTCCTATTGATTTTGGCCATTCTAACTGCTGTAAGGTGGTATCTCAATATGGTTTTGATTTGAATTTCCCTGATGGCTAGTGATGATGAACATTTTCTCATGTGTCTGTTAGCCATTTGTATGTCTTCTTTAGAGACACGTTTGTGTCTTCTGCCCATTTTTTCACATGATTATCTGTTTTCTGTGTGTTCAGTTTGATGAGTTCTTTACAGATCTTGGATATCAGCCCTTTGTCTGTAGTGTCAATTGCAAATATCTTCTCCCATTCTGTGGATTGCCTCCTTGTTTTGTTGACTGTTTCCTTTGCTGTACAGAAGCTTTTGGTCTTGATAAAGTCCTAACAGTTCATTTTGGCTTTTGTTTCCTTTGCCTTTGGAGACATGTCTTGAAAGAAGTTGCTGTGGCTGATGTTGAAGAGGTTACTGCCTATGTTCTCCTCTAGGATTTTGATAGATTCCTGCCTCACATTGAGATCTTTCATCCATTTCTAGTTTATCTTTGTGTATGGTGTGGGAGAATGGTTGAATTTTATTCTTCCACACATAGCTGTCCAATTTTCTCAGCACCATTTATTGAAGAGACTTTTATCCACTGTATTTTTTTTCCTTCTTTGTTGAAGATTATTTGTCCATAGTGTGGGGGGTCCATATCTGGACACTTTACTCCATTCCATTGGTCTATGTGTCTGTTTTTGTGGGTATTAAGGGGGATACATATTGCATGGTGCACTGAGTGTGGTGCATAAACTTGGACACTGCCATAACAACAACTATATATACAATATTATATATATAATAAATAATAAATTATATATAAAATATATATTCAAAATAAATTACACACACATATATTAATTTAACCTAAAACATAAAATTGGAATTTATTTGAAATTATATATCACTCTGATTATTTTTGACATGTAAATGCTCTTATTGAAATAAAACAACCGCCACCTCAGTGGCTCAGTAAGTTAAGCTGCAGCCTTCTGCTCAGGTCATGATCCCAGGGTCCTGGGATTGACCCCCTCTGCTCAGCAGGGAGTCTGCTTCTCCCTCTCCCTCTACCCCTCACCTCTGCTTGTGCACAAGCTCTCACTCTCAAATAAACAAACCAAATCTTAAAAAAAAAAAAAAAATTAAATAAAACAACTTTCTCACTAGTTACCAGTGGCAACCAATAGTAATTAATAATAGAACTAATTAAACAAGTAATACATGATTAATATTAAAAACATAAAAATGTATGTTTAATATGAAAAACAAAAAAATTCACATATTATTCTTTTGTCCTTCAACACTTAACACTTATTTCATTTATGTTATTAACCCTTCATCAAGTATTTACATTTTTTATGCTATATTATTATACATTCCTAGGCTACAAAAACGTTTGAATTTTTAAAGGGGAATATAATTATAATAGGACTAAGTAAACTATTTATAAAAAAATGAACTAAAAATTGAACTATTTTATGTATGTCATGATAAAGATTATTTATTCTGGTTTCCTTTCTTTTTTTTTTTTTAAAGATTTTATTTATTTATTTGACAGACAGAGATCACAAGTAGGTAGAGAGGCAGGCAGAGAGAGAGGAGGAAGCAGGTTTCCTGCTGAGCAGAGAGCCCGATGTGGGGTTCTATCCCAGAACCCTGAGATCATGACCTGAGCCGAAGGCAGAGGCTTAACCCACTGAGCCACCCAGGTGCCCCTCTGTTTTCCTTTCTTGTAATACTTTTTTGAATTGTCAGCAGAATTTAAGAAATTATTTTCTTACATGTGGTGGTAAAATTGAATATAGTTAAACATAAACTCTAACTTCCAGCTCTTGCCCTGTGAAGCCTACATTATGAGAATTCCTGCTGTCAGGTCACTTGTGGTATCATGTTCAGTATGTTCTTGATAAGTGTTTGGGCACAGACCACTTCAGAAATTAGTACCAACAGCAGAATTTAGGCTTATAGAATTTGTTTCCAGCTTTGCAAATGTGACCAATACACTCTATACCTATGACCATGTTTTGGTATGTCAGTTGGTTATTATTCAAGTCCTTTGAACCTGTACATTTACCAAATATTTTTTCTACATCTAAGATATACATCATTCTTACACATTGGTGTAAAATATTACATGGTTTACGTTGAACTTTTCTTTTTCAGGTAGTCTTTTTAAAGAGAAGAGATTGTTTGAAATTCTGAAATTACATTCCAAAACTAGATAAGTTACAGTTTAATAAAGTAACTTAGACAGTCTTTTTTAACTTTGTTCTCCTTTTATTGAGAGATTTTTTTTTAATTTTTTATTTTTTATAAACATATATTTTTATCCCCAGGGGTACAGGTCTGTGAATCACCAGGGTTACACACTTCACAGCACCCACCAAAGCACATACCCTCCCCAGTGTCCATAATCCCACCCCCTTCTCCCAAACCCCCTCCCCCCAGCAACCCTCAGTTTCTTTTGTGAGATTAAGAGTCACTTATGGTTTGTCTCC
>NC_081559.1:108061062-108090930 GCF_022355385.1 Mustela nigripes
GGGGGAGGGGCCTGTTGTAGTGATTCTCAAGTGTCTTTGCCCCAGGCGGAATTACACCGTCCTTATCCGGGGCCGGGGTGAGTAATCTGCTCGGGTTTGCTTTCAGGAGCTTTTGTTCCCTGAGCGCTTTCAGCAGAGTTCTGGAGGATGGGAATAGAAATGGCGGCCTCCTGGTCTCCGGCTCAGAGGAGCCGAGAGCCCAGGGCCCCACTCCCCTGTGCGCCCTCAGAGAACAGCACCCAGTTACTCCTGTCTGCCTGACCTCCAGCCGCGTTCTGAGCTCACCGAGCCTGCGACCAGTTCAAGGTAACACTGAGCTGTGAGCTTACTGTCGGCTCTCTCTCTGTAGCCGGCTTTCCCATTCCAATACCCACAAGCTCTGCGACACTTAGACACCCCCTATCTTTCTGTGACCCTGTGGGACCTGAGGCCACGCTGACCCCGCGTGGGCTTTGCCCCAGTTTAGCCTCTGGAGCAATGTCCCTCAGCGGAACAGACTTAAAAGTCCTGATTTTGTGCTCTGTTGCTCCGCCACTTGCTGGGAGCCGGCCCCTCCCCCCGGGGTCTATCTTCTGGTCGGTTTGGATTCACTTCTCTGCCGGTCCTACCTTTCAGAAAGTGGTTGTTTTTCTGTTTCCAGAATTGCTGTTCTTCTTCTCTTCGATCTGCCGATGGATTTTTCAGGTGTTTGCAATCTTTAGATAAGCTATCTAGCTGATCTCTGGCTAGCTGAAATAGTCTCAGCCTTCCGCCATCTTGACTCCTCCTCTTGAGAGATATTTTTAAGCTCAGAAACAATTTTGTTTCCAAAAAATAAAAAAATTGTGTTTTGTTTTACTTTTTTCTGTTGTTGTTTTTTTTTTTTTTTTTAAGATTTTATTTATTGATTTGACAGAGAGAGATCACAAGTAGGCAGAGAGGCAGGCAGAGAGAAAGAGGAGGAAGCAGACTCCCTGCTGAGCAGAGAGCCTGATCGGGACTCGATCCCAGGACCCTGAGATCATCACCTGAGCCAAAGGCAGCGGCTTAACCCACTGAGCCACCCAGGCGCCCCTGTTTTTTGTTTTTTTTAAAACCCACATGGAACACTGAATAGCTCAGGTGCAGTCAATTCATCCATTTTTAGAACCCTTATGGTTTCTTCAAAGATCATCACACTGTTTTGGAAAAAAGAGCATAGAAATTTCTGTTTTACTCTAATCATTTTTATCCATTCCCATCCTCAATGTATTAGAGAAGGACATTCTTTTTGTTCCACATGTATAAAATATGGTTTTATGGCAAGCCAACATTTCAACCTCTTCTCAATGATTAGCAGAACTGATAACTATCATATATGCTAAGAAAGTTGTCTTCTTTTGTTATAAAGCCAAAAATCTCATTAAGTGCTTCTACTCATTTTGGAGCTATCAAAATATGACCAACATGGTATTTCTATATAGATATTATGCTCTATTTTGGTAATTTGGTAATTCATCACATTAATCCACTTGATGTGTCCTTCTAACTGCCACTGACTAACACAGTTGTTTAGCTTTCTTTTATTGTGATCTCTGAGGTACTGTTATAATTTCTCCCATTTTAATTATTTGAACTCATAGCAGATATGATCATAATACTTAAAAGATTAAAAATTATACTATTTGAGTGCAAAGCACAATACTTACACTGCAAAATTAAAGACAGACTATTCCTACCCACAATTATTTAATTGCACTCTTAAGTTGTTTCATTCAGTTTTTTGTCCATACTTGGAAAAAAGAAATAATTACAGGGACTACTAGGATATACCATATAATTATGTTATGAGAAACAGTATATCATTAGCCCTTAATTTAAAAAAATAACTGGTGTGTTATGAACTTCTGCATCCACCACCAACACCTTTTGACATCTCAGGGAGGGGTTTCCACTTAAAACTGAGAAAGTCTCAGACAAGCCATGATACTTGGTCAGCTAACAGGGCTACCAACAACGGAGAATACATTTGAAAAAAAGTATCACTGAGATTTATCTCCATAGAAACAAAAATTTTAATTATATAATAACCATATCCAGACATTTTAAATGTGACACTATACAATGACCCAGCAGTGTACATTCCAGAGAGATAATGTTTTCATATTCAAATATAAATCAATATATTTCACCATATTAAAAAAATAACAAAATAAACAATTTCACCTTTGACATGCAAAGATTTTAGAAAGAATCACTGCAGTCCTTTCAACAAGAAAAAGCTGGAGAAGGTAAACATTAAGTAACTTGTAATGACCTCTCAGACATCTGGTGTTACAGGGAAAATCACCATGCAGTAATTTGAATAGACAAGTTCATCCAAAGAGATACACTATCTAGTACTTGCTTCCCAGAAGCAGAAAAAGCTGGAGGCAAAAACTGATGGGAACAATCAAAGGGTTTCACCATGACTGAAGGGAGATGAAAGTGGACTAGTTTGAGAGTGTAAAATCCATGAGGGCCACAGTCTCAGAGTATTCTCACACTTGTATGAGCTGTCTGACCTGTTTCAGGAACTCTACCAGGTTCTTGTGACAAGAACATGGAAAAACATGTTGTTATGGCCTCAGCAGGAAAAGGGACGAGTTGCCACCTTAATATACATTAAGACATCTCTCTGAAGGACTGGGCACGAGGAGGAAAGAATTCACAAAACAAAAGATCTGAAAATCTATTCTAGCTGGGGGAAAGAAATATAGTCTTAGCTTCTGCCTTCCTCTCCTGCTTCAGGGAAAAAAAAAAAAAAAAAAAAAAAAAAACGAAATATCAACAGAAACAGAACTTCAAGGAAAGAGATTTGGAATAGCTAGAACACTGCATTCTGGGAAGAAAAGTAAGGGACATAAGGAGAAAGGTATGGGCCTAGAAAGGAAAATATCTCTAAATCCATAGTCTCACGCAGAGGTTCCTTACAAGACTGAAGTTGAACAAAAGGTTATGGAACATTTCCGGTCCCCCATGCCCAACAACCACAGAGACAAGCTTCTTATGCAGTAAGAGTAAATTAAATTTGGAAAGCTGTGGGTAACTAAGTGGCTCAGAATTTGTCTTGGCTCAGGTATGATCCCGGGGTCTTTGGATTGAGTCTGATGTGGCTCCCTGCTCAGCGGGGAGTCTGCTTCTTCTCCCTTTACCTTGTTGTTCATGTATGCACATGCTCTCTTTCTCTCACTCCTTCTTTCAAAATAAATAAATAAAATCTTTAAGATAAATAAATAAATTTGAAAATCTCCAAAACATGGAATATCTCTAAAGAGATACCGAACGCCAAACCAGGAAGGGCACTAAATAGAATAATTAAAAGCACTGATAACTAGGGATAGAAAAAGTTACATACAAACCAATTCAATATATAGTTAGCAAAATTCATCATATTTAAGACCTCTTTAATTCAGTAACTGTTATTCAATGAAGTATGTCTGGCCTTCAACAAAAAGATAACAGAGCATACTAAAAGACAAGAAAAAAGCATAGTTTAAAAAAACAAAGCAAAAATTATGACAAGATTCAGATCAACACACATTTAGACAAAAATTTAAAACAATTACAATTAAGGGGCTCTAAAGGAAAAAAAAAAATAGAATGAAAAACCAGATGATTAATGTCATCAGAGAGAAAGAGAAACTTTAGAAAAAATCAAAAGGAAATGCTTCCACTACGATCAGAAACAAGGAAAGGATGTCACTTGTCATTATTCCCTTTCAACATGGAGAGGCAAGAAAGCCAGAACAGCAAACCAAATAATGAATCCAAGCAAATTTTGTCCTATATAGTAAAGAAAAATATTTACTTAAATAAGTAAATTTAAATAAGTTAAAAAATAAGAAAAAAAGTGTTTTAAAGTTTTATTGGAAAAGCAAAGGACATAGAAAACTCAACACAATTCTGAAAGAACAAATTTAGGGAACACACTTTATTCAATTCATCAATTTCCATAAAGCTGCTGTATCAGTAAAATATAGTATTGGCCAAAGAAAGGACACATTGATTAATGCACACACTAGACAGTCCAGAATTAAACCCACACAAATGTAATCAACAATTTTTTTCAAAGATTCAAAGGCAATTCAATGAAGAAATAATCACTGTTTTTACAATGGTGCCAGAACAATTGTATGCCCACGTGTAGAAACAAAACAGTAACTTAGACAAAGATCTTTTATTGTAAACAAAGAGTAACTCAAAATTTATCAAAATTGCTAAAAACTTCACATCAAAGAAAAAAAAACTGTAGTTAGTTTAGGTGATGAATATTAATTACACATGTGATAATCATGCTGCTGTGTATACATATACCAAATCATTGTTTACACCTAAAACTAGTATGAGGTTATGTGTCAAATTTATATCAATAAAAAGTAGATACTGGATAAAATGTAAATGCTAAAATCAGAAATTTAACAGGGGCATAGTGAGATTCTTTTATAACATTGAATTAAATATAAATTTCTACCAAAAAGAACAAGAAATAAAGGAACAATTGAAACATGGGACATTTGCAAATGACAGTACAGACAAAAGGTTGATATCCAGGATCTAAAAAGAACTCCTCAAACTCAACACACACAAAACAGATAATTGTGTCAAAAAATGGGCAGAAGACATGAACAGACACTTCTCCAATGAAGACATACAAATGGCTATCAGACACATGAAAAAATGTTCATCATCACTAGCCATCAGGGAGATTCAAATTAAAACCACATTGAGATACCACCTTACACCAGTTAGAATGGCCAAAATTAACAAGACAGTAAACAACGTGTGTTGGAGAGGATGTGGAGAAAGAGGAACCCTCTTACACTGTTGGTGGGAATGCAAGTTGGTGCAGCCACTTTGAGAACAGTGTGGAGATTCCATAAGAAATTAAAAATAGAGCTTCCCTATGACCCTGCCATTGCACTACTGGGTATTTATCCCAAAGATACAAATGTAGTGAAAAGAAGGGCCATCTGTACCCCAATGTTTATAGCAGCAATGGCCATGGTCGCCAAACTGTGGAAAGAACCAAGATGCCCTTCAACGGACGAATGGATAAGGAAGATGTGGTCCATATACACTATGGAATATTATGCCTCCATCAGAAAGAATGAATCCCCAACTTTTGTAGCAACATGGATGGGACTGGAAGAGATTATGCTGAGTGAAATATGTCAAACAGAGAGAGTCTATTATCATATAGTTTCACTTATTTGTGGAGCATAACAAATAGTATGGAGGACAAGGGGAGATGGAGAGAAGAATGGAGTTGAGGGAAATTGGAAGGGGAGGTGAACCATGAGAGACTATGGACTCTGAAAAACAATCTAAGGGTTTTGAAGGGGAGGGGGGTGGGAGGTTGGAGGAACCAGGTGGTGGGTATTAAGGAGGGCACGGATTGCATGGAGCACTGGGTGTAGTGCAAAAACAATGAATACTGTTACACTGAAAAAAATTAAAAAAAAAAAAAAGAAACATGGGATGTTAGAAATTAAGATTTCTACTTATCAAAGTCATCACACAAAAATTAAGAGACAAGCCATAGAATGGGAAAATAATACATGTTAACCTTTTATCTAACAAAGAATTTGTGTGAAGAATAGATTTAAAAAAACCCCTACGACTCAATAGGAAAATACAAAGCAAATAAAAAAATGAGTAAAACTTTTGCATATACACGTCACAGGGGAAAACATAAAAAGCCAGTAAAAATATGAAAAAGTATTCAATCATTATTTATTAATAAAATTCAAGTTAAAACCACATGCATCAGGATGTCTAAATTTAAGACTGGCAATAATAGTGAAAAGCATGTAGAGGAACTGAACTGAAATGTTCATTCATTTAATTGGGGAAGATAAAATGTTACCATCTCTGAACAACAGTTTGGAAAAAAGCTTCTTATAAATTTAGGTATATTATTATTATAACACTTAGCAATCCCACACCTAAATATTTACCCCAGAGAAATGAAAACATATTTCAAAAAAAGACTTGCATATTAATGATGCTTATATCAGCTTTATTTTAGGTGCCAAAAACTCAAAGCAACTTAAGTGTTCACAAATAGGTAAGTCAGTAAACAAATTGAGACACAGTCATACAATGGAATACTACTTAGCAATAAACAGAAAAAAAATTCCACTGATTAATGTAACAATGTGGATGGATCTCAAAAACATTATACTGAGAAAAAAAATTACACTGGAAAATAAGGCATTAATAAAATAATACATAATACATAATTCTGTTTATATAAGATTCAAGGGGCAAAGTATAATTCAATTACAGTACCAAAAAGCAGATTGGTGACTGCTTAATATAGGGGATGAACCTGGTGCTCTTCTGCAAAGAGACATAAAAATGGACTTTTGGGATGATATGGGAAATTTTCACTCTTGGTTTTCTTGGAGGTCCCATAGCTTTCTAAATTCATCAAAAGTCATTAAAAACAATACAATTTCTCTTTTTTTTTTCATTTTATGCTAAAGATGTTCAATTAAAAATGACTAAATGGCTGGGGGAGTTCATATTACAGAATAGAATGCAAATATCATGAACTTCCATAAAATCCCAATTATATAATATAATAAAGAAAATTCAAGAGGTTTAGTTAAAAATGTAGTTTCTTACATCATCTTTGATAACATGAAGCTAATGTATACCAACTATGAATAAAACATATTTACTCCCCAAATGACCTTAGTCTCTTCAAGTTATTTATAACCATTTTACTCTCACTTCTACCTTCAAAATACCTTCTAGAAACCTTGTGCTTCTGTGGTAAAGAAACAATGATCTTAAATTTAACATTATTTTTTACTTTATTTTAATTATTCTTCTCTAAGTTTCAAGTGAAATTAACTTTAATAAGTTTATTAGAAATAAAATGCAGGCTTTACTTCTAGTTTACTAATTGTCAGTATCCATCTACCTGTTCATTTATTCACCTACCAATATCTCATAACATATCCATTCACCCACTCACCTATATGTTTATACTGATGACTAGTGTATTGGCTGCTTAACAACATTTGCAGTTCTCTGCCAGTCAAAAGAAATGAGAAAGATAAAGTTCTCTGTACTACCCCCTTGCTTTCATAACAGGGTTCTAAATGTGATTTAGAATAAAACGTATGAAGAGATAGGCCGGTGGACAAGATTTTCCTTTGGAACTGTTATGGAGGAGAGAGAGGTAGGGTTCAAGCCATGTTTTGTTGATACCCATGTTGTCACAAGGGACAGGGCTATGATGGAAGTAGCTGTAGTGATGCCTCCTGACTTACTATCTTCTTGTTTCTGGCAAATGTAAAAGTTTCATTGGCTACCCAGTTCTATTGTGTGCCTGTATATTTATTTAGTCTAGAGTTTTTTCTTCAGCCTTCTCGATGGTTCTTAAAAAATGATCTTTTGCTCAAATGCTCTGAAGTGGATTCTATTTCCACATTTTAATGCTGGGTATTTCTAAGTGGTGGCATTTGAAGTGATTTGTTGCTTCCATCTTCATATTCTTTATTTTTTTAAAGAGTTTATTTATTCATTGAGAGAAAGAGTAGGAAAAAGCCGATAAGTAGGAGGATGGAGGTAGAAGAAGGCAGATGCAGAAGGAGAGAGAGAAACTCGAGTAAACTCCATGCTGAGTGCAGAGCTGGATGCAAGCTTGATTCCATGACCTTGAGATCACAACCTGAGCCAAACTCAAGAGTCAGATGCTTAGTCAACTAAGCCACACACACGTCTCCTGTTCATAGTCTTATGCACGACTTTATTTTTTTTAAGAATCAGATAACAATATCAAATATTTGATTAGATCATTTAGAAATAATGGGTAGGACAGTTAGTAAGCATTTCTTCTCTAGTCATCTGTTCTACTATTGCATATACTATATTTGACATATTACATATATGCTTATCAATGTATATGGATATGTACACAAATGCATGTATGTGCATACATGAATTTCTTCTATATTGTAATAAATTTCTGGAGGTCGAGGCAATTTAACATCATCGTTTCCATTTCCTCTAACTACTAAACATGGCCTGGAACATAATGAGTATTTAATATATAATTAATTGAACAAACATAATTATACAGTGATTTTAGGAGACTCAAAAATTCATTATCAAATTTCCTTTTTTCCAAAATCATTCTAAAAATCAGAATACTTTAATTTAGTAAAAGTTTGTAAAAAGCAGTGCAAATTAACATACCTCCAAGTTTAAAAATAAGAGGGGCAATAGTCTGTTTCCAGGGTTAAACACAGAAAGAAGTGAACAGTTCAATATGATTTTTACCCAAATGTATGAAGACAAACTCTTCAACACTTCCAGTTTGCTGTAACTTCCCTCTTTTGCAATCCCTTTTGTTAATTAAAAAATACGCACCAAGCTCATTGTAGATATTAATTTGATTCCAAATTGAATAAAAGTTTCAAAATCACAGAATCTAGGAATTTCAATATTACTTTAAATAGGCAAACACTCTCTAAAATGTCATCAGAAAATTGCATGGCATTGAGAATTGGCCACTTCACAAAGATAACGTAATGGAATTCATTCCTGGGTAATCAATATGAGTCATATGTTAGCACTTGATTCCCTTCATGACAGAAGAAAGTCTTGAAGACAAACTGGTCACTATTCTTGGTGCTTTTCCAAGTCAGCTATGTCATTTCCTTCATTTCCATCATTTCTTCAGACACAGATGTCTGAGCACCTTAATAATTGATGACTGAATCATTAATGACTGAATCATTAATTTACAAAAGAGATTCCCTTTCTTTTATTGTATACTTTGCTTTATTTTACTATGGCTATTATTATACTTTGGGGCAATTATCTGTTTAGAAATTCAGAATTATGTCTTCCCCAGCAGAAACATAATTCTGGGAAAACAAAAATTAGTCTAGTTAGTTTCAGGGTTAAGAATAATTTTTAAAGCACAATTATGTATTAAGAACAGAGAAAAAGGAAAATCCCAACAACAAAGTAGTTAGAAATGAACCAAAATAGTCAAAATACACAATAAAATATTCATTTAAATCAGTTTGTTGGCATGATGACTATATGTTAGAATATCCTTCATTAGAAAGGTTCATGCAGTTTATACCATCTGTTAGATCTCCAAATTCTATCACACTGTTGTGATATTTATGTGACTGTTGACATTCATTTCAGTGCTTATTTACTTAATACCACAACTATTGCAGACATCCTAGTGTATTTATCAATAATCAACATTTTAAAAATACACCATTTAATTGAAATACAACACACTCACGGAAAAATGTACATGTTCTAAGTGTAGAGACCTATGGATTGTCATAAGGTAAATACACAGAGGTAACCCCCATCTAGGACATGCCCTCTTTGCCAAAGTCCCCCTTACTTCCCCACCAGTCCATATGCCCCACTATTTTCCTAGTGTCACATGTCATCCTCACTTTTAAGAATCTAGACTAATTCTGCCTGTTATTTAACTTTATAGAAATGAAATCCTACAACATGTACTGTTTGGTTTCTGGCTTCTCTTACTCAAAATTATGTTGCATTAGTCATCCATTTGAGTTAGCCTAACAAATTTATTTTCAATATTGTATAACATTCAAGTTATCAATAGTCACAAATTCCTTATTCATTCTACTATGGATGGATATTCAATTTATTGCTAGTTTCTGGCTGAAATAAATAGCACAGCTATGAGCATCCTTGCACATATCTTTATTTACTTCCATTTTCATTGTTGTCTTTTTTTTTACTCTTAATCCTTTAATGGGCAGATTTTCTAATCTCCATTTAAGATGGACTCCTATTTAAGATGTGTTTCCCTCCTTTATAGTCAGGGAGATATAACTTTTTAAAGCTTCATTGTTTGGCCTTTCATATTTCGATTCAAATTCACCTAGAGTTGAATTTTACATGTGTTGTGAAATAAGGTAAAGTTCCATTTTTCATTTTTCCTTCAATGCAGACCTCAAATGGACCCAAAACTATTTATTGAATAGCTCAGCTTTCTCCAATGCTTTTGATTACATATGTGAGTTCTGTTTCCAGACAATTCTATGTCGCTGGTTTATTTTTTTAACTTTTGTGTTGATACCACACTTCTCAGTATTTAGCTTTGTAATAAACTGATAGTGTTTATCTTTCAAGTTAGTTCTAATTTTTCTAGATTAGCTTGATTATTCTTCAACTTGGCTTATCTGAATAAATTTAAAAAGTCTTGAGGTAAAATTCATATCACAACCATTTTAATTGAATGATTCAGTAATATTTAGTGCCATAAGAAACTTGTGCAACTACATTTTTATAACTTCACAATAAATACTGCACACATTAAGTAGTCCCTTTCCATTATCCCATCTCCTAGTCCCCTGTAATCACCAATCTGTGTTCTACCTTTATTGATTTATCTACTCCGCATATTTCATAAAAATATGCAATTCGTATCAAAATTATAATGGCCATTTGGCAAAACAGAACAGCTGATCCTCAAATTCATATGGAGTTTGAAGAAGCCCTGATTAGTCAAAACAATATTGACAAAGAAGAAAACATAGGAGTAAATATTCATAACCTTGGATTTGGCAATGGATTCTTATATATGATGCCAAAAACATGGCAATAAAGGGAAAAATAGATAAAATCAACATAGTCTGAATTAAAAAAAAAAAAGCTTTGATTTATCAAGCAATGTTATCAAGAAAGAAGACAGCCTACAGAATGGGAAAAATATTTTTAAATATTATATATATATACATGTATATATATATACACACATAATATTTAAAATAAATATGTATAATATATAATATATATAAACTGTGTGTGTGTGTGTGTATATATATATATATATGTATATATATATATATACAGTTTAATATCCAAAACACATAAAGAACTTCTAAAATTCAGCAAGACAAGGAAAATAGGCCAATATAAAATGGTCAAAGAACTTGAATAGACATTTCTGCTAAGAAGATATACAAATTAAAAATAGAACTTCCCTATGACCCTGCAATTGCACTCCTGGGTATTTATCCCAAAGATACAAATGTAGTGAAAAGAAGGGCCATCTGTACCCCAATGTTTATAGCAGCAATGGCCACGGTTGCCAAACTGTGGAAAGAACCAAGGTGCCCTTCAATGGACGAATGGATAAGGAAGATGTGGTCCATATACACAATTGAGTATTATGCCTCCATCAGAAAGGATGAATACCCAACTTTTGTAGCAACATGGATGGGACTGGAAGAGATTATGTTGAGTGAAATAGGTCAAGCAGAGAGAGTCAATTATCATAGGGTTTCACTTATTTGTGGAGTATAACAAATAGCATGGAGGACATAGGGAGTTAGAGAGGAGAAGGGAGTTGGGGTAAATTGGAAGGGGAGGTGAATCATGAGAGACTATGGACTCTGAAAAAACAATCTGAGGGTTTTGAATTGACAGGTGGGTTGGAGGTTGGGGTACCAGGTGGTGGGTATTATAGAGGGCACGGATTGCATGGAGCACTGGGTGTGGTGAAAAAACAATGAATACTGTTACACTGAAAATAAATTAAAAAAAAAAAAAGAAGATATACAAATGGCCATAGCACTTCACATCAAATAGGATGGCTAGTAATTAAAAGAGATAAAGAGAGAGTAGAATTCTGTACATTGCTGGAAGGAATCACCTGTTGGGGAAATAATTTGGTGATTCCTCAAAAAGTCAAATGTAGAATTACCATATGACCCATCAATTCCCCTTGTGTCCAAGTGAATGTAAAGCTCACATCCAAAAAAACACAGGCACATGCACATTCATAGAAGCACTATTTATGATAGGCAAAGATGAAAATAGTCCAAATGTACATCAATCTATGAATGAATAAACAAAATATATATACATAAATGGAATATTATTTAACTATAAAAAAGATGATGTACTGATAGATGCTACTACTTCGATGAACCTTAAAAAATTACACTAACTGAAAGAAGCCAGACACAAAAGGTTATATATTCCACACACAAATTTTAACACTAGTTCATCAATAGCATTTTTAAAATTTTATTTATTTGATAGAGAGAAAGTAAGAGGGATATGTGAATTACCATTTAAAAATATGTTAAAGTATCTATATATTGAATTACTAGCTTGATTTATTCCTACTATTTTTTTTTAACTATTGAGTTCCTTGATACATAAACATTGAACTTACTAGGTTTTTAATATCTTTCACTTATGTTGTGTGCTTTTGTGTGAAGAAATTTAAATATCTATTTTTAGATTTATTTTTAGTATAAATTTTTTGACGTTATAGTAAAGGATAACTTTTTTTTTCATTTGCAGTTGCTTACATACAAAAAGTGAAAATTTTTATATTAACCTTTTATTAATAATTGTGCTACATTAACTTATTAGTTTCAAGATATTATCTGTATATTATTTTGCCTTTTATGTATGTACCATTGTGTCAACAGTTGTAGTTATTTTTAAGAGAAAAATATTAACTAATGTTTCTAAATATCATTGGGAAATTACTTCTAAATATATCAAAAGAGGATTTCAATTAATGATGATAAAAAAGTCATTACAGGGGTGCTTGGGTGGCTTAGTGGGTTAAGTCCCTGCTCAGATCATGATCCCAGGGTCTTGGGATCAAGCCCCACATTGGGCTCTCTGCTCAGCAGGCAGCCTGTTTCCTCCTCTCTCTCTCTGCCTGCCTCTCTGCTACTTGTGATTTCTGTCTGTCAAATAAATAAAAAAAAAACTAAAAAAAAAAAATCATTACAAAAATCAGCACATTTAAAAAATAATAAAAGTATGAATAATTTGTGAGCAAAATACCATTTACATCAGGCATGTGCAAATATTTCTACTACTGGCATCTAAGAGACAGCACTATTAAACAACCATGTAAATGAGGAAAGAAATTTTAAAAATGAAGGAAGGAAATTTGAGTGTAATCAGGAGATTAACTTGATTATATTTCCAACATGACATTCTGCTACCATGTAATTTTTAAATCTGATGAGTTCAGGAAGTCCTCTGTGTGTTATTTAAAGCAACTTAAAAATACATTTTATCTATTTATATTTTTGAAGGAAATCCTGAATAGCAAAAATAAGCATCTTGCTCTAGTCAACAACAGGTTTTTTGTTTTGTTTTGTTTTCCCTGGAAGCTTATTTATTTTCTGAAAAATAAATGACTCCATAGTATAAATTAAGGTAAAACTTTCCTCCAACCTTTGCTTTTGCAATCACTTTTATTGATAACACAAGAGATCAGCCTTACTTAGAATTTTAGACAATTCAGAAGAATTTTTATCAGTGTTTTAGGTCTTTCTCTCTTTCTCCATCTCCACTGGCATTCTTGACAAATGAGAAACAGAAAGAAGTTGAGCCCATGTTTATTGTACTATAATGATTTATTTTATTTTATTTATTTATTTGACAGAGAGAGAGAGAATGTGAGAGAGAGAGAGAGAGCATGAGAGCAGAGAAGAGCAGAGAAGGTCAGAGCTCTGGAGAAGCAGACTCCCTGCGGAGCTGGGAGCCCAATGAGGGATTCTCATGGGATTCTGGGATTATGACCTGTGCCAAAGGCAGTTCTCTTAACAAACTCAGCCACCCAGCTGCCCTGTATCATTATGGTTTTGATAAAATTGGTTTAATATAAGAAAGAAGTAATCCTATATTTTAGAAATCCAGATATTGCTGATAAGTTGAGATTGCTGAGTGGAAATATCACATCCATTGTGAATTATCCTGAAGGGTGTGGAATCTTCAATCTGAAACCCTCACTGGAATGACTAATCCTCATATGAACCGGTATATGTAGCCATGGCCCCCTTGATATAGCCCCCACACTTGTCACTTACTTGTATTTATATGCCTAACATATCATAAATCTGTTTACTTGTGTGTCAGGTAAAAGCAGGGAAAAGGCTGTCTTCTGAATTCATATCCCAACATACCTCATAACCTGTGGCCTACCTCAACATTGGTTGATTTAAACGGGACAGAACAGAGACCAGTTTCTTCCAATGGAGTGAATAGTCAAATTTTAAACTATGAGAAGGAAAAGGATATTCTGCTGATGTGACCTCAGAGGGTTGTAAAGCATTTGTGGATAACTGCAGGTTAAGATATCTCTACTTGTTGAGTTACATAATTTATAAAATCAAAAGAAGAAAGTTATGTCCTCAGAGGGATAAAGAGAATATATATTTTATGAATATCTTATATTTTAGATGTGAATGCATTTTTGAAAAGACTCTTTAGTCAAAGAACTTTTTGCCTCAATCATCTGAAATAGAAACTTAACAGTAGCTCTTGTTTTTATGAATTAAGGCCATAAAAGTAGCAACTAGACATAGCCTTGTCTCTTAGTCAGAATGCTTTTGGGTATAGTTGATACCAAGTTAGACTCACTCCCAATTTTAACAGCTGAAGTCCACAGGTGAATACAGAAGAGACCTCATAGACTCAGGACAGAGTATCACTCACCCTCTCTCTCAATGTTTTGTTTGTTTTTCCTGAGTGGCTCAAATCTGAGGTGGAAACTCTTCCTGTTAATTCTAATCTGGCACTAACAATTTTAGACTTGCACTAGCCTCAGTAGAAGAGAAATTATCCCAGACAAATATCCTCCAGTGGGGTCTTCCTTCTTCCAGTTGTGCTCTTCCACCCTGACCTGTGAGCTGTAGCCAGGGTTATGGGCACTTTGAATGGCTAGCCCTCATCACATGACAATTCCTGGTGCTGAGAGAAAAGTCATAGAGATTAACTGTGGAGTTCCTTCAGAAATTAGAAACCTGGGGGTCCCTCGGTGGCTCAGTGGGTTAAAGCCTCTGCCTTTGGCTCGGGTCATGATGTCAGGGTCCTGGGATCGAGCCATGAGAGCCTGATTCCTCCTCTCTCTCAAATAAATAAAATATTAAAAAAAATTAGAAACCTGTTACTAGAAAAATGGATAACTGATGCTCTGAAAGTAAAATCAACCAATAATCCTTCTTATAGTAGACTGCTGTTGCTAAAGAGTCTCTGTTTTTTAATCAAGATGTTAGCTTGTTCAAATAACAGATAATCATCCACCCTCCCTCTTAAGTACCTCATGAAACTGTATCTCCAGTCATATAATTACCATGGAGAGGGATCTTTCATATTTGAATATATTTACACATATCCTTTCTTTTCTAGAGAATACCTTTCTGTATCTCTGTTTCTAGAACTCATGATTTCTAGCCTCTCCCTGTGAGGCTTCCATTGACTTTCAAAGTTGTATTAAGTATCTCTCCATTGTATTATAACAATCCTTAAGTATACGTACCTCAACTGTAGTACTTATTATATAGCACCTGAAATAAACTTTTTTGGCTTATCCTACTAGGCTGCACATTCTTCACATTCTTTGGCTGCAAACACTGAGCCTTTTTTTAAAATTTATTTGACAGAGAGAGAGAGCACAATCAGGGAGAGCAGCAGAGGGAGAGGCAGAAGCAAACTGTCTGATGTAAGACTCAATTCTAGGACCTTGAGATCATGACCTGAGCTGAAGGCATATGCTTAACCATCTGAGCCACCCAGGTGCCCCACCACTGAACTTTTTTTCCTCAAGACATATTACTAATCCAAAAAATACTGCAAATGCAAAATATACCTTTTTCATTTGTAGACTAAGGAGAATACTATTCTCCTTACTCTCATACAAGCTGATCTAACATATTTTCATTTCTCCTAGTCTTTTAAAGTGTAATCCCCAACTCCTGTCATTACACTGTATCATTTTAATTCTGGGTCTGCAGAAATTGAGAGATTAGAAGGTGTTAGGCATTACATACAATCACTTACTACTATGTTCCAGAGCTGTTGTAGAAAGTCTAGAACATATAACTTCACTTAAAGCTCACAATAGAATTGTTAAAGAAGCATTCCCTACATGTGAGATGTTTACTTACACAGAGTTTTGAATTCCAGTTTCATCCTTATCAGTTGTGTGACTACATGCAAGTTTTTTAACATCTCTGAGTATTACATCCCCCTATCTGTGAGACAGACATTACAATTATAGTTATTTAACAGGTTGTTACAGGGATTGCAAAGATTCCTCTAAAGTACTTAACACAGTGGGTGTCACATAGTGAATCCTCAATAAATTTATCAATTCTTATGAATAGGTAAATGAAGTGACCACAGGACACAACTTATAAATGATAGAATTAATATTCAAAGCCCAACCTTCCTGGTTGTAAACTTCTGTTCCTAATTAGTAAGCTACAATTTTTTCTTACTTAAAATGCAGAAACTACAAGCAAGAGTCATACATGAAATTTATGCAACAACAGATAGAATGTCATGGTATATAATGTGTTGCACAACCCCTAGTTAACACTGAATACCTTAATTATCAGTAAATTCCTTTCCAGTTACAAACTCATAACTAACTGGGAATAAAAAAAGAAGAGTAAATAGAACAGCCTCTTAAATAACAAGTAAAAAAAAAAAAGAAAGAAAGAAACTCTGAGGATTTAAGCATGAGGAAAGATGAAGAGGTAGGAGGAAAAAGAAGTTTTGCTAAACAAAGATTATTTTCTCTATTATTTTTATTATTGTGTCAATGGCTTTACAATTTTGGGATGTCGATCCTCATTAGGAAAGATCCTAACATGCTGCTTTGGATAGAATTATCTGAACATCTAGCTGTCATTTTATTTACCACCTGAATATGCACAAAACATTTTACTAAGGATTCAGATACCGTTTGCCAAAGACTTTGCATTTCTCACAGGTATTTGCTCCCTGATAGGAGTTAAAGTCTTTTACAGACACAGCATTGAAAAGTCTGGAAACACTAGCCCCTCTCTTTTGTGCAGAAGCAGTGCTAAATGATGGCCTTTGCCAGGTTGTTTTTCATCTCCCTTACCAACTGTAACATAAGATGCATATGAGGCAATCGAGGTTGTTGAAAATGTAATCAACGTCCTCTTGCCCAGGCCTCCCGCAGGAACACAGCACAGCAACCCTACCCTGGGGAGACACAAATGCAACTGGAGGAAAGGCTTAAAAACAGTTTTATTTATGTAAAGTTATTATAGCTCATTTCATCTGCTCCTGCAACATCATCCGCTTCATATCTTCCTCGCTTCTAGTTGCTCAGAGTACAAATTAATTCCTTGTGGATAAGGGCGGATGTTATTTAATACTGAGCACCTATTAATAAATCACATTAAGATACATAATTAATTATACAACCCATTTGGGGGGTAATAAAATAATCTACATTTAAATGTCCTTTGGGGAAATATGAATATAACACAACCACATTTTTAATGGCCTTTTGCATTAGCTGAGATCATTTAAAAGTTCTGATCTTTTTTCCTATATCCTACAAGTGAAAGATTTTTTTAATCTTAATATTTTATGAAGATAAGATTTAGGGCTTTAGCTGAGTTATCAAAAGAAATGGAAGACTTGACTAGGTAGGGAAGTTGGAATGAGAAATAGAGGCATACCTCAAAGATACTGTAAATATTACAATGGAGGGAGTCGAATGAATTTTTTGGTTAACTAGTGCATATAAAAGTTATGTTTACACTACACTGTAGTCTATTACGTGTGTAATAGCATTATGTCTAAAAAAACAATTACATACCTTAATTAAAAAATACTTTATGGCTAAAAAATGCTAACCATCATCTGAGCTTTCAGTGAGTTGTAATCACTGATCACAGATTACCGCAACACATAAAGTAATAATCAAAAGGTTTGAAAGATTGCAAAAATTACCAATATGAGACTCAGAAATATGAAATGAGCAAATCTTGTTGGAAAAAATGACACCAATGAACTTGTTCAATGCAGTTACCACAAACCCTCAATTTGTAAAAAATGCAGCATCTTTGAAACAGAATAAAAGGAAGCTCAATAAAAGGAGTTATATCCATATCTTGATTGTATTTGCTATTTAACGCATGATTGTTAAATAGCTTCTCCTCATTGGATGCTGGGCTTACCTACTTAAGTAGAAGTGAAATGAAAGAACTATCCTACTTTCTGTCATGTGCAAATCTTGTTTACTGTAATCAAAACAGTAATCCTTTGAATTGTACACAAATGCTCCTGGGTGAAATGCAAACATGCAAATAAACTAGAAACAATCCTGATTTGAATATCTTCATTGCCTCTTTCCAACCTTAAGTTGAGTTCATCCTGAATTCCTCTACCCTCTCTTCTACCCAACATTCTAACCTTCACTGTGGGGTGCCTGGGAGGCTCAGTTGGTTAAGCCTCCAACTCTTGTTTTCAGCTCTTGTCATTATCTCATGCATCATGAGATCAAGCCCTATGTTAGCCTCCATAATCAGCAGGGAGTAGACTTGAAAGATTCTCTCCCTTGCCCTTCCCCCAATCTCTCTCTCCCTCTCATAAATAAATAATAAATAAAATAAATAAATCTTTAAAAAAAATCTTTACACTTTACTGACTGTACCGTTGTCAGTACTGAAAGGCCTTCAAGCTGGATAAGATCTGGGAAAATTAAACTCTGACACTGACTGTGAGTCACTGAAAGGTAATGGGCATTCTTTCAGAGGTCATCAGCACACCGGAAAAGAATGAAACATTAAAAATAGGAATAAACAAATATGAGTTTTATTTTTTTTTAAAGACTTTATTTATTTATTTGACAGAGAGAGATCACAAGCAGGCAGAGAGGCAGGCAGAGAGAGAGGAGGAAGCAGGCTCCCTCCTGAGCAGAGAGCCTGATGCGGGACTTGATCCCACGACCCTGAGATCATGACCTGAGCCGAAGGCAGTGGCTTAACCCACTGAGCCACCCAGGTGCCCTGTGTTTTGAGATACAATATACAGACCACAAAAACATTAGTATTAACTTCTTACCACATATCATGAGTTTGAATATCAATAATCTTCCTCAACCACAGTAAAGTCAAGAGTATTACTTTAATTTCTCAGGGAAGAGAAGAAAGCAAACAAAACCTCTATAAGATGATGTATCTAGCCTTGGGCCAACCTTACTCATCTCTGGTGGTACAAGAACTGAGTACAAATCTTCCTCCACTATGATGGAGTTACATCCCAAAAAACTCATAAATTGAAAATATTTTTAGTCAAAAATGTTAACTTACCAAACTTGCCTACCTTAAATATGCTCAGAACAATGGTACTAGCTTATAGTTGGGCTAAGTCATCTATCATAAAGTCTATTTTATAACAAAGTATTGTTGAATTTATGGAATACTATACTGAATATGAGAAGCAAAATGGTTGTATCCAATACAGAATGGTTGTAAATGTACTGTCTTCTTATACACATGGTCCTGTGGATGACTGGGAGCTATGCCTCAATGTCATTGCCCAACCTCCTGAGAGAGTATAATGTTGTATATCATTATCCCAAGGAAAGATCACAATTCAAAATCTGGCACATGGTTTCTACTGAATGCAAATTCTTTTTACACCACTGTAAAGTTGAAAAATCCTAAATTAAACCATTGCGAGTCAGGGACCATCTGTATTAAATTTCTCTAACTCCAAAATGCAGTCTCTTTACAACATGTCAGACTCTTGATTATTAAATTGTGTGGTTATAAGAGCTGGAGGAAGCAACAAATATTCAGAGAAGGCCAGCTTAATTGTAGATTACAGAAAATAAAAGAAGGGAATGATTAAGAAGAAATGGATCCCAAAATATGGGTCAGAGTCAATTAGGTTAAATAGATATTTTCTAGCATATGATTTTCATTTTCATTTTATTTTACTGCATTTATAGTTATTTTCTTAATGATTGCCCTGAGGATTCCAATCAAAATCTTAATTTATAACAATCTAAGTTGAATTAATGCCAACTGAATCTCAATGGTATACTGGAACATTACCCCTAGATAGTGGTATCCCCTTTCCCCTCCTTTGTGCATCTATTGCTATTGTTATATCTATAAACTATGTATGTCTGTTGACAAAGATTTATGATTATTACCTTATTCAGTTTTCTTTAAAACATTATAGGAGAACAAAAAATTATAAGCAAAAGTGCATTTATATTATCTTTTGTACATTTAGACTGTATTTACCTCTATGGCCACCTTTACCAGTGCTCCTTATTATTTTATCAGCATACAAGTTACTGTCTAGTGCCATTTAATATCAGTCTGAGGGACTCCCTTTAGTATTTCTTCTAAGGCAGGTTCGCAAGTGAGAGATCTCTCACCTTTTACCTAGGAATGTCTTAAGTTACCTTTCATTTCAATTCTTGGTTAACGATTTTTCTTTCAGCACTTTGAATATGTTTTTCTATAGTTTCCTGGCTTTCAAAGTTTCTAGTGAGAAATTAGCCATTAACCATATTGATAATAACATGTATATGACAAGTCATTTCTTTCTTGCTGCTTTCAAAATTCTCCTAGTTTTTAGCTTTGTTTATGGTAGGCCAAGGTATGGGTATCTTTGAATTTATACTACTTGGAATGTTGAGCTTCTTTGATGTATAGATTCATGTTTTTCATCAAATTTGGGAATATTTTGGCCATTTTTTCTTTAAATATTCTTTCTGCCCCTTCTTGTCTTTCCTCTTCATCTCAAGATCCCATTATGTGTATGTTGATAAGTTTGATGGTTTCCCACATGTATCTGAAATTCTGTTTTGTTCATTTTTCATTATTCTTTATTTTCTTGAGACTTCTTAATATCAGTCAACATATCTACAAGTTTACTGATTTTTTTTTCCTTTAGCTTGGTCAAATCTGTGATGAGTCCCTCTAGTGAATTTTTTCCCAGTATTGTATTTTTCTTTCTTCCCTTTTTCTTTATTTCTTTCTTTTTTTTTTTAAGTAGGCTCATCCCAATGTGGGGCTTGAACTCATGACCCTGAGATCAAGAGTTGTGTGCTCTACTGACTGAGCCAGCCAGGTACCCCAGGATTATACTTCTTAACTCCAGAATTTCCATTTTATGCATTTTAAAATAATCTCTATATTTTATTTATATTCTGTATTTGATGAGTTATCATTTTTATATCTCCCTTTAGTTATTTAGAGGTAAATTCCTTTAGTTCTTTGCACATATTTAATATAACTGATTTAAAGATTCTCTAGTAATTCCAAAGTCTGCCTTTCTTAGAGATAGTTTCTATTGATAGATTTTGTTTTCTTTTCATGATTTATACTTTCTAATTTTGTGGGGGTTTTTTGCATATTTTTTTCAAACAAGGCATTTTTTTAAAATGTTGGAAAGGAAATACAGAAATGAATTCTTCGCTTATTCCAGGAACCACTGCCACTGCCGCTCATGGTTGATGTTTGTTTGTTTGTTTTTTCATTTTTATTTTATTTTATTTCCTTTCAGT
Organism: Mustela nigripes; assembly: GCF_022355385.1. Taxonomy (NCBI): domain Eukaryota; kingdom Metazoa; phylum Chordata; class Mammalia; order Carnivora; family Mustelidae; genus Mustela; species Mustela nigripes. Next base: position 108,082,415 of record NC_081559.1, read on the forward strand.
GTTCCAAAATTCATTTTTTATGCACCACACCCAGTGGTCCATGCAATACATGCCCTCCATAATACCCACCACCAGGCTCACCCAACCCTTCACCTACCTCCCCTCCAAACCATGAGAGACTGTGGACTCTGAGAAACAAACCAAGGGTTTTGGAGTGGTTGATGTTTTTGATGCTGTAGTTAGCTTGTTTCATGGATATTCTGACATAATTCTATAAGGTGTAAATTCTCAGTAGTGTGTGACCTTTGAAATTTCTGTTCAATTAGCTTAGTGGTCAACTAATGATTAGACAGAGATTTCCCTAAACTCCTAGAAGCAATGAGTCTCCCACCTTTGTTGAAGAGTTCTGTGTACAAGTTAGAGTATGCATTTGACAATGATCCAGACAGTTTATCACACTGCCCAAACCTTCATTTTTTGTTTTTTGTTTTCCATCAAAATGCATCATGTACAGTAAGAGCTTAGATCTCTCTCAACTGTTTCTTGGGCATGAACATAGATTTACCCATGTGTGTGGCCTTCTATGGTATAAGGAATATGTTAGAAATGTTCCACCTCTGGGCAGCTCACTTCTCAGTTTTTAAGAATTTGGGGTAGCCAATGTTTTTTTTTCCTCAATTGCTATCCACTGCCTCAGGAATCTTGAAGTTAAGAACATTTGGAAAACATTCCTGACAAACACCCGAGAAAAGTTTTTGTCAATGGACAAGTTCCAAGTCAAGTCAAGTAAAGACAACCTGGAAAGTGTGCTCTTCCAGTGAACCACCTCATGGCTAAATAATGACAGTTCTCTGGGAATGAGGCTATAAAGGAATTCCATCTGCATTTTATTTACTCTGGTTGGATACTACTGGTTTTGCTTTCTTGGTTTTTTTTGTTTGTTTGTTTGGTTGGTTGGTTTTTGTTTTGCTTTTGCTGGTTTTTACCATGACTGCATTTCTTGTTTTGCAACAAATGTTGCAAATTGTTGGAGCTGAAAGGGAGATGGGGAGATAGCAAGTTAAAATGCCACAAAGCTTACTCTTCTTAGCAAGATTCAACCACTTTTTGTGAACAAATGCTACAAGCCTTTGGTTAACTTCTTTAGTTAACATATAGCAGGCTGTCATGCTCACTGAAATGTTTCCATTCATTGGTTTGTGTGCACACATGTGCAAGGCATTGCACATCCATGGCTATCCATCCATTTATTATCCATCTATTGATCTATCCATCTGCAACAAGACAGCTGTGTGTTCTGACCAGGATTCACAGTACTGGGGGCTGGGCTTTCAGAAAGCTCGGGATTCAGATCTTAGTCCTCAAAAAGGGGTTTCTCAGCATGTTAACATCCCTTTGTGAGACAACAGAAGTCAGAATGACAGGAGAAATTTATGCTTGAGCTTCTAACCCCAACTGAACTTGGGTAGCCTAAAACTCCATCTCAATGTTCTGAGATAGACAAAGTCAGATAAACAAATTTCAGAATTCTGAAATGCTGACTTTGACCATTCTTTCCAAGTTTTCTCATTGCTTTTATGAAGAAGAGAATTGTTCGAAGTTTTATTCTGTCATTTTTACTTAGATTCCCTTAGGATTTAATTATGAAGAAAGGAGAAGAGAAAGCCAACAGGTTAGGAATAAGCATAAAAGCAGGAATTATCATGCAATATGCTAATTAATGAGACAATTAGTTAGACAGAAGCAGTGGGGACTTATGGGCCAATTAGGGTAAATTGGTTGCAGCCAGTGATTAAGGGCCTTGTAGATCAGGGTGAGGAGTCTGACCATGATATTGAGCCAATAGGTTTGCTGGTTTAAAGGAATCTCAGTCAAGCAATCCAATCATGAAATCCCAAAATCTAATCTCTTACATTCAATGAATTAAAACACTTCCAGCAAATAGGTTTTCTTGCTAAATTGAAAGTAAAATACTGTTTATTGTTCCATTGTTTCTTCATTATAAACAAAGATGATTGAGATCTGATTCAGTCAGGTTAGGCATGTTGTAAAGGGGTAACAAGGAAAAAAACAGCAGCAATGGGAAAAATGGGGGAGTGAAAAAAAAATAGAAATGTGATCATATTTATGCCCTCTGACCATCATAGTTTAGGATATCTTTTCCATCATCTTGAGATTCTCCAGTTTCTGCTGGAGTGAGAAGATCCTTCTCTAGAGTCTTGCATCAGCAATTAAAGGATGTTTGTCACATCAACTCAAAACTCCTTGGCCCACATTGGTCTCATAACCTCACCTTCACATGGCAAGCCCAAATGTGCATTACTGCTATCTGCCAGGCAGGCAGAGATCCAGAGAAACTTAGAGAATGTCCTACATAATTAGCACAAACTCTGCACACTAGGCACATTGTTAGGCACTGGGGTTAGCATGGGTATTGTTGTGTTAACTTCACAATAATGGTTATAGGCCTAAAACAGAGCAACCTAACCCATTATTCCTTTTGCACCTTTGAGGCGTGTACCACAGGGAGACTTACTGACACTTTAATGACTCAACTCCCTTGATTACTATTGCTGAGGAGTTGGTACCTGTTAAACAAATATGCATCTATATATTGTTACCAATGTAGACCATGACTTAAATCGTAAACACAGAAAAAAATAACATTTTTATGCAGAAAACTGTGTAATATTTCCTTTAAAAAAAAATCTAATTTTTCTTTCTTGGGAATGGAAGTAAAAAAGAACAAACAAACAAAGACAAAGATAACAACAAAAGACAAGGAATACCATTTAAAGAATAGGAGATAATTTAGTTTGGTAAAGCAATTAACAAGTAGTATTTGATTTATGTGTGTGTAGTGGTAATGGTGGGAAATGTATTTCAAAACTCAAAGTTATCTTATTCATACACCATACCCATCTGAATACTCCTAGTTATGCTCCCACCAAACACATGGACACAAATCCAAATTAACTTCTACCCTTGAAGCAAACAAGAAACAAATGCAAACCTTCCTAGTTTTCTCAAACAATGTGATCTTGATTAATGTGGTGGGACTTGCAAAAGAAGTGAAACCCAAAGATGTGACTTTTCCTGAGCTACTATTCTGTGATCTGCATTTAATAATCTTTGTAATGCTTAAAAAGCTGGTTATGATCATCCTTCTCTCAAAGTCAAATTCTTTCTATTTGTTACTAAGATTATTAGTTGTTCCTATAGTCTCCTATTCTGCCTTAGGCACAGGACCCTTAATTGTACCTATGTACATTGTTACCAAGGTCTAGTCCGAGCACAAAGTGTGCCTAGGGGAACCCTAGGACTAGGGTCTGATGGATGAGATATATAACCAGGATTGATATACAGGACTTTCAGAAAAGATCTTTAAAAAGGAGGAGAGAGGTGCACACTCATTTTTTTTCCCATTTCTTCTCATTCTCATTATTAGCCTAAAACATAAATAAGGTAATTTAAATTCTAGCACCAAATCCGAATTATAAGGTGACTTTGTAGATATAAACAGTACATAGGATGGTTGGTGGAAAGATAGAAGACATACGTCTCTGATGAATTATTGAATCTATTGTACTAGGACTTTCTATGTTTGGAAAACTTTTTTATTCATTTTTTTTATTTATTTAGAGAGAGAGTGTCTGTGTGCATGCAAACCTATGTGAATAGGGGGAGGGGCAGAGAGAATAGGGAAAGAACCTCAGGAAGATTCCATGCTGAACATGGAGCCTGATGCAAGGATTGATATCACAATATTGAGATCATGACCTGAGGTGAAATTAAGAGTTAGACATTTGGGGCACCTGGTGGCTCAGTGGGTTAAGCCTCTGCCTTTGGCTCTGGTCATGGTCTCAGGGTCCTGGGATCGAGCCCTGCATCTGGCTCTCTGCTCAGCAGGGAGCCTGCTTCCCTTTCTCTCTCTCTCTCTGCCTGCCTATCTGCCTTCTTCTGATCTCTGTCTGTCAAATAAATAAATAAAATCTTTAAAAAAAAAAAAAAAGGAGTTACACATGTAAGTGACCGAGCCACCCAGGTACCACCACATTTGGAAATCTTTTATGTGAGGAGGAAACAATTTTATTTGCCAATGCCATCAGATCCTTATTTATAAGTATAGATACAATTCCTAACTAGTTAACTTCTAAACACACTATAGATTTTACACTGCCATCCATCATGTCAGTCAAGCCAGAAATCTAGAATCAAACTTTATCCCTTTCCTTACTGAATCTGTATCACCTAACCTATCAACAAGTTGCTCCCCCTTCTCTATAACCTAGATTGTGGACAATCTATCCCCAAACGGTTGCCCTAGCTATAGTTTTTATCATCTCCCCCTTGACTATACCAATAGCTTGCTTTCTTGGAACTCCTGTTAATTTTAAATATCATTCCCCCATTCAAATTTCTAAAATGAATTTTTTCATGCCTGTACCTATGAAGAGTGAATTGATTTCTAATTATATATAGGATAACCTAAAAATCCCTGAACACTAGACAGAATACCCTTCTTGAACTGTCCCTTACCTACTTGTTCATCCTCTTTCTACAGAACTGCTGTCTTTTTTCCCGCTTCAGCAACATACAAAACTTGCCATTTCCCAAATGTGTAGTTCTCTTTCATATGCTGATATTTTTGTACAAATTGTGCTCTTTACATGGAATATCCTCACTAGTCTCATATAGTTGACAGACTCCCCTCAAAATTATATTAAACAACGACCCACCCTGTAATATCCCTTGATATACTGAATCTTGTCTGTTCCCTGGCACCTTGTACATGTCTCCATTATCAGAGTTATGAAATGATAATTGCATACTTCCATTTCTAACTCATCAGATGTCTAAGGTACATTTATCTCTGAATCTTTACTGTTTAACACTCTGCCTCAGAGATAATAAATGTTCGATATGTATGTAGCATGAGTACTTCATTCCTTTGTCCACAGCTCAATTGTGTGATATGTCCTGATTTGTCTTGAGCATGGAGACTTTAAACTCTTCTTTCACAGATAAGTGGGCCCAAAATATCCAAGTCATTTCCTTGTTAGGTATTTATGGTACCCTGAAAAGTTTAGGTGTTCAAGGGTATTGACCAGGTGAAGCATCCAAGCCTTACACTTAATCCAAAATCTACTGTCTCTCTCAACCATTCTTCCTCTAACACATTCTTCTCTTTGAGTGTCTTTGTCCTTTCTTTAAGAACAGGGAACAACTACAGTTGATGCCCATATCATCTCTATACTCTGTCTTGGACAATAAAGCTTGAAAGCTAAGTTGGGCCTAGACTTTGTTTTCAACCCTCAACCAAAAAAAGAAATTGTGTCCACAAAATTCACTGTTTTTTTCTTTTAGAATATAACGGAAATAAATTCAAACTGAATTAATACATTAGCTTTATCTTCCATAGAGACTTCCAGTATATTTTTTAAATAATTATATGAATAAAATAGAAGATGGGTGAGTGTAATAAAGGATCTTGAACAATTGTAAAAATCAAACAAAAACACAAAAAGAACACAGATGGTGGTGATCATAAAGAACACCTATCCCAACATTCTATCCAAGGTAAAATCTCAGGCAGAAGATATTCAATGGGGAATGGAAATTTATCAGTCTGGAGATAGGATAGTGAAGCCAGACTTTGAATATTAATTATGTGGGGTCAAGTCCTGGCTCTGATATGTATTATTTATGTGACTGGACAAATTACATAATTTTATTGGGCTTTACTAGATCATTTGCAGTAACAAAAAAGAAAGTGCACCTCCCTCATGAGGTGTGTGTGAAGATTGAGTGAATATAGGTGAAGTTCTTAGTATATGCCTCATCTAGAGTAAGTGCTCCATAATTCTTAGTATTGTTATCAGGACGTAGTCTATTCTACTGTTCAATAACAATTCTTATACTGTTCCTTATAATAGAAATATATATTATCATTAAAGTATTTATTATAGTACGGACATTGATTTAGCTTGCTCTGTGTACTGTTCTAAACACCATAATATTAGCTTTCTTTCACTGTATCTCTATTGTATAAGAAAATTCAGGAATAGACAATTTAAATTATTTTCTCAAGATCACATGCCATATAAGGCAAGACATGGATTTCAACACCTCAGACCATCTGGCCCAGGCTATTGATCAAATCTAACATTTCCTGATGTTCTGAGTTCAGACTTATGGAATACAGAGAAAAGATAATTTTATACTCTCTCTTCATCCTTTCTTCACTCAATGTTCTTTAGTTGTAAGAGCTTCCCGAACCCCCATACCTAGACTGCTCTCTAATAAATGTTCCCTTGATTTTAATCAGAAGGAATGTACTTAGGACTCACTGCTTCTTAAAAAGTCCTGAAGAGTTAGGCCAAAACCTATGGTATTGTATTGTTGTTGTTGTTTTGAGGTTTTGCTGTCATTGTCTTTTAATGTTGCTCAGATTGTTTTAATTTATCTGCTTTTTGTTTAAGCCTGTTATAAAGGCAGACACAGTGTTAGGCCAAAAACTTGCAACCAGCTGGAGAGCAAAAGGGAAAAAAAAATGTAAATTTCAACAGAGTAAATGCAGTAAAACTATTTACAGCATATTATGGCTATGTACGAGCAGGAGCTTCCAATGAAGGGAAAGCTTCCTGGAAGAGGTGATAGTTAAGCTGTATATTAAAGGATGTTGTAGAACCAAGTGAAGAAGGGTAAGAATAAAAATTAATTAAAAAAAAAGAGAGCAGGTGTCCCAGACAGACATAGCATCTTTAAGATGTCATGTTTCCTCTGCAGAGCCTTACTTATTGGATATTTGCTTTTGAAGAAAGAAGAAATCAGATGACTGATTTCAAGAAGGTCAAGTACTACATTATTTATCCATAACTGCATAATAAGTTACTCAAAATTTAGCAGCTTAAAATAGTACACATTTATTTCCTTGTTTCTGTGGGCCATTAGGACAGGCACTACTTAGGTAGCCTCTCTGACTCAGGGAGGCTTTAATGAAGGTATCGGCCTGGGATCTAGTCATCTTAAGGCTTGCATGGAAAAGTATCAGCTTCCAGTTTCACTCATGTAGCTGTTGCCAAAGTCCTTAATTTCTGGATATATGTTGGCCAGAGACATCACTCAATTACTTGCCAAAATGGCCTCTTCACTGGGAAGCTCAAAAAAGGGCTATTGGGTTCCCTCAGAGCAAGGGAGTGAGAGAACACCCAGAACAGAAGTCAATATCTTTTGTGATATAATTTTGGAAGTGATATCCCATCATTTCTCTTACATTTTAGTTGAAGAGTCTAGGGTTGTTTTGATAAAATACAGGATACCAGTGAAATTTGGTTTCAGGTAAACATTGTCTTTAGTATAAGTATATTCTAAATATTACATAAACATGCCCCATCCTTATAAGGATGGGGCATGTTTATACTAAAAAAAAACCACACACACACACATATGTTGTTTATCTAAAATTTTATTTAAGTGGGCATTCTGAAATTTTGCCTGTTAAACATAACACACCTAAGCTAGTGACACCCTTTTACCAGTCCCATACTCTATTCATTAGAAGCAAATTACAGTAGGTCCAATTCACACTCAAAAATGTGGAGGGGGAGCCTGGTTGGCTCAGTGGGTTAAAGCCTCTGCCTTTGGCTCCGGTCATGATCCCAGTGTCCTGGGATCGAGCCCTGGGTCAGGCTCTCTGCTCGGCAGGGAGCCTGCTTCCTCCTCTCTCTCTCTACCTGCCTCTCTGCCTATTTGTCATCTCTGTCCGTCAAATAAATAAATAAAATCTTAAAAAAAAATATGTGGAGGATTATGCAGAATTATGAACACTAGTCTATGGGATTTACTGGGGAACATCTCAGAGGCTGCTTTTAGCAGTGATTAAAAAAAAGAAAATCAATATTATGTCCTTTATGGTACATTCTGGGGCTCTGTAGAGACATTCCAACATATTGTCCCTAAATTTTCTCAACCCCTCACTGAAGAGGTCTGCATTAGTCTGCCAAGACTGACATAACAAAATACCACAGTCTGGGTCATTTAAATAACAAACAGCAATTTTTTTCACCGTACTAGAGTTTTAAAGTCCAAGATCAAGGCACTACTGGGGCTGATTTATGATGAGTCTCCTCTCCTGGCTTGTAGATGGTCACTTGTGTGCCTTGCTGTGTTTTTGAATGGCCTTTCCTCTGTGCTGGTGTGGAGAGAGTGACAGATCTCTGGTGTCTCTTTCTCTTCTTATAAGGATACTCATCCTATAGGAATAGGGTCTCATGATTATGACCTTATTTAACCTTAATTACCTTCCTAAAGACCTTCTTTCTGAATAAAATCACTTTGCAGTAAGGACTTTGACTTGAAATTTGGGGGACACAGTTCAGTCTATGACTCAGTTTTTTACAATTAAAGGACAAGTTAGAGCAGTTCACTATCTGCTATAGTGATAGCCCAACCCATGTACTGATTGAAGAAAGAAAGCGTTTTTCATTTCTCATTCTGGGTTTAGATAGTGATAGCCCAACCCATGTACTGATTGAAGAAAGAAAGCGTTTTTCATTTCTCATTCTGGGTTTAGA